>NC_030823.1:75664890-75970365 GCF_001704415.2 Capra hircus | reverse complement strand
TCACTCACTGGAAAAGATTCTGATGCTGGGAAAGACTGAAGGCAAAAGGAGAAAGGGGTGGCAGAGGATGCAATGGTTAGATAGCATCACTGAACCAATGGACATGAATTGAGCAAACTCCTGGAGAGAGTGAAGGACAAGGAAGCGTGGTGTGTTGCAGTCCATGGGGTCGCAGAGAGTCAGATACAGCTTAGCTACTGAATAACAACAACAGCAGGGCTTCCACATTTAGTCCCACCAACTAAATCAAGTCAATTGCAGAGAGTGGCTCCCACTATGGGCCCTTTTCTCATCCACTTGTGTAGCATCTGTTCATTTTTCCATGACCCCACAACTACCCTAAACACTGTGTTAGCAGGAATACATGCTGACACCCAGCATTCTGGATTCTCTGTAACACACATAGTTGTACTATTCAAATTTGGTTTCGTCTCTTTGCTTAACTGAATGAGTCATTTCCCAAGAACTCTTACACGGTCACAGATGGCAGAGTCACCAGAGTTTACTCTATTTACATACGAGGAGGTTTTACATATTTCAGAGAACACTCATTTATTTCTTCCAGCTTCCCCAGTCACAAAAAAAGTTGACCTTTCTGCACGTGTCCTCACCCTGCAGGCTTCATCTGTCCCCACAGGTCTTCACACAGAAGGCTGCTTAGAATCCTCCTCTATTTTTATTTTCATTCTTTCTAACATGAACAATGACTCTATTAAGTTCTTAATCATTTCCAATCAATCTGAAAACAAAACCATGCCATTTGCAGAAGTGGAGAGGGACAAAAAGATTTCATACTTTTGTGCCTCTATACTAGTGTGCACACACACACACACACACACACAATCAATAATTGTCACCAGAAAATCAACCCTATTAATGTTCCAAATAGACTGACATGGAATAGAGCTGGCCAGAGTGTGCCAAGATGCCAATGTTGAAATATTGCAGCTAAACATGGAACAACAGACTGGTTCCAAATAGGAAAAGGAGTACGTCAAGGCTGTATATTGTCACTCTGCTTATTTAACTTCTATGCAGAGTACATCATGAGAAACGCTGGGCTGGAAGAAGCACAAGCTGGAATCAAGATTTCTGGAAGAAATATCAATAACCTCAGATATGCAGATAACACCACCCTTATGGCAGAAAGTGAAGAGGAACTAAAAAGCCTCTGGATGAAAGTGAAAGAGGAGAGCAAAAAAGTTGGCTTAAAGCTCAACATTCAGAAAACAAAGATCATGGCATCTGGTCCCATCACTTCATGGGAAATAGATGGGGAAACAGTGTCAGACTTTATTTTGTTGGGCTCCAAAATCACTGCAGATGGTGACTGCAGCCATGAAATTAAAAGACGCTTACTTCTTGGAAGGAAAGTTATGACCAACCTAGATAGTATATTCAAAAGCAGAAACATTACTTTGCCAACAAAGGTCCATCTAGTCAAGGTTATAGTTTTTCCAGTAGTCATGTATGGATGTGAGAGTTGGACTGTGAAGAAAGCTTAGTGCTGAAGAACTGATGCTTTTGAACTGTGGTGTTGGGGAAGACTCTTGAGAGTCCCAACCAGTCCATCCTAAAGGAGATCAGCCCTGGGTGTTCTTTGGAAGGAATGATGCTAAAGCTGAAACTCCAGTACTTTGGCCACGTCATGCGAAGAGATGACTCATTGGAAAAGACTCTGATGCTGGGAGGGACTAGGGTCAGGAGGAGAAAGGTATGGCAGAGGATGAGATGGCTGGATGGCATCACCGACTCAATGGACGTGAGTCTGAGTGAACTCCGGGAGCTGGTGATGGACAGGGAGGTCCCCATGCATTGCATGGGGTCACAAAGAGTAAGACACGACTGAGCTGAACTGAAAGCTATTCTAGAACCAAGGTTATCACAGCATGTAAGAACCCAGCCTAGACCAGCAGAACCATGTTACTTGCAGTTGATCATCACACTTGAGTGAGAAAAGAAGAGAGCATACAAACCACCCACCCCTTCGTGGACCACAGCCGTGTCCTGGTGAAGGGGCTTGCACAACCCAGTGAAGCTGTGAGCCGTGGCATTCAGAGCCACCAAAGATGGACACGGCCCACTGGAGGGGGGGATGGCAAACCACTTCAATCTCTTTGTCCCGAGAACCCCATGAACAGTATGAAAAGGCAAAAAAATTAGACACCAGGAGATGAGCCTCCAGGTCAGAAGGTATCTGATATGCTACTAGGGAAGAGCAGAGGGCAATTACCAAGAGCTCCATACAGGATGAAGCAACTGGGCCAAAGTGGAAATAATGCTCAGCTGTAGATGTGTCTGGTGGTGAAAGTAAAGTCTGATGCTGAAAAGAACAGTTTTGTATAGGAACCTGGAATGTTAGGTCCATGAATCAAGGGAATTTAGATGCAGTCAAACAGGAGATGGCAAGAGTGAACATGGACATTTTAGGAATCACTGAACTAAAATGGACAGGAATAGGTGAATTTAATTCAGATGAATTAATTTAATGTAATTCATTTTACCTACCACTGTGGACAAGAATCCCTTGGAAGAAATGGAGTAGCCTTGATAGATAGTCAACAAAAGAGTACAAAATGCAGTGCTTGGGTGCAATCTCAAAAATGACAGAATGACCTCAGTTCATTTCCGCTGCAAACCAGTCAGCATCAGAGTAATCCAAATCTATGCACCAAACACTGATCCCAAAGAAGATGAAGTTGACCAGTTCTAGGACGACCTACAAGATCTTCTAGAAGTAACACCAGTAAAAGATGTCTTTTACATAACAGGGGATCGGAATGCAAAAGTAGGAAGTCAAGAGATACTTGGAGCAACAGGCAGGTTTGGCCTTGGAGTACAGAATGAAGCAGGACAAAGGCTGACAAAATTTTGTCATGAAAACACACTGGTATAGCAAACACCCTTTTCCAACAACATAAAAGATGACTTTACATGTGGACTTCACCAAAAGGTCAACAGTGAAATCAGATTGATTATAGTCTTTGCAGCTAAAGATGGAGAAGCTCTATACAGTCAGCAAAAACAAGACCTGGAGCTGACTATGGTCCAGATCATCCATCAGCTCCTTATTGTAAACTTCAGGCTTAAATTAAAGAAAGTAGCGAAAACCACTGGGCCATCCAAGTATGACCTAAATCAAATCCCTTATGATTATACAATGGAGGGGAGAAATAGATTCAAGGGATTAGATCTGGTAAACAGAATGCCTGAAGAACTATGGACAGAGGTTTGTAACACTGAACAGGGGGCAGTGATCAAAACCATTCCCAAGAAAAAGAAATGCAAGCAAGGAAAATGGTTGTCCAAAGAGGCTTTGAAAATAGCTGACAAAAGTAGACGAGAAAAACAAGGCAGAAAGGGAAAGATATCCAATGGAATGCAGAGTTCCAGAGAACAGCAAGGAGAGATAAGAAAACCTTCTTAAATGAGCAATGCAAAGAAGCAGAGGAAACCAACAGAATGGGAAAGACTAGGGATCTCTTCAAGAAAATTGGAGATATCAAAGGAACACTTCATACAAAGATGGGCACAATAAAGGTGAGAAATGGTAAGGACCTAACAGAAGCAGAAGATATTAAGAAGAGGCGGCAAGAATACACCAAAGAACTGTACAAAAAACGTCTTAATGACTGGGATAACCATGATGGTGTGATCACTCACCTAGAGCCAGACATCCTGGAGGGTGAAGTCAAGTGGGCCTTAGGAAGCATTACTACAAAGCTAGTGGAGGTGATGGAATTCAAGCTGAGCTATTTCAAATCCTAAAAGATGATGCTGTTAAGTGTGGCACTCAATATGTCAGCAAATTTGGAAAACTCAGCAGGGGCCAAAGGACTGGAAAAAGTCAGTTTTCATTCCAATGCCAAAGAATGTTCAAACTACCATACAATTTCATTCATCTTGGATGCTAGTAAGGTTATGCTCAAAATCCTTCAATCTAGGCTTCAGCAGTATGTCAACCAAGAACTTTCAGATATACAAGCTGGGTTTAGAAAAGGCAGCGGAAGCAGAGACCAAATTGCCAACATTCCTTGGACCATAGAGAAATAAACAGAATTCCAGAAAAACATCTTCTTCTGCTTCATGAACTACACTAAAGCATTTGACTGTGTGGATCACAAGAAACTGTGGAAAATTCTTGAAGAGATGGGAATACCAGACCACTTTGTCTCCTGAGAAACCTGTATGCAGGTCGAGAAGCAACAGTTAGGACTTAAACATGGAACAACAGACTGGTTCCAAATCAGGAAAGGAGTACATCAAGGCTGTATATTGTCACCCTGCTTATTTAACTTATATGCAGAGCACATCATGCAAAATGCTGGGCTGGATGAATCACAAGCTGGAATCAAGATTGCTGGGAGAAATATCAACAGCCTCAGATATGCAGATGGTACCATTCTAATGGCAGAAAGTGAAGAGGAACTAGAGAGCCTTTTGATGAGGGTGGAAGAGGAGAGTAAAAAAGCTGTCTTAAAACGCAGCATTATAAAAACCAAGATCATGGCATCCAGTCCCATCACTTCATGGCAAACAGATAGGGAAATAGTGGAAGCAAGGACAAACTGTATTTTCTTGGGCTCCAGGATCATGGCTGCAACTACAAAATTAAAAGGCACTTGCTCCTGGGAAGAAAAGCTATGACAGACCTAGACAGTGTATTAAAAAGCAGAGACATCACTTTGCCAACAAAGATCTGTATAGTCAAAGCCACACAATCAAAGCTATGCAAGGTTTTTCCAGTAGTCATGTATGGATGTGAGAGTTGGACCATAAGGGATGTTGAAGGCTGAAAAATTGATGCTTTTGAACTGTGGTATTGGAGAAGACTCTTGAGAGTCCCTTGGACCACAAGGAGATCAAAGCAGTCAATCTTCAAGAACAACAACTGAGATTCCACTAAAGAAGCGAAGATTGCAATGCAGAGTAGAAGGAAACTTACAGAAGCCATATCCCTGTGGGGAAAAGAAGCACAGGATTCTCGTTATAACAGGAGTTGACCTTCGATGAAAGTAGGGCCTCTTGTATGAACTGGAAGATAACAGTGGAATCGACATGCAAGTGGGCAGGTAGACTTAGTGCTCAGATGACAAATTTCAGGTCTCACTTACTGCTGTTGTTATTTGTGTCTTAATGAATAGGAGGAAAATGATTAGCTGAGTGAGAAATCTTAGGAGACTTGTCAAGACAAAACAAGGGGAGAAATGGTCATTTTAAGAAGTAAGAAGATGGCTATGCTAGGGACGTGTGATAGGATTACCAAGCAGTGCTGAGTGTCAAAATGAGACACACTGTCATCCTTTTAGAATGAGATGAGGCCAGCGGTGTTTTCCTCTGGTGATGGTGGGATTCAGGAGTGGGCAGGGGGTGGGCAGGTGGTCTGGTTCCACCTCAAGACTCATCGTCCAAGACCTGAGATCTGCTCTCCTGCCCTGCTTCCTTCAGCTCAGAAGTTGCCCTGAGATAATTCTCCTCGAAATGGCTCTCATGGCCCTGAAAGAGAAAGTGAGAGTGAGTCATTCAGCTGTGTCTGACTCTCTGCAACCCCACAGACTATACAGTCCACGGAATTCTCCAGGCCAGAATGCTGGAGTGGGTAGGCTTTCCTTTCTCCAGGGGGTCTTCCCAACCCAGGGACCGAACCCAGGTCTCCTGCATTCCAGGTGGATTCCTTACCAGCTGAGCCACAAGGGAAGCCCAAGAATACTGGAGTGGGTAGCCTATCCCTTCTCCAGCAGATCTTCCCCACCCAGGAATCAAACTGGGGTCTCCTGCATTGCAGGCGGATTCTTTACCAACTGAGCTACCAGGGAAGCCCTAGACTTCAAGAAAAAAGATTACAGGAAGAAGAGCACTAAAAATAAAAATAGAGCTCTATCTATCTGTCTATATTTTTTAGCCATGCCATATGACTTGCAGGATCTTAGTTCCCCAACCAGGGATTGAATCCAGGCCACAGTAGTGAAAGCACCAAGTCCTAACCACTGGACCACCAGTGAAGTGAAAGTCAGTCAGTCATGTCCGACTCTTTGTGACCCCACGGACTATACAGTCCACAGAATTCTCTGGGCCAGAATATTGGAGTGGAGAATATTTCCCTTCTCCAGGAGATCTTCCCAACCCAGGGATCAAACCCAGGTCTCCCACATTGCAGGCAGACTCTACCAGCTGAGCCACAAGGGAAGCCCAAGAATACTGGAGTAGGTAGCCTATCCCTTCTCCAGCGAATCTTCCTGATCCAAGAATCAAACCGGGGTCTCCTGCATTGCAGGTGGATTCTTTACCAACTGAGTTTTCAGAGAAGCCCCGACTGGACCACCAGGAAATTCTCTAAAGCTAGGAATCCAGAGGTTGTTGAAAACATTATGGCTCTATTTCATCAGTGAAAGAGCTGCTTCTAACTGGTAGTCCTGCTTCCTGTTCCCCATCCTCCCGGGTCGATGTGATGCTGGCCTTTCGAAGAGTCACTGGCACAGAGAGTTGCTTCACTCACCTCCCGGGGCAGCCGGAGGGAGTCACTCACCAGTGACGTAACTGCAGATCTTACATCCTGTGTGGTAGTCATTATTCATCCACCCATTCATTTATTCAACCAAGACTGCTGAATCCTGTTGAATCACACATTTGAGACGAGAAATACAGACTCAGGCTCGAGGGTAACTGCCACGCCCATGTTCCTGCTCCTCCTGCCTCAGTGTGAGAGGGGATGTTTTGCAGGCATGGGGTTCTCTGTGTCCTAAAATCAATGAAACTCCTGTTATGACTCTGGGAAGAGAAGCACGTTGACTATCGCCCTGGCTAAAGAGTTCATGTCACACCAGCCCTGCAGTGAGACTGTCTGGACTCCTGGCCAGCACCATCAGTGACTGACTGTGACTTTGAACATGTCACTCACCTCTCTGTTATAGCTCCGTCATCCCTAGAACAAGAGCGATGCTGTTACTACAAAGAGTTAGGATGAATATTAAATAACTAGATTCCCAGAAAACTCTCGGAATGTTACCAGGCACATTATGAGTGATATATGAGCTTCTAATAATTATGACAATTATTATCATTATTATAGCTGAAAAAGAACTAAGCCAAATACACTGATTTAAGAGAGAAATGAGTGTGGTAGGGGATGGTGAGGTGGGGAATGGCAGAAAACCAGTGTGATTTACGTTTGCAGCCAGTTTAAACAGACCATTATGAAATTACCTCATTTTTAAAGTAAACTGTTTATGTTTGGAGAAGTAAAATCTAGCAGAACAGAAGTTTAACAGAGCCTGCTTTATCACGCTATCACTTCCATCGAAAAAGCATCTACCAGTATTAACTTATCATTCTTATTAATGTGCAGTCAATTAATAAGAACATATATGTTCCACAGACCAACCCCAAATATTTAAATAGAGCTTACAGTGAATGTGACAACCCTGTCAATATTCTAAAGACCTGTTTGCTAGTGAGTTCACAGTTCACAGTCACGGTTCAGACAGATTCTTTCCTAGGCAAAAATGTAAGTATGCCCAAACACCTTGAATAAAACCACCAGCCCCAAATGTGAGGTACATACGTCTGCACAAGAGGCAAGAAGTTCCCCCTGGTGACTGTTGGCATCAGCAAAGTTTGAAAGAGCTGTAATGTTGCTGATGGAACGCTGGACAGCCCACCAATCTTGAAAGGACTTTCAAAATTGCCATGACCACACCGAAGGGAAGGCGAAACTCTCAGGCAACAAATACCCACCAACACAGTACCCATCCCCACCCCAGCTGTGAAATGAGTAATTGACTCTTGTCAAAACAACTAATGGGGCTTCCCAGGTGGCTCAGCAGTAAAGAATCCATCTGCCAATACAGCAGACGCCAGAGACACAGGTTCGATCCCTGGGTCAGGAAGATCCTCTAGGGAAGGGAATGACAACCCACTCCAGTATTCTCGCCTGGGAAATCCCATGGAGAGAGGAACCTGGTGGGCTGCAGTCCACGGGGTCGCAAAAGGTTGGACAGGTCCAAGTATGCACACACATGGTACATAAAATAACTAATACCACTCTCTTTCATCCAAGTTAAGGACTTGCTAATGGCAAGAAAGTCACAACAACAGTCTTAGAAGTAGTATCAGCAAGTGAAAAACATTAAGGTCAGTTATAGTAACTTGCCATTCTCTTTGCCTACAGTTTCTGTATCTGGCAAATTTTACTGGTTCTTCAAGGTAGAAATGCCAAAAGCTGGTCCTCTCCAAACTGGTGTAGAATCAAATCTCAGAGACAGACTTTTGGGTGAAGCGGAAAAGAGCAACAGTTCAAGGCTGGGCTTGCTGATAAGGTTAGGGTGTGTGCAGGGCCTGTATGCGTGCTAAGTCGCTTCACTCATGTCCAACTCAGGCAGGCTCCTCTGTCCATGGGATTTTCCAGGCAGAAATTACTGGAGTGGGTTGTCATGCCCTGCTCCAGTGGCTCTTCCCGACTCAGGGATCAAACCAGCATCTCTTATGTTGTCTGCATTGGCAGGCGGGTTCTTTACACTAGCAACACCTGGGAAGCGCCTAGTCCCCTGAACAGGAGTTGAACCCAGGTCCCTGGCATAGGAGCACAGAGCCTTAGGCACTTGACCACCAGGGAAGTCTCTCAGTTAACCTTTTTGGTGAGCGGCTCCGATACTTTAAATCTTGCCTCAGGCGGTCTCTTGGCTGCCCCTCTCTTGATTAGCAACAGTTTGGACTCAGGAAAGGTCCTGGAGGCTGGGGGCCATTCCCTATAAGAAGAAGGGGGACAGAAAGGCCTCTGTGCCCAGGAGCCCCACAGGGTTCTGGTCTGTTTCACTGGGGTTAAAGGTTTATCTCATTTGTGAAGTCTTACCTGGGCCTCCCTGGTGGCTCAGATGGCAAAGAATCCACTTGCAATGCAGGAGACCTTGGTTCTATCCCTGGGTTTGGAAGATCCCTTGGAGGAGGGCAAGGCAACCCACTCCAGTTTTCTTGCCTGGAGAATCCCCACGGACAGAACAGCCTGGTGGGCTACAGTCCATGGGGTCGCAAAGAGTCAGACACGACTGAGGGACTAAAGCACAGCACCCAACTCCCCTAGGAAAGGAGGCCATCACCCCATGGGGACTTTAAAGCTTGTAGCACTTACCATTTCAACAGTTCATGAACTGTGAAATTCCAGATATTCAAGCTGGATTTAGGAAAGACAGAGGAACCAGAGATCAAATTGCCAACATCTGTTGAATGACAGAAAAAGCAAGAGGATTCCAGAAAAAAAATCTACTTCTGCTTTATTGACTATGCCAAAGCCTTTGACTGTGTGGATCACAACAAACTGTGGAAAATAGCTCAAAAGATAGAAATGCCAGACCACCTGACCTGCCTCTTGAGAAACCTGTATGCAGGTCAGGAAGCAACAGTTAGAACTGGACATGGAACAACAGACTGGTTCCAAATTGAGAAAGAAATACATCAAGGCTGTATATTGTCAGCCTGCTTATTTAACTTATATGCAGAGTACATCATGAGAAACGCTGGGCTGGAAGAAGCACAAGCTGGAATCAAGATTGCCGGGAGAAACACCAATAACCTCAGATACACAGATGACACCACCCTTATGGCAGAAAGCGAAGAAGAACTAAAGAGCCTCTTGATGAAAGTGAAAGAAGAAACCCAACATTCAGAAAACTAAGATCATGGCATCCAGTCCCATCACTTCATGGCAAATAGACGGGAAACAATGCAAACAGTGACAGACTTTATTTTTCTGGGCTCCAAAATCACTGCAGATGGTGACTGCAGCCATGAAATTAAAAGACGCTTAATCCTTGGAAGAAAAGCTATGACCAACCTAGACAGCATATTAAAAAGCAGAAACATTATTTTGCCCGACAAAGGTCCATTTAGTCAAAGCTGTGGTTTTTCCAGTAGTCATGAATGGATGTGAGAGTTAGACTATAAAGAAATTTGAGCACCTAAGAATTGATGCTTTTGAACTGTGGTGTTGGAGAAGACGCTAGAGTCCCTTGGACTGCAAGGAAATCAAACCAGTCTATCCTAAAGGAAATCAGTCCTGAATATTCATTGGAACGACTGATATTGAAGCTGAAACTCCAATACTTTGGCCACCTGAAGTGAAGAACTGACTCATTTGAAAAGACCCTGATGCTGGGAAAGATTGAAGGCAAGAGGAGAAGGGGACGACAGAGGATAAGATGGTTGGATGGCTTCACAGATTCAACGGACATGAGTTTGAGCAAGCTCCGGGAGTTGATGATGGACAGGGAAGCCTGTCTACGGGGTCGCAAAGAGTTCGACACGACTGAGTGACTGAACCGAACTGAACTGAGCTGAATGTTGTATAAGGCATAGTCTATTGGCCCCTCCCACCCCCCACCCCGCATCTGTGATTCCTCCAGGGCAAAAGCTGTGTCTTGCAAATCTTCATCTCCTAAGGCCAAACTCAGAGAACAGCTTCCCAAGAACACTGCCACAGGAATTTCACATAATTAGAATTTAAAACGTTTCTTAGAATTTCCTATTGTTGTGCCAGAAAGATGAAAGAAAGCCCAAGCACAAGGTTGTTGGGAGGCAGCCTGGTG
The DNA here is from genome assembly GCF_001704415.2 of Capra hircus. NCBI lineage: Eukaryota > Metazoa > Chordata > Mammalia > Artiodactyla > Bovidae > Capra > Capra hircus. The sequence goes on along the minus strand of NC_030823.1, from coordinate 75,959,788 downwards.
AGCGTGGGAGAGTGGGGGACGGCACAGCTGAGAAAGGAGCATGCGCAAAGCGTGAGCTGTAGAAAGCGGGAAGGCGGCATCTGTGAGGAGGAGGCTCAAGTTGCTGCTGGAGACGCTAGAAGGGGAGCGTGTGAAGGGCCTCTTAAACCATGGGAGGAAGTTTGCTCTTTGCCTGAAATGGATCGGGAGCCTCTGAGAAGCTGTACACAGTAGAGTTAAACAGTGAGGCTTGCACGTGCATTGGTCAGTGTGCCCCCAGTGGGTCAGAAAGTGGGACCGACCTGGGGACAAAGGCATCTGTTGGGAAGCGATTGCTGGAATCCAAGCGGGTGATAGGTAGGCCCTTTGCTATGGCAGGCACAGAGACAAGAGACAGAGCGAGAGAGGATAAAGAGGCAGAACTGGCCTGCGAACTGGATGGAAAGGAAACGTGATGGGATGCTAAAAAAATAAATAAAGAAATAAGGAGAAATGCCAGAGATAGCAAAGACTGTGGACGCCGGGAAGAAGCAGTGCTTGGGGACAAAGGGAAGACGAGATAAACAGCCTTGCCCAAGGAGGCTTAGAGCACATCCCTGAGTCTTTATTCTTTGGGCTATTATTCATTTGTATGTGGGCGTATGAGTGCATTTCTTTCTTTCTTTCTTTCTTTTTTTTTTTTGCCATTTCTCTTTTTAAATGAAATGTCTGATTAATTGTTTTTGGCTGCACAGCCTTCCGGCATCGCGGCCTGGGGCTTAGCCGCCTGAGGCCTGTGGAATCTCCCCGGGTCAGGGCTTGAACCTGGGCCCCTGGGTCGGCAGGCAGAGTCTTGACCACTGGACCACTAGGGAAGCCCTGTCATTTCTCCACTCCTAACACCCTCGGTCTTCCTCACGCCCCTCCTTCACGGATCCTTTACCTCCTTTCCTCGTGATACATTGGTCCTCAGTTTTCCTTTTCAGTCTCAGTGGCTCCAGACACCTTTGCTGCTGTCTCCAACAAGGCGTGACTGAGGCCCAGACTGCAAAGTAGACACTCAAGTTAGACACCTCTTAATTGAAACCCAGCTGTGTGCCGCCAGGTTAGCCCACTGCAAGTTCTCCAAGACCCAGCTGGCTCAAGTTGGCTCATCTTAAGAAAAGAATTTGAGACTTCCCTAGTGGTCTAGTGGCTAAGATGCCATGCTTCCAGCTCAGGGGGCCCAGGTTCAATCTCTGGTCAGGGAACTAATCCCACATACTGCAATAAAGAGTTGGCACACTGCAACTAAGACCCAGCACAGACAAATAAGTAAATTTTTTTTTTTAAAAAAAGGAATATTAGAGAGGAAAATGCCTTAAAAGTCACATATGCCTAACTCACAAATTTGCTATAAACATTAAGATGAAAAGGGAATAAACAGCTTCATGCAGAACCTAATTCACAGTAAAAGCTCCAGGGAGAGATGACTTCCATTGGTCTCCCCTTCTTCTGTGGAGTGCCGGGGGATGGTCGACAGTCCCTGCCCTATCTGGGTGCTCTGCTGGTTCTAACCAGCAGTTGATGACGGACATCCCACATGACATTTCTGCCTTCTCCGAGTTCCATTTCTGCAAACCTTTCAGAGCTCTTCTGAGCATTCTCATCCTCAAGTCCTACCTGCATCTTATTTTTACAGTATCACGTTCTTTGATGGTCCTCCAAGCCAGGTCTTCCTTTTCCTGGGTGTTGACTTTTATCCTCCACTCTGTCATCTGCTTTGCCATGTCCTTTTCCTGGGTCACCAATTGCCCTTTTCTTTTCAAAAACTTCCTTTCTTCTGAGCAGGGTATTCTATTTCTGCTGGTCAGATTATGTAGGAAATGGAATGCAAAATCTGACCCTGGGTTGTTGGGATCTGCTGTTTTCTTAGAGATGAATCCCATTATACTGAAAAGCGATTGTATATTAGTCATGCTCGGCATCCCTGCCACGTGTGTGCCCTGTTGGGCCATGAAAATGTCCCCAAAATTACACCATATGGAACCATAGCAGAAGCCAGCTACAAAGAAATGTGCAGGGAAATTTGCTTTAAAAAAAGAGAAAGAGAGCACTTGTTATGTTTTCTAAGGATAAATGAAATTCTCTGTTGTTTGATTCATCTTCTTTTCTTTTTATTTCTGCTTTTTCTTTTACTGTATTCATCTGATATTTTTCTTAAATCTTTGTTACAGAAGTAATATATTCTTCCCTTATTTTAATTTTCTAATTTCCTTTTGCACCTATTTCTCTCTAATTTGAACAGTCTCACTAAAAGCCTCCATTGATATTTCCAGTAGCATCGTACTTCTATTTCTACTCATTTTGATGGCTGTAATAGTGTAATAGATAACTTTAATAACCAAGCATAACTTTATATTTTCATTTTTCATCATTCATGTCAGTTTTATACTTTTATTAAATTTTTATTCCCTTTGACAGCTTTACATGTTTGTTCCTCATCTCCTGTTTTGGTGGAAGAAATGCTGTCTTTTATTCGGAAAGTTATTATTCTCTCTATTTTACAGGTGAAAAAAATTGAGGCTTGGAAAGATTAAATATCCCGCACAAGGTTACATAATTGTTCAATCTGCAGAGCAGGAGCTTAAACACATGTCTGTTGGTTCCATAACCCGGCGCCCCTGGTGCAAACGCTTCAGACCCAGAGCTCCGGCTGTGCTGAGCCTGGGCACAGCAAAGAGGGAGCTGATCCCAGGAGCCCTCCTAAGGAGTCTGCGGCCCAAGGAGGCGTGTCCTTCACCTTATCTTAGAGGTCATCCATCTACCCAGTTCAGACCAATGGTCAGGTTACTTTTCTTTTTGTTTTCAAGCCATATATTCCTTTTTTAAAAACCAAAGTATTGTTGATGTGGGCTTTCCAGCTGGTGCTAGTGGTAAAGAACCCCAGACGCAGGTTCGATCCCTGGGTCAGGAAGATCCCCTGGAGGAGCCATGGCAACCCACTCCAGTATTCTTGCCTGGAGAATCTCATGGACAGAGGAGCCTGGCGGGCTACAGTCTATAAGGTCACAAAGAGTTTTGGACACGACTGAATCGACTTAGCTCACAAGCCCATAGTTGAATTACAGTATCAGGTTAGCTTCAGATTACAGTACAGCGATTCAGATATTCTTTTTTCTTTCTTTTCCCTTGCAGGTTATTACAAAATATCAAGTATAGTTCCCCTGTGCTATACAGTAGGTCCTTGTTAGTTATTTATTTTATATATAGTGGTGTGCATATTTTAATCCCGAACTCGTAATTTATCCTTCCCCTTCCCCATTGCCCTTTGGTAACCTTGAGTTTGTTTTCTACGTCTGTGAGTCTCTTTCTATTCTGGAAATAGGTCCATTATCTTTCTTTGTCTGGCTTACTTCACAGGGTGTGAAGAAAAACGAACCCTTCTATACTGTTGGTGGGAGTATAAATTGGTACAGCCTCAATGGAGAACGGTATGGAGGCTCCTTTAAAAATAAAAACAGAGTTACCACATGACCCTGCAATTCCACTCCTGGGCATATATCCAGAGACAACCCTGAAAATATACAAGCACCCCAGTGTTCATTGCAGCACCATTCACAATAGCCAAGCAACCTAAACGCCCACTGACAGATGACTGGCTCTAGAGAACTTCCTCATTTTCCACAATTTCTCTTTCTTAATCTGTCAGCTTGAATCCCATAAACTGGCCACTCCAAATACTCCCGGGCACCTGGAGGTTGTGCCTTTATTATCCCTGCTTAGACTCTTTATCTCCGACTGTGACCTTAACCTTGTCCTACCAGTGTTTATCCCATTTTGTGTCTCTGATGCCACTTACCCATGCTGTTGCTGCTGATGTTATTCAGTTGCTACCCCTGTCAGACTCTGAGACCCCATGGACTGCAGCACACCAGGCTTCTCTGTCCTTCACTGTCTCCCAGAGTTTGCGCCAACTCATGTCCATTGAGTCAGTGTTGCTATCTAACCTTCCCATCCTCTGTCATCCCCTTCTCCTTTGCCCTCAAATTTTGCCAGCATCAGGGTCTTTTCCAATGAGTCAGTCAGTTTCAACCAGTGCCTTCTATAGTCCCTTCAGGAGCTATTTATGCTTATTAGGCTCTTTAACCGTTAACTTCGTCTTTTCTAGAATGCACTCTAGGTTCCTATTTTACAGCATGGAACTGTGTGTGACTCCTCCCGGCTATCTTAGGAAGACATCTCATCTCAGGGTCATTCATTCCTGGTCTCTGCCCCTTTTAACTGTTTCCTCATCTTGCACAGATGTCTGCCAGGATTTCAGCCTTTTGAAAGGTTAATTTTAGGAGAGAAAGACTCTTCCACTATCGTGAACCATCAGTTGACCCCCTTTCTCTTTGGTAAGAAGAATCAGTAGCAGCCTCGCTTTGTGAAACTCATTGTCAGTATCTGTTCCGGATATCTGTGGTGTGGAGTCTTCCTTTAGTCCGAACATGTCACTTTAATGTTTTATTCAAAATGCTCCGAAATATTGTTTCATTGTTGCCCAGTGGTTCAACCTAAGCATTCCTTAATATCTGTCTTTTGGCCGCTTAGAAATCCCTAATCAAGACCTCAGTTTAGCGTAAATCTTACTGCGTGTAGCAGCCTTTTGACTGATACTCATAAAGATCAGTTTTCTGCTTTCGGAATTTCGGAGGCTGTATCGCTGGTTGCCGTCTTCCAAGTATCTTCGATTCCATTTCTCCTTTCAGCGGCCCTAGCTCCGTATCTGTAAAACGTTAGGTCCAGTTCTTTGAAGGCGCGTGTCCTTCCCACTTCTTAGGCCGGACGCGCTGCTGCGGGCGGCGCCCCGCGCCCCCTGCTCCCCGGCGGGTCCCCGCACAGGCCCGCGGTCCCCGCCGGCTTCGCTCCGCCGCCTTCAGCCCCGGAAGGCCGATGCCGCCCGTGCGCTCGCGGCCCGGGCCTCGGACAAAGGCGCGCTCTCCTGAAGGGCCCTCCGGCCAGCTCGGCCCCGCCGTTCTCAGGACAGCCTCTTACTTCCCCTGCGCCTCTGGTCTGCGCCTCTGCTCCCCCACCCCAGCCGGAATCCTGCATCGGTTTCCTGGCTCACCGCACAAAGCCCCTTCTTCCCGCGCTGCGTCCCCATCGCAGGCCCGGGCCTCCCACGCCGCGGCGGTAGGACTTGCTCCAGTGCTTTCTTTCAGACCCTTTCATCCCGGAGCCCCCCGAGGGCACAACTGCTTCGGAAGCCGCTTTATGCCTCCTTCTTCATCGTCAAGGTGACAGTGTCGCTCCGACCAGCGACTCTGCGGCGCCGGCGGTGGTGTCAGTCGAGTCTGACGCTTTGCGACCCCCTGGACTGCAGCCCCCCAGGCTCCTCTGTCCATAGGATTTTTCCAGGCAAGGGTACTGAAGTGGGTTGCCATGCCCTCCTCCACGGGGTCTTCTCAACCCCGGGATCAAACCCACCCCTCCTGCATTGCAGGCGGATTTTTTTTTTTTTTTTTTTTTTTTTTACTGTCTGAGTTACCAGGGAAACGCTGTGATGTCTGCTCTCCATCCCCAAACATTCAGGTCCGCACAGCAACCCACGGACAACAACCTGCCTCACTCCTAGTCCCAGCAGAGTGCTTGCTTTTCCTTCTGGAAGCTTACCTACAATCAGCTACTAGGCTCTGCACCAACGCTTCCCCCGGGCCCTTGCTCCTTCCTCCTCTCTCTCTGTTTTCCCCCGGAGGCTTTTGGGATCTTAGTTCCCCCACCGAGGATTGAACTGAGCCCTCCGCAGTGGAAGCACAGAGCCTGAGCCACTGGACCCCTCAGGGAATTCTTCCAGATCCTTCCCCTCTTTTCCAGACCTCCTTCCACTCAGTACTTTCGCTCCTGAGTCCCCACATGTGCCAGACAGGGATAAATTTTCTACATTCTCAGACCTGCACCCCAGCTGCCAAATATCCATCCACATCCTTACGTTCTAACTGGTAATAGCTGTATGTGAATGGGTTTTAGGGTTTCCCGATGGCTCAGGGGTTAAGAATCCGCCCGCAATACAGGCGACACAGGTTCAGTCCCTAAGTCAGGACAACCCCCTGGAGGAGGAAAGGGCAACCCACTCCAGTATCCTTGCCTGGAGAATCCCACGGACAGAGGAGCCTGGCGGGCTACACAGTCCACGGGGTCGCAAAGAGTCGGGCGCGACTGAGCGACTACGCCAGCACCACCACCGATGAATTTCATCAGTCCTGGGCTTTTGCAGTCTAAAAGAGGAACTGGCTGGCCACCTGGGCTCTGCAGTCCAGAATAAGGGCTGTTGAAATGCTCCTCCATGCTTACAGACCCTGCCTTCCTGCTGGGGCCTTGGTCTCCGCGGAGCTCTGTCTGCCCAGGATGCTCCACCATCCACAGGGTCTTTCCTCCTTCCTGTTAATTACCCTGAATCCCTCAGGACTTGGCGGGCACAGAAAGGAGGAAGAACCAAGAAAATCTGAACCAAGATTCATGACTCATCAATATAGAAACTCTTAGTTAGTTAGTTCAGTCACTCAGTCATGTCCGACTCTTTGCAACCCCATGAATCGCAGCACGCCAGGCCTCCCTGTCCATCACCGACTCCCAGGGTTCACCCAAACCCACGTCCATCGAGTCGGTGATGCCATCCAGCCATCTCATCCTCTGTCGTCCCCTTCTCCTCCTGCCCCCAATCCCTCCCAGCATCAGAGTCTTTTCCAGTGAGTCAGCTCTTCGTATGAGGTGGCCAAAGTACTGGAGTTTCAGCTTCAGCATCATTCCTTCCAAAGAACACCCAGGGTTGATCTCCTTTAGGAAGGACTGGTTGGATCTCCTTGCAGTCCAAGGGACTCTCAAGAGTCTTCTGGTACTGTCCTAATGAAAGAAAGAAAGAAAAGGAGAAAAAATAACAGTATAGAGGGTAAAAGGTGGAAACTGAACTTTTTCCAGTTAAAAGTGATATTCACTATTTTCAAGAGAATTTCTTTTCTAATAAGGTCATTTCAGAGTAAAAATTCCTCGGTTTTCTATCTCGTCCCAAATATTTCTTGATACTGTGTCGAACTGCAAAGATGCAAATAAATATGATCCCCCAAAACCAACATTGTTTTGTGACAATTATAAGGGATAATATAGTAATTTTTGATAAGCTAATCTTTTTAAAAGGCTACATATTAGAAAACAAAAATTGAACATGAAAAACTATCTAGTGTTTATCTTTTAATAATAGTTTCTTTGAATTTGGCCACAAGTATTAAAGCTAAAATAAAACACTGGAGCAGGAATTCAAAGATATTAGAACTGCACAAAGTTGAAATGGTTTCTAATTTGTACCCTAATTTTGACAATTATTTTATGTGTGCTTTGTGGGATTTTGTTACTTTCTATTGTTAGGTAAGTGTGGTTATAATTTTTAGTGGAAAGATAATATGAATAAAAATAGTATTTAAGAAATATTTATCTTCAGATGTCTGAACTCTAAATACAGAGTGGAGAAAAATCTTACATTCAGATAATACTTGTCTTAATACTCTTAGTATGCAAGATTGTGAATCAGAATTAGGCTGGGTTTGGGGGGCAAATTGAGGAATTTTGAATAATATTACACGGCTTTAATAGGCCATTAGTCATGATACAGATAACTTAAAGATCATCCGAAACCAATACAATATTGTAAATCAACTATACCTCTACTTAGGGATATTCTTGATGGTTTGGTGGTTTAACTCTCCAAGATTCCACCGCAGAGAACACAGTTTCAATCAATCCCTGGCCAGGGAACTAAGAACCCACAAGCCACAAAACAAATAAACACAAAAGCTATAACTCAATTAATAATAAAAAAAGATATGCAGATTACCATGTGGGCATCAACAGGTATTAATGCTGAGAAAGTCAAGGAAATTTACAAGGAAAGCTTAATATCAAAGTTTTTTCTTTTGTTCTTGGTGTTGTTTAGTCGTTAAAATCGTGTCTGACTCTTTGCGACCCCATGGAGTGTATCCCGCCAGCTCCTCTGTCCATGGGATTTCCCAGGCAAGAATACTGGAGTGGATAGCCATTCCCTTCTCCAGGGGATCTTCCCAACCCAGAGATGGTACCCAGGTTTGCTGCTTGGCAGATAGATTCTTTACCATTGAACCACCTGGGAAGCCCACAAACAAAGTAGCGTAGTTAAATAAAGCACCGCAAACAAACAAACAGAAAAAGAAGTTAAAGATGACTAAGAAGCGACTTGAATAAGAAAATAATGTAATGATCAGTGAAAGGGGAATTTTAAAATAGACCTTTTGAGGAAGATAAAACAGTTTTATTTTACGCATAATGAGAGTGAAATATCTCAAAATAAGTAGGTGAAGATATCCAACAAGAAATGACCGAACAAGACTCAAAATTGGAGAGTGAGATCGGAAGTCATGCTAATGGATCTTATTTTTCTTCAGCTCTTGGCCTGTGCTGAGAACTGCTGAAGTGCTTTCCAGAGATTACCTATACAGTAAGTCCCCTACACACCAACCTTTAAGAGGCCAGCTTTCGAAATGCCACCTGCATTCCGTCAACGTCGGGCACGAGTGACATCGCAGCCCGCCCTCCATCTCTGATCGCCAGCGACCCTTCAGCTCTGCCGTCTCCCTCCTCCTCTCCCTCCTGCGGTCAGGGACTCTTCTCGTCTGTCCGCCCGATGCCAGCCCCTGTGCCAGCTGTTGCTCTGAACCACTGTACTCTTCAAGGTGCTATACTGTACGTTACAAAGTGTTCTCTTTATTCTCTGTGTTTGATTTTCGTGTACTATTTGTGTGAAAAGTATCATAAACCTTTCACAGTTCAGTACCATATAGTTGATTGTGTTAGCTGGGTGCCTAAGGAACTTTGTTGGGCTGACGAACCCAGTGGACTTACAAACGTGCTCTCGGAGCAGGACTCATTTGTCTACAGGGGACTTACTGCATTCTGCACACAGGTGTAACTTCAGAAGAAAACCAGCTACAGTGTAGCCCACCAACTGGAATAAAAGACCAAGAGAAGGGGCGTCTCAGGCCTGATGTCAGGAGCAAAGGACAGCTGGATGAATTGGTATCAATCATTTTGTGCCCAGGTACCAAGCACTGAAGATTAAAAAGTCAGGAGTTCCCCCAAGGAAGGTCAAGGTTAAGAAGTTAGAGGCATGAAGGGCAATGCTCCAGCTCAGATCCGGACCAGCGAGTCTGCATCCTCCCAGGTTTCAAATCGCAGGTGGATTCTTGACACAAACAGCCACAAGCTGACGCGAACAGAAACACATTCTCTCACAGCTCTGGAGCCCAGACGGCTGAGATCTGGGTTTCAGCCGGGCCTGGGGACGGCGGGAGACAACGCACCTGGCCAGGGGCAGCCTCTGGGGTGCAGCAGCCTCCTCAGCTTGCGGCCGCCTTCTCCCTCTGCCTCCTCCTTCTCATCCCTTTCCCTTCTGTTTCTTTCAAGCACTTGGCGTTGGATTTAGGGCCCCATCCAGAAGGATCTTATCTCAGAGTCCTTAAGCAAATGGCACCCATAAGGATCCATTTTCAGCTTAAGTTAACATTCATTGGTTCCAGAGACTAGGGTGTGGATTTATCTTTTAGGAGACCCTCACTCATCCCACTGCAGTAGTATGATACAAGCTTCTCCATTCTGCAGAACGAAACTGCAGCCTCACAGACCTAGCAACTTGTCCACAGATTCGCAGCTAAGAAGTCAGTTTAGAGGCCTGTTCAAAGCCCGGTTGCCCAGCTCCAGTGTCCCTGGTCTAAACCAGGACACTGTACTGTGATCCATGGGGCGTAGGAGGTGAAATAGTCTGGAATGAGAATCCCACTCAGAGATCTGAAAGGAAGCTCTTCTGCCGGGGGCCAGCGTGAGGAGCTCCGCCCATGGCAAAGGTCATGAGGAAGGAGGCTTGGCATACGCAAAGGCGTGATCAAGCCTCAGGAAACCCCCTGTTCCCAAGCATCTACCCCAAAAGCAGAGTCTGTTTTTTGCTCTCCCCCATAACCGTTTCTCTCGGAGAAGGAGTAAACGTGCAGCTCCAAGGCAATAAAAATTCCTGGGTGTGACAAGAGTGTTTCAGCTTACGGACTCCTCTGAAGGTTATCTAGCCCGCCTGTATAGGTTTCTCTGGCCACTTGTGATTGTTTACAGCCTCCCAACCTGAGAGGCACAAGATGTTTAGACTTACTAAAGGCAAATTCTTTTGGGGAGTTGGAAATTATTAGTATAGTGGGTTGATTAGGAATTATATTGGTGAAGGGTTTTTTTCATTTGTTGTGCCAATAATTGCTGCTAATTCCCTGCTCTGGGTGGGACAAGGGTGTCTCAGGTCAAACCTCTCTGCTGACAGACTAGCTTGTGTGACAGGATTATCCATACTCCTGCCACGTGATTGTTTACTACCTCTCAACCGTAAACAGCACAGAGAGTTTGGGAGTATTTTGAGAGTCTTAATTAGCATAGGGCTTTTTCTTCTTGTTGAGTCAATGATTGCCACCAGGCCTCCATATCCTTAGGTACCTGGGAATATATTAATCAATGTATTTGGAATATAGAAAAGGAAATATAGTAGTTTTAAGGTTAGCAATACTAGACTTTTTGAGTTAATGGATTTTCTCTTTTGTAATAGATCACTGTACTTTGTTATAAATCACTGTGTCCTTGCTATGTAAAAATGTAACTTTATCACTATCTTAAGACTAAATAGATCTTAAGAGGAGCATTGGTGAAAGGATTTTTATTTGTTGGGCTGATGTTTGCTGCTAAATCTCCATGTTCCCTGCCCTTATAATGAATCTAACACATAGGAGAAATAAGTATTAACCTTTAAGCATATAGGAGAAATAAGTATTAACCTTTAAGATTAATCATGTTAACCTTGGGTTAAATAGATTCCTTTCTTGATTGTAACTCACTACACCCTCACCCTATAGGAATGTAACTTTATTTGGAGGGTGGTAACACCCTTCAAAAAAATAAGTTTTTTGGTTATCAGAAAGAAAGGATCATAAAATGTCAGCAGGTCTCGCTCATGGCCAGAAGATGATGTAATATCCCTAAGACCTTTTTTTTATACATTTATGTGAAGCACCTGATTTTGATAAAGGTCAGGACTGCTGACCCCCGCGTGACTCTGTATTCATCCCTATATGTAACAAAAGGTATATAAGCAAACCCCAAAATAAAGAAATCGGATCAGTTTCCGGAAAGACTGATTCCCCCATGTCGCTTCTTTCTTGCTCCCGTTTCTCTGGCTGATATTTCCATCTGGATTCAGCCTCCTTTTCTCCACTACACTATCTCCTACTACACTATCCGTTTCTAATCTCTCTCTATATCTGTAATTAAATATGTATTTTTTCCAAGGATGCCAACACCGTCCCCCCACCTTCGAATCACCCTGGATCCGCTGGGGCTGGACCCCGGCACTCTTCCACTATTATTAGAGCAGAGAAAGTGCCCCTGAACCAGAGCTGTGTCCATTCATTTGTTGCGTACATTTGTTTATTGAATACATTTATTTGTTGTCTAAATTAGCTACTTGGCAAGCTCTATAAATCTGAGTTCACAGCATGGGACTCCTAACTAATATTTGGATCGTCTTTATGTCAAGTGCTCCATTTAAAGATTGATGCCTGAAATAGAGAGGCTGCCCCGGTGACTCAGCAGTAAAGAATCCGCCTGCAATGCGGCAGACACAGGAGATGAGGGTTCGATCCCTGAGTCGGGAAGATCCCCTGGAGGAGGGCGTGGCAACCCACTCCTGTTTTCTTGTCTGGAGAATCCCATGGACAGAGGAGCCTGGCGGGCTGCAGCCCACAGGGTCGCAATGAGTCAGATACAACTGAGCGTGCATGCACACCCAGAATACACGGGCCTCACTCATTACGATTTTAGCCAAGAGTCTAGTCCACAGACCAGAAGGAAATGGCAACCCACTCCAGCGTTCTTGCCTGGAGAATCCCAGGGATGGCGGAGTCTGGTGGGCTGCCGTCTATGGGCTCTCACAGAGTCGGACGCGACTGAAGCAACTTAGCAGCTAGTCCACAGAACAGGGAAACCAGGAAGGGGATGCTCCATCAGAATGGCACTTTGACCACATGAATTCATGTCAATACGAATTTATGTCTGAGTAAATCAAGCGCTATATCCACACATGTCCTCGAGTCATGTTGGCAACTTATTAAACTATATGCCATTGAATTGCAAGGGTGTGTGCACACATGTATGTTCAATCCTCCAATTAGATTGTAAGGTGGGTTTTTTTTCTTCTTCTTCTTCTTCTTCTTCTTTTTTTTGCCTGCACCTTATGGCTTGCAGGATCTTAGTTCCCTGGCTAGGGATTGAACCCATGCCCTTAGCAGTGAGAGGAGGAGTCCTAGCCGCTGGACCACCTGGGGATTCCCGACTCAAACTCTCACATACAATTAAAGCCCTGGGTTAATTCAGACTCATAGTAGAAACAGTCTACACCTTGGGAAATATGGGAAAGATCTATGCAAGACAGGGATCGCTACAAGTGGCTCAAATTGCACTGTAAATTTAGTTTTATTTCTAGGAGGGTTTTTTTTTATAGGTCAGCTCATTCACTGGAAATATCTAGGTCCTTTGAATATTTCAGAAGGTAGCAATGTACATTTTAATATTTAAAGAGAGTAATTTTTTAATCACATTACCATCATGTTCTACTGAATGTTACACAGATGTAAGAGACATCATTTCATGTAACATCTTCAAAGTCCTACTGAGAATACTTTATGTTTAACCAAAAGCAATTAGAGATGAGTGTGTTGTCTGACATGACCTCAGCCTCTGCAAACCAGTGAGGGTCCTTCCCCTCCTCCTCCTCCAACCCCTCCCCCAGCCTCCACTTCAGGCTCGGTCGCCAGTCCAGAAGGTCACTTGTGCTTCTGAGCTGCTCACTGCAGCCTGGAGAGTCCTGCCTCCCTCTCCTTGGGTTCCGTAAATTTGCTAGAACAGGTCAGGGAACTCAGAGAAGCAATTTCTTCACTAGATTCAGTTTATTATAAAAGGATATAACTCAGGAAGAGCTCAGTGCAGATGGCGACTGCAGCCACAAAATTAAAAGATGCTTGCTTCTTGGAAGAAAAGCTATAATAAACCTAGACAGCATATTAAAAAGCAGAGACTGTACTTTGCCAACAGAGGTCCATCTAGTCAAAGCTATGATTTTCCCAGGAGTCATGTATGGATGTGAGGGTTGGACTATAAAGAAAGCTGAGCACTGAAGAATTGAAGCTTTTGAACTGTGGTATTGGAGAAGTCTCTTGAGAGTCCTTGGACTGCAAGGAGATCCAACCAGTCCATCCTAAAGCAAATCAACTCTGAATATTCATTGGAAGGATTGATGCTGAAGCTGAAGCTCTAACACTGTGGCCACCTGGTGCAAAAAGCTGGCTCGTTGGAAAAGACCCTGATGCTAGGAAAGATTGAAGGCAGGAGGAGAAGGGGACAGCAGAGGATGAAATGGTTGGATGGCATCACCGACTCAATGGACATGAGTTTGAGTAAACTCCGGGAGAAGGTGAAGGACAGGGAAGCCTGGCGTGCTGCAGTCCATGGGGCTGCAAACAGTTGAACACAACTTAGCAATTGAACAGCAACAGGAAGAGCTAGGAAGCAGAGATGCCCAGGGCGGGAAGTGGGGAAAGGGCATGGGGCTTCCATGCCGTCCTTACGCTTTGCCCTCCCTGCACCACCCAGGAAGCTCTCAGAATCTGTCCTTTGAGGGGTTTATGGGGTGTCATTACATAGGAGTGGTTGATTCAATTACTGGTGATTTGGTCCAATCTCCAGCCTGTTTCCCCCTCCCCAGAAGTGGGGGTGAGAGGTGAGGACTGAAGTTTCCAGGCCTCTAATCACAGGTTAGCTCCCCTGGTGATCAGTGAAAGTGAAAGTGAAGTTGCTCAGTCTTGTCCGACTCTTTGCAACCCCGTGGACTGTAGCCTACCAGGCTCCTCCGTCCGTGGGATTCTCCAGGCAAGAATACTGGAGTGGGTTGCCATTTCCTTCTCCAGGGGGTCTTCCCAACCCAGGGATCGAACCCAGGTCTCCCACACTGCAGGCAGACACTTTAACCTTTGAGACCCCATCCTTAAAGATCCAGGGCCCTTCCACAAGTTACCTCATTACCATAACAAAAACAGCCTTATTACCCCTATCCCTTAGGAAATTCTAAGAGTCTTGGGAGCTCTGTGCCGGAACCATGATGATGACCATCTACGTATATATTCACTAACTCTCTCCTGAATCTGTATACTTGGTTGCAGTTTTTCTTATACCCAGGATAATTCACCATTTACAAGGATTCCCTAATCCTTCCCTAACTACCATATTCCTCTAAACTCTCCTATCAAAGCTATCTAAAGTGCTTCTTCATTTTTGAAACAGAGAATGTCCACCCACAAAGTTCACAATCCACACTCTTGCTTGTTTTTTTCTCCCTACCAGTTATTGGATTTCAATGAATGATGAATGGTATTCGTACAATTACCTTGGCTCAGGGAGTCGACAAAATATCGTGCGGTGGGGTGATTTTGCAAGAAAGGAACCAGTATTGACCTGGAACTTTCTACTGGACACCAGTTCCAGACCACTACATCATACGCTTCCTGATTTACTTTTGAAACCAGATTACAGGATTCCTCATTTTATGGATGAGAGAAGCGAGGAACCGTATCACGGCTTCACAATTAGCGGGGAATAAGTTATCCTCCCAAATCATGTCTTTCTACCATCAAAGCTGGCGTTCCTCCTCCTTCTCTGAAAGACTGAATGTCTGTGGAAGAAATAGTAAGATGGCTAAGAGAGGCCCTGGCATGACGGAGAGAAGAGATACTCCACAAAGTCATCACTTATACGTGGAATCTAAAAAGTGACGTGAATGAACACATCTGTGGATGATGGACAGACTCAGACACACAGAACAGACTCATGGTGGGCCTGAGGAAGGGAGGAGGGGGGTTCTGGGTGAGCAGATGCAAGTGCTCCACATAGAAGGGAGAAGCACCAAGGCCCTGCTGTGCAGCGCAGGGAGGCACAGTCAACGTCTTGTGATGGATCACAATGGACAGAGTATGGAAGAAGACTGCACACACGTATATGTAAAACTGGACCCCTGTGCTGCGCAGCAGAAATTAACGCAGCGTTGTAAATCAACTGTACTTCAATCATCCTTTTAAAAAAAAAAATGGGATGCTATGAAAGAATGGGAGAAAGGAAAGTAAGTATAAAGTGGATGCCGGGGAACGCAGCTCCTCAAACTTTGAGTAATTTGCCTCATGTTGGTCATACAGGAATGATGAGAAAGACCAGTCAAGGCAGGGCAAGGGTTGGAAACAGAAGATAATGATGGAGAGAGGGGGCAAATGTAGATAAGAAGGAAATAGAAAGAAGGCAAAGACAGAAGAAATGGCGACGAGGGGCCTCCCTGGTGGTCCAGTGGCCAAGAATCTGCCTTCTGATGCAGGGGCCGTAGGTTCAGTCCCTGGTTAGTGAACTCGGAACTAAGATCCCACGTGCGATGGAACAAGTAAGCCCAAGCACAGAAACTCGAGGGCCCACCTATCGCAATGAAGACACTCCTGTGAAGCCGAAATTTAAAAAGAAGAAAGAATTGCGGACGATGGGCATCAAGGCAGACGCTGCGCTGCAAGTGCCCCTGTGGAACCACTGGGTGGCGCTGGTTAACTGGCTTCCCTGTGGATTATAAGAATTTTGTCTTAAATTATCAGTTGTGTCCGACTGGGATGCGAGCCATTTCTGAACATTATACCTAGCCTCCAACTTTTTGTTGTCTGATAAATTAAGAAACGGTTTTGTCTGAAACAACTTAATTCACAGAGTGAAATGTTTAGTACATGGTAGCCCAAGTGTCTGTTTGCACGCCAACTAAAAAGTAACTGTTTTCTAAAGAACTGTTTGGATACAATTACGCTGCAGCGTTCCTCTTAGACACCCCAACCCTGCCTCAGCGAAGTGAAGCGCTTCTTAGCCCGATGTATTTAAGCAAAATGTTTTGGCCTTCCTGCCCACTTCCTTTTTGTCACCTCTGTGTGTGTGTGTGTGTGTGTGTGTGTGTGTGTGTGTGAGAGAGAGAGAGAGAGAGAGAGAGAGAGCAATGACACACGCGTTCTGTTCTTCCGTGTTTTGTGCTAAACAGCTTCTTTCATCTCAGTGGGACACTCTGCCTCCTCTGCTTAGATGCATCCATTACAAAACGCTGTCCCTCTTACTGCCAGCAATTAGCGACGCTCTTCGACTGTGGTATTTTCATAACCTGAGCTTTTCATTTTTGCTTTTCTAGGTACTACTGCATAGATCTGTGCGTTTGTGAGAACCTGAACATACAGCCCAGTCTTACAAACAGACGTTTAGAATTATTTTTTCACATTCTACTATTTAAACAAGGTTTTATATACAGCCACGAATTTTAATAGGAAAAGGACAACTTCTGGGTTAATGCTTTCCCCATAAATCTCTTGGTACAAAACGAGAGAGAGAGAGAAATTAGCAAGGAAGGAGGGAGGTTAAGGACGGGGTAAAACACAACTTCCGGTTTTGTATCATTCAACAATTCTTATACCTACGTCAGCTATAATTAAAGCAGGTGGTATTAATTCACTTGAATTTGCCGTTTAATCAATACACAACCATTTATACATAAGCAACACAAGCTCACACAAAATTTTCTTGAATATAGTTAGGTCAGAATGAATGCTAATTTTCAATTTCCTTTGAAATAATTATTTTATCTATTTTAGAAATAGATTTTCATTCTACAGAAGGGAAACAATAAAAAACCATTTTTAAAGCCTAGAAAGTTGACCATTTTGGATGGTTTACAGAAAAACTGAAATATAATTAAGGAAGAAGAGATAGCCTGACAGGAAATAAAACTTTGTTGGGCATTCATGTCAATACTTCCACAAATCATGTATTTACCTATGTGTACTCTGATTCTTCAAAAATATATTTGATCAGTATATAACATGATCCTTCACTGTCTTCACCTTCATTTAATTTAGGGAAGTCTCTTCATGATATCGCTAGGGTATTTTGTAAATTCACTCATTCAACAGAGAACTATTCAGTAGACATTGCATGTGAGGATCTGTGCTCTCCTCTAGCTGAAAAGAAGCAGCATTTCCAGAATCTACCCACGAGGCCAGAAGGACAAAAACAGAATCCAGTTTATAATGCTCAGTGCCCAGGGAACTCCAGTTGGCTCTGTGGTGACCCAGATGGGAAGGAAATTCAAAAAAGAGGGCATATATATATATATGAAGGTGAAGGTGAAGTCGCTCAGTCGTGTCCGACTCTTTGCGACCCCGTGGACTGTAGCCTACCAGGCTCCTCCGTCCATGGGATTCTCCAGGCAAGAGTACTGGAGTGGGTTGCCATTTCCTTCTCCAGGGGATCTTCCCGACCCAGGGATCGAACCCAGGTCTCCCACATTGGAGGCAGACTCTTTAACCTCTGAGCCACCGGGGAAGCCTATATATATATATATATATATATATATATATATATATATATATATATACACACACACACACATATATATATTTGATCGATTCACTTTGCCACACAGCAGAAACTGACACAATAGTGTGAAGCAGCTATCAGTTCAGCTCAGTTCAGTCGCTCAGTCGGGTCCAACTCTTTGTGACCCCATGGACTGCAGCACGCCAGGCTTCCCTGTCCATCACTGACTCCGGGAGCTTGCCCAAATTCATGTCCATTGAGTCAGTGATGCCATCCAAACATCTATACTCCAGTAACTAACTATACTCCAATTTAAAAAATTAATTGAATTCAATTAATTTAAAAGTTAAAAAATTAATTGAATTTAACTAATTAAAAGTTTTTTTTAAGTGTTCAGCGCCAGTGCCGGTCTTTAGTAAAGCACGGGTGAAAGCTGAGACAAGGCAGAGGCTGATATTTTCAGGAAAGCAGGAAAATACAACTTAAAATGACTCAGCTTTTTTCTCCACGAGAGGCATACAGAAATTACTCTTGTGTTCATTCTTTCTGAATCGCAAGTTCTGTCTAATTGTTTTTGTGGCTGGAACTACTTGGAATCGATTCACTTTTTCTGCCGATACAGCCAAGGCACTCTGGCCCGGGCTGGTGAAGGTGAGTTTGCACCACGGCCAAGGTCAAGGTCATGGCCAAGGCCAGCTCCGGGCAGGAGGGCCGGGTAGACAATGAAATGGAATATGTTTGTGCCACCAAACACACCAGCGCAGTCAAAGAACGGTTTTCCAGGAGGATGACAGTCAACCCAGCCCCACAAGCATGTTCCCCTCTCGGCCCCAGTGACTGTCTCTCCCACCTTTCAGAGGCTTCTTCCTTTGTGTCCATTGTGTGTGGAGTAAATCAATTGTTGATTTATTGTTGGTTATTTTTTAAAAAAGAAAAAAAACGGTAAAACAAAAAATCCTTCTTTCCCCAGTCTTCCTCCAAATGCCGACAGGACCACCCCCCAGCCTCCCCGAGAGAGTGGCCTGGAACCTGACACTTTCCTTCAAAGCCAGGGAGACGGACAGAGCTGGCAGTCATGCCCACAGCTCCCTGGATTGCAGAGAAGTGTGCAGGCTGGCACGCTGGGTACATTTCACCGCTTTGCAGCAATATGTTTCCTTGCTCCCTGGCGCCGTTCTTTGCCGAGGGCGAGGATCACTGAAGTTGCTAGCGGAGGCCGGGCCAGCTGTCAGCCTGCTTCCTGCCGCTTCCAGCCCGGGGGCAGGGCGAGTCCTCACAGTGAGCGGGGATGGCCAGGTAAAGCGGGCGCCAAAGTCATCAGTATTTCAGTACGGAAGCCTCTCCTCCATCCTCAGGGACAGTCCTGCAGGGGGCCTGGGTTTTCTCCTAGATGGGGAGTTTGGGGGTGGGGGTGGCGGAGGGCAACAATTGGAGCATTCCTGAGACTAAGAAAACTTCTTTTGAAAAAGCTCTTCTTCCTTTTTTTAATTGAAGGCCAATTGCTCGACAGTGTGCGTTGGTTTCTGCTGCACAGCAGTGGGAGTCAGCTATATGCACACGTCCATCCCCTTCCTCGTGAGCCCCCTCCATCCGCACCCACCCCTAGTCCCCCCAGAGCACGAGCCGAGCTCCTGTGCTGTGCTGGCCGCCTCTCTTACACGCGGGGTCTATGTGGGTCCCGATCTCCCAGTCCCCCCCACCCCCGCCCCCACCCCAGCCACGTGTCCAGTCTCCACATCTGTGTCTCCATTCCTGCCCTACAAACCAGGGCTCACCCTCACCGGTCCTCCACATTCCACACAGATGTGTTAATATACGACATTTGTTTTCTCCTTCTGAGGTTCTTCATGCTGTATGACTGAAAACAAAGCTTTATCATCACGTTTTTAAAAATTAACAGTTTTAAGCATTTTTAACAGCAAATTATTTGCAAAAGACAACCTTGCCGCTTTAGCAATATTAACACTCCAAAGTGAATGATCCAAAATGAATCAGAATGGATACAAATAAGCAAAAAACAACAACAACAACAACAACACAAAGAAACCCGTTGGTTGTGTGTAAGTAGCTGCCGTGGACAGGGTGATAGTCACTGTGCCGAGCAAACTCCTGAGTGAACTTTCGTCCATTCTTTACATCAGCGATTGTCATTGAGCATTGGGTCACGAATTAAACTTCTACTTGGGAATATGTCATCACTGTGGGAAGTGCTCACGATATTTATAATTATTTTCCCATTCTTTAAAAGGTACAACCTGGTTAAATTGGGAGATTTGGACTGATATGTATGTATATATACATATACATATACACATATACCTATGTTATATACACACACATATACACATAGTTGTTATGCTTAGTCACTCAGTTGTGTCCGACTCTTGCAACCCTATAGACTATAGCCTGCCAGGCTTCTCTGTCCATGGAATTCTCCTGTCAAGAATACTGCAGTGGGCTTCCATTTCCTTCTCCAGGGGATCTTCCCCATCCAGGAATCGAACCTGGGTCTCCTGCATTGCAGGCAGACTCTGCCCGCTGAGCTATGAAGGAAGCCCCCCACTGTGTGGCTCAGGGAACTCCACTCAGTGCTATGTGGCCACCTAAGTGGGGAGGAATCCAGAAATGAGGCGATATGTGTCTGCATCTAGCTGGTTCACTTTGCTGTACTGTAGGAGCTAACACAACATTGTAAGGCAGCTGCACTCTAATAAAAATTAATAAACAACAAAAATGCATACAATAATTTTAATGTAACCTTTTTTTTTTAATGTAACCTTATACGAAAAGTTCCCCGATGTATTTTCAAATCCCGCATTGCAACAAACCTTTAAGAAAGGACTATTTGTTGGGTTTAGGTACTGCATCAAAGAAGAATAGCCACAGTTATTCGAAAAAGCTATTAAATACTCTCTTTTTCCCTGAACTACAGAAAAAAAAAAAAAAAGTTAACTTATGGGTTACAAAGCTTTGTACACAGTCCTGCATGACCTTGCCCAGCCTGTGTCTCTTGCCTGCAGTCTCCCTGGAGAAGGAAATGGTAACCCATCCAAGTGTTCTTGCCTGGGAATTCCATGGGCAGAGGAGCCTGGCGGGGCACATCATGTGGGGTTGCAGAGTCAGACGTGACTTAGCCACTAAACGACAGCTGCTCTCCCTGTCCAGCGCCCTTGATTCTTCCTTCCTTTGCTTAGTTTCGTCCCATTTCAAACCCGCAGGCGTGGGGCGCTGGGCTTTGCTCGCCAACCCTTCGGGTCATGCAACACGGGGCTGCTCAACAGGGAATAACACGCCCAGGTGCCTCTAGAACCATCACGTGCAGAAAAGCAAGAAATAATATGTGCAAACAGGTCACTTCTGCACCTTGATCAGAAATGATTCCAAATTCAAAGTGTCTTCAAAACTCACACTGTTTTTGTAGGAAGGGAAGGGAGCACAGGCAGAAATCATTTGCTGAGTAGAGGTTTACCGGGTTCCTTGAAGCCGAGAAAAGAAATTTGCTTCTCCTCTCCAGTGAATATCTTCCTTTCAGAGAATATATAGTGTCAGAAGTGTATGGAATAAAACGACACCTGTCCCCAGATCTGTCTATTTTAATTCACTCTGTTGGGGGCAGGGGAGGAGACTTAATTTAAGGTCGCAGTTCTCATCACGTGTCTGCTGCGTTACTGCAGGTTTTGACTTATGGGTTCATCTCATGCTTATGTGTGTATGTGTGTGTCTCTGTGTTAGTCACTCAGTCATATCTGATTCTTTGTGACCCCATGGACTGTAGCCCACCAGGCTCCTCTGTCCATGGGATTCTCCAGGCAAGAATACTGGAGTGGGTTGCCATTCCCTTCTCCAGAGGATTTTCCCACCCCAGGGATCAAATCCGGGTCTCCTGCATTGCAGGTGGATTCTTTACCATCTGAGCCACCAGGAAGCCCATCTCATGCCCTAATACTGAGGGAAGAAAAGGGGCCTGGGTCTCCGCTTATGTATCAGTTCAGTTCAGTCCAGTCACTCAGTCGTGTCCAGCTCCTTGAGGCCCCATGGACTGCAGCATTCCTGGCTTCTTAGTCCATTACCAACTCCTGGACCTTGCTCAAATTCATGTCCATCGAATCAGTGATGCCATCCAACCATCTCACCCTCTGTCATCCCCTTCTCTTCCTGCCCTCAATCTTTCCCAGCATCAGGGTCTTTTCAAATGAGTCAGTTCTTCACATCAGGTGGCCAAAGGATTGGAGTTTCAGCTTCAGCATCAGTCCTTCCAATGAACACTCGGGACTGATCTCCTTTAGGATGGACTGGTTGAATCTCCTTGCAGCCCAAGGGACTCTCAAGAGTCTTCTCCAATGCCACAGTTCAAAAGTATCAATTCTTCGGTGCTCACCTTTCTTTATGGTCCAACTCTCACATCCATACATGACTACAGGAAAAACCATAGCTTTGACTAGACAGACCTTTGTTGGTAAAGTATTGTCTCTGCTTTTTAATATGCTGTCTAGGTTGGCCATAACTTTCCTTCCAAGGAGCAAGCGTCTTTTAATTTCATGGCTGCAATCACCATCTGCAGTGATTTTGGATCACCAGTTGTGTCTGGTTATTTATGGAAGATTCTTTTCAAGTTGAACCTTAATCACTGATTACTCACTAGAAACCGTGATGAAATGTCAATCCCCAGTCAGTTGTGAATAATCATCCTAAAGCTGGAGAACGCTAGTCTGAATCAGGCAAGCAGTTTTGAGGATGTTGTGTTTACAGCCAAGGAAAACACCAGATTTAAAATTTCTCCAACCCTGTGCCGACATTCCGTTTTGAAGCACTAGATGGCGCTATGAACTCACTTAACTTGGAACCAAACTCCCCCTTAATTTCAAAGAGAAAAAAAGATGAGAATTTTCCTTAACTGATTTGATAGCCTGACACATATTCTTGAGGAAATGAATTTATATGATGTAACAGTTATTTCATTAAGTTTCAGTGGGGAAAAATGCATCCTCTTTTGGCGAGGAAAATGTGACTTTTTTTTATAAACAGACCAGTCAAATCCACAGTCTAGTCGGGGGTGGGGGACGGGTAGTCAGACGCGCTTTTTTGGCTAACTCGACTGCATTCTGACTGACTTAAATATTTTCTCGACTACTTGACAGTCCAAACAGCCGAGCCAGCTTGCGTGTGTCGAGACGGCCCGGGTTTTAGGTGGGCGTCCGGGTCTGCGCGTTAGCTCAGCTCGGAGGGTCAGGCTCCTGAGGATGAGGCGGAGGTCAGCAGCGGCCACCCTCGCGGAGCCCGGGGCCGCTCCTTGGCAGGAACCGGGCCCCCCACTCTGAGCAGCCATCCCACCAGTGCCTGAGCATCGCAGATGACCGCATGCCGCAGTCGAGACCATCAGAGCGAAAACATCATTACAGGCAGGGAAAACGACTCAACATGTATCCCCTAAGAAGCGCAGATCGGTGATGCCACTTTCCTCCAGAAAGGACTCGGAGAGTGCTTCCGGAATCCCCATCAGCTCGCCAAGTGGCCTTCCTTGTCTGCGTGCTCACTCAGTCGTGTCCGTGTGGCCGCACGGGCTGCAGCCCGCCAGGCTCCTCTGTCCACGGGATTTTTCAGGCCAGAATACTGGAGCGAGTAGCCATTTCCTTCTCCACGGGATCTCCCCATCCCAGGGATCAAACCAGCTTTTCCTGCGTCTCCTGCGTGGGCTGGCGGATTCTTTACCCCTGAGCCACCGGGGAAGCCCGTTCCTTGCCTAGTCTTTCAGCTGTGTTGTTAAGAACCTCCTCTCTGCCAGGCAGGAACCGGGTGCCCCAGGATAGAGAAGGGAGAAAGAAACGGCGGGTGTCACAGTGGCCTCCAAACCTCACCAGGGAGATAAACAGGCAAACAGATATCAGATGACATGACAAACACGTGTAGACACAAAAACTTCCAAGGAAGCAGAGAGCGACTCTCAATGGCCAGGCAATCTTAATACCTGAGCTGAGGGGCTTCCCTGGGGGTCCAGTGGCTGACACCGTGCTCCCACAGCAGGGGGCCCAGGGTTTGATTCCCAGTTAGGGAACGAAATCTCACATGCCACAGTTAAGAGTTCGCATGCTACAACTAAGAGATCCAGCTTGCTACAACTAAGATCTGGTGCAGCCAAATAAATAATAAATATTACATAAACAAGATTACTCTAAAAAAAGGCTGACCTGCATTCCGCTATGACATCTGAACAAGGACCTCCGGGTGAGGAAGCAGGGGTGTGAGGGGGAGAGAGGTGTGAGGACCCACAGGGGTTCCCTCTGACTACAGTTTTGTGGAATGGCATCGCAGGAGTTGAGCTGGTAAGATGGGGCTCGAATTAAACCAGATGAATTTGCACAAGCTGAAAAAATCTGTGATGCCCCAAGCATAAGATAAATATCCATGAGTCCTCATTCATATGAATAAACAATTGAATAAATAGAGAAGTAGGGGAGGTTAGACAGATCTTCTGTCCAAGTGGTTTATGCAGAAACTCCCCACCTTCTGGAGGCAGAGCTAAACTGCCCACCTCACGCTGAGGTCTGAGCAAGGCCCCTTCCAGCAGCACAGAGCAGAAACCAGGGAAGAGGGGGAACTTCACTGCAGAGAAGCTGGCAGATGCACCCCGGCCAGGCGGCCCAGGCCAGCAGCCTAAGCCACGCGGATGCCATTTTATCGCTTGGGCCTTCCTCCCCAGAACCCGGAGCTCTATTCTCATCATGCTATCAGACAAATCCCAAGTGAAGAGCATCATACAAATACAAAAGGTCCGACCAACCAGGATGCCTCAAAATCGTCATGGTCATCAGAAACAAGGACACCATCCCAGCCAAGAGGACCCTCAGGAGACGCAGCAGCTAAGAGTGATGTGCCGTCCTAGGTGGGGTGCTGGAGTGCGGAAAGGACGGGAGGGTAAAGTCAAGGAAATGTGAAGCGAGTGTGGGCCTCCCTGAGCAGGGCAGCGTGGTTCACTGACTGTGATCAATGCATCCCACTATTACGTGATGTGAATAACAGGACGTGGCTCAGTCGGTAAAGAATCCGCCTGCAATGCAGGAGACCTGGGTTCGATCCCTGGGTTGGGAAGCTCCCCTGGAGGAGGGCATGGCAACCCACTCCAGTATTCTTGCCTGGAGAATCCCATGGACAGAGGGGCCTGGTGGGCTACAGTGCGTGGGGCCGCAAAGAGTCGGACACGACTGAGCAACTAAGCACGGCACACAATAAGAGCTATGGGTTGTGGGATGTTTAAGAACTCTCTGTACTATTTTTGCAATTTTTCTGTAAATACAGAACTACTCTAAAAAGAGAAATTTAAAAATCAGAGTCACACATTGTCCTTTTGAAGAAAACAAACGCCTTATCTTTTCAAAAGCTATTTGTAAACATGGTAACATTCTCTCCCTCTACCTACCCTCTAAAAGGAATTTAAAAAATGGACAGAAGGAAGGAAGGAAGAAGAGAAGGGTGGGAGGGAGGGAGGAAATGAAGGGGAGAAAATGGACCTGGACTCTGGCTTCAAAAATACATACATATGTAAGTCAACTCGACTTAATTTTTGAAAGAAAATACCTACACATTGTGAGGCTATGTACTGTATCCACGAGGCATAGTAAAGTAGTGATTAAATAACTGATGGAAAAGAGCCATTGTCCATCCATGATCAGTGGCAGAATTGAGCAGGTAACCAGAGGGATTCCTTCTTCAGAAGCTGACATGGCCCATTACTAAGAATAGTCACCGTGAGCAGGATGCCCACTCCACTCCCAGGCGAGAAAGTGAAGCCTCAGGACCCTTGCAGGCGCGACAGAAGACAGGAGTCTCAAGCCTGTGTTGCTAGATGTATTCTCTGTACATCACGGTCCAGGTCAATGGCCTCTGGGAGATGCCCAGCCTGGTGGGCCTGCAGAAGCTGCACCAAACCCAGGTCTTCTGGGCTCTGTTCTGCACCCTTGTTCCTCACGATGGACAACTGAATCAGTACTGTCCACCTAGAGGCAATTTTACTATTGCAGAAAACAATTGGTTTGCTTTAGATTCTTTTTGCTCACTCCACAGCTTGCGTTGGCAATGAGAAACACCACAAGCGCGCCAATCCAGGGGCAGAAATGTGACATGTGCCTGAGTCAGCAGTTGAGGAAAAGGGCATTTGTTTCCAGCGATACCTAATAGGCAATGCTCAGTACAAGTTCATTAACCCTGAGGAACAAGTTCAACTACCTTAGCTTGTAGCTCTTGGTACATTTGTGATGTTAGATTTGTCTACCTGCGTGATAGTTATTCATCTGCTTATATTCTGGGAAGTTTCATCTAAGGTGGTTTAATAGAAACGTTTGATCATATTTTCAATCAGTGGCTTTGAATTATTTTGACCGTGAGCGATAGTACGAAACGTTTTGTATAGTGATCCGTTCTCTCACACAGCCTCACACATTCATATAACTGAAGCAGAAATTACACAAAATGATATATATGCTTCCTTTGTGCAATCACTCATCTGTCGTTTCCTGCGTAATTCTTGTTCATTTATTAAATTCTGAGACTCACTAATTTCACATCATGAATTGCAGTTTAAAGAATATTGATTTGAATATGAATTCACAGAATACATTTATATGGAAACCATCAACAAAATGAAAAGGCAACCTACAGAATGGGGGGGGAAATATTTGCAAATCATATATCTGATAAATCTCTGTGCGTTCCAGACCCAAACTAAGGAGGGGGGTGTCCATTCCCGGCTGACGGCTCTCAACAGGAGACTGGTTACACAAAAGAGCTTGATTAGACTGCTAAACATACTAAGAGTAAAGGGGGTGATGTTGGGGGAGTTAGAAATGGGGGAAGGAAAATAAAGGAATGCACAATGTGGTGTCAAATTGAAACTGGAAATACTGGTGTGAACTCATGGGTTTTTAGGAGATGTAGCCAGATAGAAACATTTGTACAGATATAAACACGTGAAGGTGTACAAATGTCTGTGCATATACCTACACAGATGTATCCCCTGGCTGTGTCCACCCAGATGACAGTGGAAGCAGCGGTGTCCCTACAGCAACGAGCACGGCTGACACCCAGATCGTGGTTTCTAGATGCCACACTCCTCCCAGACTCTCCGCAGAAATGGCCTATCCCAGGGTTGGGGCAAGAAAGTCACAGATGACGCTGAACCTCTGGTTTGGCCAGAAAGTAAGCAAGTACTCAAAGAATGATGGAGATGATGCTCTAAGAACACAGGGATCCACTCCAAGAGAATCTCACTGGGAAAAAAATCAGAGACAATCTGATCATAAGGACATGATTATTTCAGTTTAGCCGCTCAGTCATGTCCAACTCTTTGTGACCCTATGGACTGCAGCACACCAGGCTTCTCTGTCCATCACCAACCCCCAGAGCTTACCCAAACTCATGTCCATTGAGTCGGTGAGGCCATCCAACCCATCTCATCCTGTCATCCCCTTCTCCTCCTGCCCTCAATCTTTCCCAACATCAAGGTCTTTTCAAATGAGTTAGTTCTTTGCATCAGGTGGCCAAAGGATTGGAGTTTCAACTTCAGCATCGGTCCTTCCAATGAATATTCAGGATTGATTTCCTTTAGGATTGACTGGTTGGATCTCCTTGCAGTCCAAGGGACTCTCAAGAGTCATCACCAACACCACAGTTCAAAAGCATCAGTTCTTCAGTGCTCAACTTTCTCTATGGTCCAACTCTCACATCCATACATGACTACTGGAAGAACCATAGCTTTGACTAGACGGACTTTTGTTGGCAAAGTGATATCTCTGCTTTTTAATATGCTGTCTAGGTTGGTCACAGCTTTTCTTTCAAGGAGCAAGTGTCTTTTAATTTCATGGCTATAGTCACCATCTGAAGTGATTTTGGAACCCAAGAGAATAAAGTCTCTCACTGTTTCCATTGTTTCCCCATCTATTTGCCATGACATGATGGAAACGGATGCAATGGTCTTTAGTTTTCTGAATGTTGAGTTTCAAGCCAGCTTTTTCACTCTTCTCTTTCACTTTCATCAAGAGGCTCTTCAGTTCCTCTTCACTTTTTGCCATGATGATGGTGTCATCAACATATCTGAGGTTATTGAAGGACATGATGGTAATAGATAATTCAACCCATTGCACAAAATATGAATTCATGAACTCACACTGATTAATTAATATCAATATTGAGTTGATTAATTCATATCAATATTGGAAGTTTGATTGATAAGGAAAAGATTGATTGATAAAGAAAAAGATATTTACAGAGTTTCAAAGTCAAAGCTATGGTTTTTCCAGTAGTCATATATGGATGTGAGAGTTGGCCTATAAAGAAAGCTGAGCTCCAAAGAATTGATGCTTTTGAACTGTGGTGTTGGAGAAGACTCTTGAGAGTCCCTTGGACTGCAAGGAGATACAACCAGTCCATCCTAAAGGAAATCAATCCTGAATATTCACTGGAAGGACTGATGCTAAAGCTGAAACTCTAATCCTTTGGCCACCTGATGCAAAGAACTGATTAATTAGAAAAGACCCTGATGCTGGGAAAGACTGAAAGCAGGAGGAGAAGGGGATGACAGAGGGTGAGATGGCTGGATGGCATCACTGACTCAATGGACGTAAGTTTGAGTAAACTCTGGGAGTTGGTGATGGACAGGGAGGCCTGGCATGCTGCGATTCATGGAGTCACAGAGTCGGATACAACTGAGCAACTGAACTGAACTGAAAGTATTGCCCCGTGAATGCCTTGTTAGTTACAAAGAGGAGATTAAGCTTTACTGTGAAGAAGCCTGAAAGACTCACTTTAATCAAGTGATCAAAGTTAACATCACCATTAATGAAAGGAACTAAAGCTGTGAGTCCCCAGATGGAATGCAATGAGAACTCGACATCATTTCTGTTCCATTTCTGCCAAAGACGCAAAATTGAATATAATTACTAGAAAGACCCAATATATTTATCTATTTGCTCAACCCCTCTGTGGAAAACCAATTTCCTAGCCAAACCAAGCCCCCTGCTTAGTCCCAGTCTGATCTCACAGAATCCTTGTTTCTTCCAAGCAAAGATGGATTCTCTGTCCACTCTCTCCTCTTATGACTAACTTAGGGGAAAACAATTTTGGCTGCAACATGCAGCTTGCGGGATCTTAGTTCCCCAACCAGGGGCTGGCATGGGCCCCCAGTGGTGAAGTCACTGAGTCCTAACCACTGGACCCCAGGGGACTCCCAGCTTAGGAAATTTTATTTTTAGTTCAGTAAAATCTTTCTATTAACAGACAGACAAATGTTCATTGTAGAAACTTTGCAAAATTTGGAAAGCACCATCCAGGATGAATTGCTGCATTTTAGTGTTTAATAAATAATTCCTTTTTTTAATATTATTCTTGATAGGTGGAGGCATGTTATGAATGGGAGTATAATGTCCACATTTCACATTATTAATTAATATCTTATAATCATTTCCCTTTAGTAATACTTCCTAAATTCACTACTACTAATAACTATTCTTTTATGGTATTATTTGATGACTGCCTCTGTATTATTCCCCAGTTTAGCTGTATATAAATTGTGCTTGCTCAGTCACTCAGTCATGTCCAACTCCCTGTGACCCCATGGATGTGGCCCACCAGGCTCCTCTGTCCATGGGATTCTCCAGGCAAGAGTCCTGGAGGGCGTTGCCACGCCCTCCCCCAGGGGATCTTCCCAACCTAGGGATCAAACCCAGGTCTCTCGCATTGCCAGTGGATTCTTTATCATCTGAGCCACCAGGAAGACTGTCATATCCTATTTTATCAAGTACTTAATAAAAATAATCACTGTAAAAGAGATTCTATCCTATACCTACTGACACAATCATTTTTAACTGAGTCACTTTTCACCCATAAGCCAAAGCCTCATATTTGAGGATCATTTATTTAAGATTTTTGAAACTAATCCATTCATCGATTTCTCTTTTTTATTTCGAAGTGTTCATAGAGCGCCTACTACACGTGAGCAAGCAATTTTTAAATTTGCAGTCACTTTATTATATGTGTGAAATGCTTTAGAATCTGTCTTAATCCCTTGACGTTAAGAAGCCAATCAAATAGGCAAAGCAGCACCAATGATGAAAACTAAACAGTGGCACAAAAGTGAAATAATCGCTACGGCAATTATGACAGCTACGCGGACAAAGAAAGATGATCCATTGCAAGTGTGATGCATAACCAAAATACTCTAAAGCTTCAAGGTGGAGTCAGAATGACAATTTCCAGAGAACAAAGCCAATGTCATCCACAACACTTCTCAAATCTGTCCCCCATCCCATGGAAGTTCTTTCCTCTCCTCACTTCTCCTCTGCTGCTCCTCCCCACTGCCTTTTCCGAATGAGAATGAGGCAGTTCAAATGCCGCTGGCGTCTACCACATGCTGGGAAACATAAATGTCTACCATGCTCCTTTCACTCTGCTGACCACACAACTGACTCCACCGTCTTGGCTGAGTCAACAGTTTCCTGGCTATTTGCTCAGGTGGTTGAACTGCTTGCACGTGCCCCTCCTCTGATGGGTACTCAGGCGGCACCTCTGAATTTGGAGCCCACCTACCAGCCATGACCTCAGCATCCTCTCAACTCCGCTGGCCCAGGCACAGATGCTGCTCCGTGCAGGGGGCTGACCAGAGTCCTAGGTCCGTGCGGCTGGCCACCAGGGCTGATGCTTGGTCCAAACCCACTCCTTCGCAACTTGAATCCACCCTTGACATTCATAATCATAACTACAACTGAGTCAGTTCCATGGCTAGGTTAATTTTGTACCAAAAAAATGATAATAGCATTGTAATTTGAGAAAGGAAAAATTGTAAATAATTCTTAGAATAATCACCACATTAAGGTAAAACTATATCAGTTTTAAAACAGCATTATTGCAATTCAGAAGTAAGATTTGTTTTTGCTTTTGCAAATCAATGCTTATTATCTGTAATACATTAACATAATTGTATACCCTTCTTAAGATGAACAATAAAAATGGGGGTTTTATTTTTATTTACTTCTGTATTTTGATGCATATATGTGCATGTATTGTGAGCCTTCTCCAGGAAAGTAAAAGTTCCAGGATGGGCTGTTTCCTTTAGAGACAGATGTGTGGACGTGGACTGGGGGAAGAGGAGAGGGTGGGAAGGGTTGGGAGATTGGGACTCACACACACACACTACCATGGGTAGTTCAGCTGGTTAAGATCCCCCTGAAATACTTGGTTCGATTCTGGGTTGGGAAGATCCCATAGAGAAGGGTTAGGCTACCCATTCCAGTATTCTTGGGCTTCCCTGGTGGCTCAGACTGTAAAGAATCCGCCTGCAATGTGGGAGACCTGGGTTTGATCCCTAGGTCGGGAAGATCCCTTGGAGGAGGGCATGGCAACCCACTCCAGGACTCTTGCCTGGAGACTCCCATGGACAGAGGAGCCTGGTGGGCGACAGTCCATGGGGTCACAGAGCATCGGACGTGACTGAGTGACTAAGCAAGCACAGCACTCGTGTAAAGCAGATAGCTAATGGGAAGATGCTGAATAGCATAGGGAGCTTGACTCAGGGCTCTGTGAGGACCAGCCCCTCTCTGGGGTGGGGGGGCGGGTGCAGCTGGGAGGAGCATCCACAAGGGAGACGACATACGTATGCAGGCAGCGGATTCATGTTGCCGTACAGCAGAAACTAACAGCATTGTGAAGCCTCTGTGCTCCTCCACATTCCCTAGATCATATTCCAAAAGTGAATACTAAATCCAGTCAATAATATTGTGCTGGGTGAAATAAAAATCCTAAACAATATTTCAAAAGCAAGGGCACTATTGTTCCAGATTTCTAAACAGTTGAATTTGGTGGACATCATTCAATTATTAGATACAGTTGCTAGGGAAATTATGACTCAGTGTAGTTCAGTTCAGTTCAGTTGCTCAGTCATGCCTGACTCTTTGTGACCCCATGGAGAGCCAGGCCTCCCTGTCCATGAACAACTCCCGGAGTTTACTTAAACCCATGTCCCTTGAGTCGGTGATGCCATCCAACCATCTCATCCTCTGTTGTCCCCTTCTCCTCCCACCTTCAATCTTTCCCAGCATCAGGGTCTTTTCCAGTGAGTTAGTTTTTCACATCAGGTGGCCAAAGTATTGGAGTTTCAGCTTTAGCATCAGTTCAGTTCAGTTCAGTTCAGTCGCTCAGTCGTGTCCGACTCTTGGCGACCCCATGAATCACAGCACACCAGGCCTCCCTGCTCATCACCATCTCCCGGAGTTCACTCAGACTCACATCCATCGAGTCCGCGATTCCATCCAGCCATCTCATCCTCTGTCGTCCCCTTCTTCTCCTGCCCCCAATCCCTCCCAGCATCAGAGTCTTTTCCAATGAGTCAACTCTTTGCATGATGTGGCCAAAGCACTGGAGTTTCAGCTTTAGCATCATTTCTTCCAAAGAAATCCCAGGGCTGATCTCCTTCAGAATGGACTGGTTGGATCTCCTTGCAGTCCAAGGGACTCTCAAGACTCTTCTCCAACACCACACTTCAAAAGCATCAATTCTTCGGCACTCAGCCTTCTTCACAGTCCAACTCTCACATCCATACATGACCACTGGAAAAACCATAGCCTTGACTAGATGGACCTTTGTTGGCAAAGTAATGTCTCTGTTTTTGAATATACTATCTAGGTTGGTCATAACTTTTCTTCCAAGGAGCAAGCGTCTTTTCATTTCATGGCTGCAGTCACCATCTGCAGTGATTTTGGAGCCCCCAAAAATAAAGTCTGACACTGTTTCCACTGTTTCCCCATCTATTTCCCATGAAGTGATGGGACCAGATGCCATGATCTTCGTTTTCTGAATGGTGAGCTTTAAGCCAACTTTTTCCCTCTCCTCTTTCACTTTCATCAAGAGGCTTTTTAGTTCCTCTTCACTTTCTGCCATAAGGGTGGTGTCATCTGCATATCTGAGGTGATTGATATTTCTCCCAGCAATCTTGATTCCAGCTTGTGCTTCTTCCAGCCCAGTGTTTCTCATGATGTACTCTGCATAGAAGTTAAATAAGCAGGGTGACAATATACAGCCTTGACGTACTCTTTTTCCTATTTGGAACCAGTCTGCAGTTCCATGTCCAGTTCTAACTGCTGCTTCCTGACCTGCATACAGATTTCTCAAGAGGCAGGTCAGGTGGTCTGGTATTCCCATCTCTTTCAGAATTTTCCACAGTTTATTGTGATCCACACAGTCAAAGGCTTTGGCATAGTCAATAAAGCAGAAATAGATGTTTTTCTGGAACTCTCTTGCTTTTTCGATGATCCAGCGGATGTTGGCAATTTGATCTCTGGTTCCTCTGCCTTTTCTAAAACCAGCTTGAACATCAGGGAGTTCACGGTTCACGTATTGCTGAAGCCTGGCTTGGAGAATTTTGAGCATTACTTTACTAGCATGTGAGATGAGTGCAATTGTGCAGTAGTTTGAGCCTTCTTTGGCATTGCCTTTCTTTGGGATTGGAATGAAAACTGACCTTTTCCAGTCCTGTCACCACTGCCGAGTTTTCCAAGTTTGCTGGCATATTGAGTGAAGCACTTTCACAGCATCATCTTTCAGGACTGAAATAGCTCAACTGGAATTCCATCACCTCCACTAGCTTTGTTCATAGTGATGCTTTCTAAGGCCCACTTGACTTCACTTTCCAGGATGTCTGGCTCTAGATTAGTGATCACATCTTCATGATTATCTGGGTCATGAAGATCTTTTTTGTACAGTTCTTCTGTGTATTCTTGCCACCTCTTCTTAATATCTTCTGCTTCTGTTAGGTCCATACCATTTCTATCCTTTGTCGAGCCCATCTTTGCATGAAATGTTCCCGTGGTATCTCTAATTTTCTTGAAGAGATCTCTAGTCTTTCCCATTCAGTCCTTTCAATGAATATAGGCAAATGTTTAAAAGACAGTTTGTTTTCCATTTTTAAACAAACAAGGTCTTTTATCTATAAAGCAATGCCTTTATCATACAGGAAAGATTCTTATTAACTAAGCAGATTTTCTTTCTGTAACCGAAAGTGGGATCCAGCGGCTCACTGCCTCAAAAACAATGAAGAAGCCAGGTGGGTGGAAAGGGAAGCTGGCTTTCTTCTGGATGCCAGCACCAGGTGGGGGGAGGGTGGACATCTGTCCAAAGGCCGACTCCCCTCACTGACAATCAGGGGCAGGAGCTTTATAGACGAGGGAGGGGTCTCCATGCAGACACAGCAGTCAGCTCTGACCATCATCCTGAAGCTGGTCTTCGGGGTCTGACCAGCACCATCTTGATTGTTTCAGGTACAGTTACTCTTCAGTTCCAGGGTCCATTGTTCTCTATTTCCTTGCGGCCAGTTCTCAGAGCTGTGGCTGTGTAAGTCATGGCTGCAATCTGCTCATCAGGTAGCTTACTTCTCCCACCTGATGGGGGACCCAGTATCTGTAAGACAGCTCACAAGATGTGGCTCAGAATATTATCTGTAGCCCTCGAGGAGGAACTGAGGGTCCTTGACTTTTCTCAATGACTGAACTATCATTACTTGGCCTCCTTTGACTGTTTTCCTTTGCTTCTGAGTGTTCTCACTTCTCTAATTAAACTTACGTTTTTGGCTAAAGTTTTTCCACGGACGGAAGATGAGCAGAGGACCCGGGGGAGGACCACAGCGGCCTGCTCCGTCTCCGCGCCACACAATGATGCGCTCAGTTCATTTCAACACAGAAAATTCTGTAGGAAAAAAAAAAAACAAAACAAAACAAAGCAGGCTTTTGAGTATCCATTTCTTTATCTACTTAGCTGACATAATCTCTGCTGTTCCCGTTCAGCAGGACACACATGACGTTGAATTCTGACTAAATATGTTATCAGCTAATAAGATAATAATAATGTGCCTTATTTCGAAAGTCTCTAGTGGTTTTTCCATGGAGATTTTTGTTTTTGTGGTATTTGAAAACTCACCACAGACCACGTCCATGTTGGAAGAAGAGCTTCTATTCCCTGAAGTGTGATTGTCGGCTTCGGTGGAGAGAATGTGGGAGAGGATGGAAAAACTGCTTCATCTCAGTACACCGGGATGACAGATTTTCCCCAGAACTGTAGCCGGAAGAGAGCAAATGCAGGCCACAAGGAACTACAATACACGGGGAGTGTCCAGCTTTTTGTTGTTGTTCTGAAATTGTCAAGTATTAAATGATGCTTCAGATAAATGCGTCATGGGTAAATATTGAAAACTTTATATACCAATTATTACAAGATATATATATATATATCCACATTACCCAGCTTTTAGAATCTTAGTTCCCCTACCAGGGATTGAATCTGGGCCATTGGCAGTGAAAGCACCGAGTTTTAACCACTGGACCACCAGGGAATTCCCAATGGAATATTTTTAATAACTGGATATGACTTACTTTTCACTTTATTTGATTTTTCTTTGGTTAATTCAATTAATTTCATGCCTATTCTCTTAATTCCCTTTACAATTTCTCTGAACAATCAACTCTAAAATGTTTCAAACTATTATTTTTGAATGAAAAGTGTTAGAATCTAATATATAAAGCTGAGATTTCTTAGAAATGGCTGAGAGAGACAACAATATGATTCATTGACCCCATTTTGACTGTATTTTACATGGTTTGTTGTCAGCAGGAAGTTCCTTGGGGAAATTCAAAATGTCAAATCTTTTCTATCTGTTTTCAGAATAATTTATCTGTGCCATAACATCCTATAAAGTGAAGACTCCTCTTCATTTTCTCTAACTCTGTTTCTTTCTAAGCCTTCCAGCTCACAAACACATCATATCTTAAACATTGATTTCGCTACATTATTTCAACTTCCAGATATAAGATTTCAATTCCAAATTATATTTCTCAAATATGGATGTAACTTCTAATCATTTGTTGGTCCAATTAGGGGATACGATGAAACCAGTTGCATTTTCTTCTCTTCTGGACACCTGCAGGCACGCCATAATATCACAAATTTATCCAAGGGTTCAGAGAGTCCTTCAGCGCTTTGCTGTTGTTGTTCAATCAGTAAGTCATGTCCTACTCTTTACAACTTCATAGACTGCAGCACGCCAGGACTGCCCTGTCTCCCAGAGTTTGCTCAAATTCATGTCCATTGAGTCAGTGATGTTACCTAACCATCTCATCCTCTGCTGTCCCCTTCACCTTTCGCCTTCCATCTTTCCCAGCATCAGAGTCTTTTCCTATGAGCTGGCTCGTCTCATCAGGTAGCCAAAGGATTGGAGCTTCAGCTTCAGCATCAGTCCTTCCAATGAATATTCAAGGTTGATTTTCTTTAGGACTGACTGGTTTGATCTCCTTGCAGTCCAAGGGACTCTCAAGACTCTCCGCCTGCATAGAGGAGCCCTAAGACAATTGTCTGAATATGGGGACAGTAAAGCACACTGTGAAACTGATCCATGTGTTTGAGAGACCAAGTGTATTTTGCCAGAAGTTTCCATAACACAAGTAGAGCCTTTGAAAAAAAAAAAAAGATTGCCGACTGCTCGTGGAAAAGACTTTTGCCATACAAGATAATGATCTGCTTTGTCATTAAAAGAGGTATATCACATTGACTCAATTTTTTTGGTATATGAAAATCTTCCTTTATTTAAAAAATTTTAAAAACCTTTTTATTTTGTATTGGAGTACAGCTGATTAACAACACTGTGATAGTTTTCAGTGAACAGCAAAGGGACTCAGCCATACATTTACATGTATCCATTCTCCTCCAAAGCCCCGCTCCCATCCAGGCTGCCAGATAACAGTGAGCAGAGATCCCTGTGCTATACAGTAGGACCTTGTTGGTTACCCACTTTAAACATAGCCATGTGTCCATGACCATTCTGGACTCCTGTCTGTCCCTTCTCCCCAGAAACCACAGGCCTGTTTTCTAAGTCTGTGTGACATTGGCTCAATTTCTTATACTACATAGAATGTGGCTATTTGTTCTGTGAATAGACTGATACTTTATAGTAAGAGCGTGAATTTTGGACTGAGAAATCTGGGTTTGTATCTTCGTGCTGTTAGATATTCAGTAAGTGGTTTGGGACAACGTACTTAAGCTCTCTAAATCTGTTTCCTTTTTAAATCAATAGTGCTAACTGTTTCATAGAATTACACTGAAGAGCCAGTGAGATATACCATACAAAGTACTCAGCACACTTTTGAACCTGGGTAAGTGCTCAGTATATAATAGTCATAAGATTTCAACAGTGGCCCAGTGGTTAGGACTCCATGCTTCGAATGCAGGGGTGGCAGGCTCAATCCCTGGCTGGGAAACTAGGATCCCACACGCCATGGGGCGTGGCCAAAAAATTTAAAAAATAGTAATAGCTACATGAGGAGGCTTATGCCAGTCCCCCGGAAAGACTTCTTTCCCACAAAAATTCCTCTTGGAGTTCTTGGATTAGCATAGAGTTTAGCGTGAGTTTCTGCTATTATTGTTCTTGAATGATCCTTATCCACTATGATTTTCTGGCCAGTATCTGAGAATTTCAATTAGCAGCTAAAACTAGCGAGTGCATTCCCAGAGTTACTTAAGATGTTCTATTTGTAAGCTCAATGTTTACCTAGAGCCTTTCAATTTTAAGTGATTAAGCCTTTAGCACTTAATGCTTTCTAAGCAGTACCTTTTAAAGGTGTGAGCAGCAAAGCAAGAAATCACACAGTTGCTCTGGGTGAGCCCAGTCCTTACAATCAGCTACCATCATAGGTGTCTCTTGTTGATTAACCGAGCTGTTTCCGGTCCAGAGTGTTTCCTGGCTCCTTCACTAAAGGGGTTGTTAAGGACATCTGCCATGAAGCCGTCCCCAGAGATTCCATCAGACCAAAGCACAAGACACTCGGGAGGCGACCCTCGGCGTGCACAAATCTCACATCTGAGGCTTTACCCCTCAAGAAACCTCCAAAATGAATCTGAGTCGGTTGAACTGAGGTGGATGAACCTAGAGGCTGTCATACAGAATGAAGTAGGTTAGAGAGAGGAAGACAAATACTGTATATTAACACATTCATATGGAATCTAGAAAAATGGTGCAGATGAGTCTCTTTTCAGGGCAGGAGTAGAGATGCAAGCAGGGAGAATGGGCCGGTGGACACGGTAGGGGAAGGAGAGGGCGGGATGAGTAGAGAGGGTAACACTGTAACACGGCCCTTACCGCGTGCGAAACGCACAGCTGGAGGGAAGCAGCTGTGGAGCGCGGGAGCCCAGCTCAGCGCTATGCGACGACCTGGAGCAGGAGAGGGGTTGGGGCGGGGGTGGGAGGGCGGCTCAAGAGAGGAGGGATACGTATACTCAGAGCTGATTCATGCTGATATACGGCAGAAACCGACACAGCTTTGTAAGGCAATTATCCCTCAATTAAAACTGATATTTTTTTAAAAAAAGAGAAAGAAACCTCCATAGTCACTGACGTGAGGCAGCGTGTGTTTTTCCAGGGCACAGATCCGCGCTCCCAGGGCTGTCTGGGAATGCCACGTGGGAACCGGGCACCTACTAGCCTGGGCACCTCCTGGCAACTCCCAGCTTCAGGGCTCTCTCTGCTCCCTAGTGGACACATCTATTCTCACTCGGGGTCCAAAGAGATGACTTCATGTTTCTGACTATTCTTGTCGCGTGCTCGTGTAGAAATTATATCCTTAAATTAGGAAACTCGGGAAGGTTTCGGGCATATTCCTTAGCAATATCAAATGTCCACTCTATTTCATCTTCCAAAAGGTGAGGGACTTTTTATGAAGCACTGCAAAGTCACTGTTTCAAAAACACCTCTGATTTCTGTATTGACTAATATCAATGTTGTCACCTAGAACAACTTTTTTTTGGTTTTAATGTATTGATTTCAATATAGTTCTAATTCTATAATGCAGGATGTAAATTTAGCCATAAGTATAGCTAAGATAAGGTATTTCTCATTCATCTAAATAGAAATTTATCTCTCATGAATAAGATAGTCAATGTAGCTTAAGCTGGAACCACTCACACAAATCAATAAGACTGAACCTAATATTTTATCATTTGGTTTGGGGCTCCAGAATCACTGCAGATGGTAACTGCAGCCATGAAATTAAAAGATGCTTGCTCCTTGGAAGAAAAGCTATGACCAACCTAAATAGCATATTAAAAAGCGAAGACATTACTTCTCTGACAAAGGTTTGTCTAGTCAAAGCTATGGTTTTTCCAGTAGTTATATATGGATATGAGAGTTGGACCATAAAGAAAGCTGAGTGCTGAAGAATTGATGCTTTTGAACTGTGATGTTGGAGAAGACTCTTGAGAGTCCCTTGGACAGCAAGGAGATCCAACCAGTCCATCCTAAAGGAAATCAGGCCTGAATATACATTGGAAGGACTGAAGCTGAAGCTCCAAAACTTGACCACCTGATGCAAAGAACTGACTTACTGGAAAAGATCCTGATGCTAGAAAAGATTGAAGGTGGGAGGAGAAGGGGATGACAGAGGATGAGATGGCTGGATAGCATCACTGACTTGATGGACATGAGTTTGAGTAAAATCTGGGAGTTGATGATGGACAGGGAGGCCTGGCGTGCTGCAGTCCATGGGGTCGCAAAGAGTCAGACACAAGTGAGCAACTGAACTGAACTGAATATTTTATAGTTTTCTAAACCTAATTTTCAAAATGGATTTGTCTAAATTTTACACTGTTTCAATAGGATATTTTGATGTATATATATTTAATTTCTTTTTACTTGGAGTATAGTTGCTTTACAATGCTGTGTTGGTTTCTGCTATACAGCAACGTGAATCAGCCGCAAGTGTACATATATTCCCTCCCTCTTGAGCCTCCCTCCCACTGATATTATAGTTATATGCCTGTGTTCCTTGGACTGTAAGTTGATGGGTGTGTGACAGAGATGCTGGGAGGATCCTTTACCCCTCACTGGAGTCTGGGTGACTTTAGGTTCCATCCCATTAAATCATTAGACGCTCAGTCACTTTCCTCTCATGATCTTCTGCTGTCCCTGGGGTGTTGGCTCCATTCACGTGGTGCACGATGGCCCACGAGCAGGCCCATATCCCTGCCAGCAGGAGGGGTGGAGAAGAACGCCACGCCCACTCTTACACATCATGTCGGTCTGCATCTCTTTGACCAGAGCTTAGCCACATTGTCACTGGACTCATGTGGGAAGCTGGAAGTGTAATCTTTCTATTACAACACGTGATACTGGGGACAACCAGTGTCTGCCACTCAGCATTCCTGCCATTTTCAATGCCAAAATATAAACGGCAGGCAAAATCAACAAATTTCCAAATATCTTAGTTGGTTAATTATTTACCTTCTCTTTATTTCAAACATAATAGGGATGGAATGCATGGAGATAACAAGTGGTTAGATTAAATGTTGTTGATTTCAGAATTCAGAAATTGTTGCCCCATTGCTCTCAACAGCTTTGGGTTACTTAGTGTCCTGTGTGACTCTCAGCCTTTCCATCCCTAAGAGTGTCTGATCCTTCACTGGTTACCATGTCTTTATAATAGTGAAAAATCAGAGAAAAGAGTTCATGGGAATATGATAGGGAAGGGATTCGACATATTCAACATGGAAATAAACGAAAGAAATGATGGCATGTCCACTGGGCAGTCTTGAAGGTGGAACAATCTGACACTCTGTCCATACTCAGTCCTGAAGAAATGACCGAGCCCTGAGGATCTGCATCGCCCAGGCTGAAGTCTCGTCTCAACCCCAGAGTCATAAGAGAAAAGAAGGCAGGCACGCTCAGCTGGCGTTTACTCATCTCCACTCTACCAGAGATAGCTCTTCCTACATGCCCTCATATATGTGCCCTGATACATTTCTGGATTTGAGATTTAAGGAGGCTTGAAACAAACAGATAAAATACATGTAAAGAATACTTGCAGGCCAAGTATTAGAAAGGAAAAATGAATACAGCGGAAACTATGGATTTAAGTTTTAAAGGCAAGAGGAAAGAAAGAACAATGAGTTAGCCAAGGGGAATACATGTGGGTGACAGCTACGCAATTCTCTGCAAAATATTCGGATAGAATACCGTCACCCTGCGTATTTAACTTCCATGCAGAGTACATCAGGCGAAACGCCGGGTGGATGAAGCACAGGCTGGAATCGAGATCACGAGGGAAACTTCAGTGCTAACGAAACAGACGCAATATGTAAACTCAACAGAGGACTTTTCACCAATTCTGGAACAAACTTCAGGTGCTGGCATTTTTGGCTATTAATCAACCATCATATGTGTTATGCTTGTGTTCAATAAAGAGGTTAACAATCCTGTGTTTAATAAAAATAATGGCAGCCATGACCAGCAGGCAAGAAAAAACCTTCACACACACACACACAACACTCTCTCACACATAAATTTTAAATAGGAGGCAGAAACATCAGAGTAGTATTTTCAAAAATCAGAGTATTTTTAATAATGATTATCTTTCAGGGTCTTGTGCTGAGACCAGTTTCTTTTTACCAAAAGTCAAATTTTCTTTCTATGCATTTTTACTCTGGAGTGGAGGAGAAAACGTCAAGGGCA
Source organism: Capra hircus (assembly GCF_001704415.2). NCBI lineage: Eukaryota > Metazoa > Chordata > Mammalia > Artiodactyla > Bovidae > Capra > Capra hircus. The sequence continues at coordinate 75,918,807 of NC_030823.1, read as the reverse complement.
TGGGGAAGGGCGAGTCTCCCTACAGCATTCCAGGCACATGAACTACCAGGTCTGACGAGATGTGCCTCCTTACTTACCAGGTAGGAAAACGTATGATAAGAGGTTCATTTGACATGTTTTTAATTATGGTTTTTCCTTTGTTTAATTTTTTTCTCCCTGAAGCCTATCCAAATGATCCTAAGAAGGAATTTCACGGCCATTTAACTTGTTTCATTTCAAAATAGATGTTGTTTCTTGAATGGTACAATGATATATACCTTATCATTCATTATGACTCTGGGCTGTTTTTGTTTTTTTAGTTTAAAATAGTAGCCACAACAAATAAAATAAAAAGAATAGAATAAAATAGAGCAGAATAAGATAATAGAATAAAATGACATGAGATGAAATAAATAGTAGCCTTGTTTCACATTAGGTCATGTCATTGCTCTGACACAGGGAGGTATTCACTGAGTGTCCATAAATCAAGCAACCTAAGTCTCCAACCACCTTTTACTCTTTTTATTTAAAAAAAAAAAGTGTATTGAGAATATTCTATGCAAAAAGCACCACCAATATGTCCCTCAAATTGGTCTTACTTCATTTCCACCGGGTCAACACCATCCACTGGCCCTCGGGGTGAACGGACTTCCGGCGTGCCCCACCCTCCCACGCCCACTTCCGGTCGCCGGCCGTCAGCGGGGCACAGCCTGCCGCATGTGTTCTGAGCCTGCTGCGTGTGTTCTGAGCCTGCTGACTCCCCACCATCCATGGCTCAAGCTGTGACCAAGTGTCTGCCACAGTCTTCTTCTCCCTTCCTACAACCTATTTTTTTTTATTCATTTATTTTTTATCGAGGGATAATTGCTTTACAGAATTCCCTACAACCTATCAGCCTCTCAGTGACCTTTGTTGTTGCTATTACCTTTTTTAAAACTTCTTACTGGGGTATAGCTGAGTAACAATGTTGTGATAGGTTCAGGTGAACTGCAAAGGGGCTCAGCCGTACCTACACATGTATCCCCTCTAACTCCCCTCCCGCCCAGGCTGCCTCGGAAGACTGAGTCCCCTGTGCTGGACTGAGTGGTTTAAAGCACCAGTGGTATCATAGCCCATCCCTGCTTACATCTCTGTAGCTGCTTCCCACTACCACTGGAATAAAGCCTTCATGCCTCACTCTGCCTACCAGATCCTACAAGGGCTGACCGATTCCTACCTTCCTACCTCATCTTCTCTCCCTCCCTTATCCCATTCAGTTCACTCCAGGTACCTGGACCCTCGGTAAAATTCTCACACGCACCAAACTTGTTTTTTTCACGGGGCTTTTGAATCTGTTCCTTCTACCTTTAATCCAAGCTGGCAGCTTTCTTGGCCCATTTTCTTTCTTTGGGTCTCAGCAATAAGGTCACCCCCATCAGGAAGTCTTCCTTGACTACCTCAACCAAAGCAGAAGGGCCAAGCATTGAGAGACTCACCCTTATGTATAAGTTGTTCACGCAGTGATACAAATTGTTGGAATTCCATCAGAATGATGAAGAGAACTGATTTTTAAGCATCTGGATTTTCATGTTAAAGAGACTAGGAGATTATGTTTACAAGTTGTGATGCACAATGTTGAGGAAAGATCAAATTCTGGAGTAAAACTGGGGTTAAATCCTAGTTCTTTCACTTACTGGCTTAAACTTTGAGGAAATTACTTATCACATCCTGAAACTCAGTTTCCTCATCAATAAAATGTGTATAGAGTGTCAAAACTATGGATTTGCTGTAAAAATTACATAAACTTATGTATGCAGAATAGAGTATTACTTAGGCTAGTTTTTTTTTTTTAATTTTCAGGTTTTTTAAAAAATTCTCATGTGTTGGGCTTTCTTTGAACATTGCATAAGTATGTTGCCATTGCTTCTCTGAAAGTGAAAGTCACTCAGTTGTGTCCAGCTGTTTGTGACCCCATAGACTGTATAGTCCATGGAATTCTCCAGGCCAGAACACTGGAGTGGGTAGCTTTTCCCTTCTCCAGGGGATCTTCCCAACCCAGGGATCAAACCCAGGTTTCCCACATTGCAGGTGGATTCTTTACCAGCTGAGCCAGGGAAGCCCTTGCTTCTCTGAAGTAAAAAGTAGCTCCTCCATCATACGGTAAGTTAGGACAACAGAGATTCCCCGTTATCAACATGTGTCAGTCACCACACCCAGTGAAACCTTTGGTCTGAGATAAGCTCAACATGAGAAAGAAAGGAAAAGGAGCAGAATTAACTTCTTGGGTGGTTCAGCATTTTAAATACTTGAAAGTCAATTGAAATATTCAAATCACACAAGACTGCATCATTTATTCATTCAGCAAACACCAGGGGATTACAAGTGCTGCGGACACTGGTGATAGCAAAGGGCAGGACAGAGTCCTCTGACCTGTGGGTCGTGGACTGTGCAGCACCCACCTTAGAATCAGATAACATTTTATCTATTGCTTTGTAGGCTTTATTCTAGATGAGAACCTTGGGGTCCATGGACTGAGGCACTATTTCCAGCTTAGCCCATCCTTCACTGTATGGTTTTGAAGTAAGACAGCTTCTCCCAAACTTTCCAAGGTGTACGTGCCCTACCCAAGGTCCCAGCAGCTCCAAGACACTATGATTCCATGATTAAACACTACCTTCAGTATTAAAAAATCTGAGGTTAGAAAGCCTGCCATTGGGACTTTCCTGGCAGTCCAGGGGAACTTGGAACTTCCAAAGCCAGGGGTTCGGGTTCAATCCCTGGTTGGGGAACTAAGATCCCACAAGCTATACACCCAAAATAATTTTTAAAAAATGCAACGCTTGGTTTGAACTGGATAATTTTACAATAAAGGATTAAAAAAAAAAAAAAGCTTGCATTTAAGAACCATGTCAGTCCTTAACATGAGTTTAGGGGCCTACTACATCAGCTGTGTTTTCTTTTTCCAACTTTAACACTTTGAACCAAGTTGAAGAGATGAATCCCCATTGAAACACAATTAAAGCACAGTTACCTTAGTGTTCTTCCTCTGTTATAAATGATGGTCTAAGATGTTATCCACTGAACTTCTCACTCTCCTTTAAATTGTCTAAATGCCAATGTTCATGTTTGTCTGCGTCTGGGGAGAGGGCATCGCAGCCCCAAGAACTTTCTCTTTTATTCTCCAAAGAATAACCAAGAAGCTTTCCTGTGAGGTGGCTTGTCTGGGTTCAAACACCACCTTCATCTACATAAAAGACTATTTCCCCCAAACATGCACCTGTTCCCACCATTATGATTATCTGCAGCTCGGATGTGTCAGCCATCCCCGAGATCGTCACCTAGAGGACGCTGTGGCTCATTCTCTTCTGCCCAAAGGCAATTTTTTTCTTTTTTTAAAAAAAAAATATCGACGTAGTATCCAGGCTACATCTTGAAAATCACTTTACAACTGAGAGTAACAAATGGCAGATGGAATGTTGTTGTTTCTCGTTCAGTCCCCAGCTTCCTTTGTTCCTCTCCTTGTGGACAGACTGCCCCCTCCATTCACATGGCGAGGCTGTGCTGAGTGAAGGCCGACACGCACCTCTGGCAGCCTCTCTCCAGTTCAATTACGGAGCTTTAGTGGGACTAATTAGCATTCCTCGGAGCGGGAGCTCTTTGAGTGACAGGTAACCATGGAGAGTCACACTCCTGTAGGTGATCAGCGAGAGCCAAGCTTTTCTTTTTAATTAAAAATTAGAAAAGCCTTAAAGAAAAAGCATAGCATTTCCTGATGTGTGCTGTGAGCCCAAGCTTTGCTATGCTGGAAAGAATAACAGTCGTGTCAGAAGAAAAACTGATGCCATTTCAAAAGGACCAGAGGAAAATACCAGGATAGTCAGAGACGGGAGAGATATTTATTGTCTGCCCAAGAACAGACACCCGAAGGGAAACACAAAGAAGCCAAAAGATCACCTGAGATTTCCCAGGAGTCCATTTAGATAATAACGCTTTTCCCTTCAAAATTTGTGAAGTAACACTGTGTCCATTAACAATACGGCCTTTAAAAAAATCATTTAGAAAATATTAGTTAGAACTTTGGAATAACATATGAATTAGCACTAAATAATACCTATTTGTTGATTGCTGATGATGAGATACAGTACAATAAAATAAGGTATTAACAGCCTATTTCAATTCTAAGAAATATTGGGAAAAATCCTTCAAGTACACAATAAATTAGATCTGATCATGGGAACCAGTGTCAGCAAGCACTGGTGTATCTTTCCAACAGAGTGAGTGTTCTAAGTAGGGCAGAGTGGGGAATTCAATATTGTCACCTTAGTTTGGGAGCCTAGATTCAGAGCAAGACATGAACAGAAGCTTTACAGTCTTTTAAGGGCATATCAGGATAGCTTTTTGTTCAAAAATAGGCAAGCAAATAATTCGGATGATCAGATTCAATTTTAACTTTCCCCCAAACTGAAACAGCTCTGTTTCCTTTTGGTTCTTCTTATAAAATATATAATTTTAACATGCTTCTCCCTTTCCTGTTTTTACCCCAAAACAGGATTATTGTAAAAACACTCCATGCTGTTGTTTCTGGCTAGCATAAAGCCAGGAAGTTCTCAGAGTCTTGCGGGAGCTCCTAATCTCACAAGCCAGCCGGTCTCCTCTCCACCATGGGAACAGAGCAGGATGTGAACCAAGCCGCAGTGAAGTCCTTAACTATTCCTTCAGAATGATTTCTACTATGAGAAGAATTCACTGAAAAGATAGAGTGATGAAATCAGTTGTACTTTTCTATAGTCACTCTTTCCTTTGGCCCAACTTCCAAATATTAGGAATTTTCCTCTAAGGTTTAAGTTCAGTGAAGAAACACATTTTAATTCCAGAAGATTGTCCCCCTTAATATGCAAGTGCCAGTCATCATCCATAAAACCACTTTTAATTCTGTATTTATTTGAACATTCTTTCTTAATAACACCTCAGCTCCAAAATTTTCCACTAGAATTTTCCAGAAAACAGATTCCATTCTCAAGTTTCATAAATCTGGCTTCAGTAAATTTAACTTGCTAATTAATATTGACTTTAGTTTAACTATAGAAAAGGTTATGTCTTAAGAATCTCAAACTTCATTTTATTTTTAAAATTTATTTATCTTTTAATTGAAGGATAATTGGTTTACAGAATTTTATTGTTTCTGTCAAGCCTCAACTTGAATCAGCCATTTTTCTCTGAAATGTTTCTGTACCTAATAGAAATTTGCTGCAAGAGTAAGAATGTTTCTTGTTTAATAGAAAGAAGAGTTCTATTCTAATATGTTGCATTTTTGAAGTCTATGATATTTAAGGCATAATGGAGGGAACTAGCTGTTGGGCCCTAGTCACCTCCTTTTCCATGTATTCTTCCCAAGCATAATATGTATCCAATTTCTAATACCAATACCAAATCTGTAGAAATGCTGAATTGCACAGAAAAATATTTCACATTTTAAAATAGGCACACTAAGAATCAATGCTCCATAAAAATTGTACAGATTTGAAATATTGACTGAGTTCATGGAAATTATGAACTATTTTCTTTTTTAAACTATGTAAGTATGATAACACATTTACAGGTGACTTGGAAAATACAGAATAAGGTTACATATAGCTCCACCAAAGGTTACAATTACTTTTTAAATAGATAAATTAAGATTTTTAGTTGGAGTTTCAATATCAAACTCTCAAAAATTAATAGAATGAATAGACAGAAAAGTAGAAGGTTATAGTAGACCTGAAAAGCACTGTGAACCAATTTAACATAATTCAGATTTTAGAATTTTCACACAACAGTAGGATAAACATTCTATTCAAGTTCCCGTAGACTATAAACCAGAAGATACTGGAACATACCCAGGGACATAAAACAAGGTGCAAAAATCTCAGGGTCTAAACGTATTAAAATGCGAACTATTTTAAAAACAAACAGATTAAATGACTGGATATTTTAAATAACTTTCATCCATTTGGATAATTTAAATGACTTCCATCCATTTTCCATCATGAATATTCACAGCCAGATCCTTTTTAGCGTGTGTCTACCTTTTTCTGCAGAAAGTGAAAGAGAAGAGAAGCTCTGCAAGCATGGACCACTTTGTGTAAGAGATTTAAGATGGTGAAAAGGAGACAGAACAGGTCCCGAGCTCTGAGTGGCTGGCAGAGCTGACCCCTAATTGCCTTCAGTCCTCTACTTCATGACTGCGTCCCTACTACATGAGAGAGAGAAGAAATCAGCCAGAAACAATGGCGATTAACACTTTTAGGATAACTTGATAGTCCCCAGAGGCTTGCTGGTGTCCCATCACAGGCGCTCTGGTTTGGTTTTCCTGCTGCACGTGGCCTTTCAGATTCTCCACAGTGAGTCCCAGACCCACAAAGGGCAGAAGCATAAGAGCTCCATTTGGGGGAGTTTACTCTTCTCACTGGAGAAGGCGATGGCACCCCACTCCAGTACTCTTGCCTGGAAAATCCCATGGATGGAGGAGCCTGGTAGGCTGCAGTCCATGAGGTTTCGAAGAGTCAGACACAACTGAGCGACTTCCCTTTCACTTTTCACTTTCATGCATTGGAGAAGGAAATGGCAACCCACTCCAGTGTTCTTGCCTGGAGAATCCCAGGGACGGGGGAGCCTGCTGGGCTGCCGTCTATGGGGTCGCACAGAGTCGGACGTGACTGAAGGGACTTAGCAGCACTCTTCTCACTTGACAGAGAGAAGCAGGCAAAGAGGCAAACTGACCCTCCGCTCTTGGGCTTCAGGGCTAGAACTGGGACTGAAGCTACAGGCACAGCATCCTGTCATCAGCAAACCCCTCCAAGGCTGAAGCTGTGCACTGGCCCTTCTCCCTGGATTCCACACACACTTGTCATGAGCTGACTCAGAGGGCTGACTCACGAGTGAACAAACAGCATGAAAAGTCCGCGCCCCGCAGGCTCTCTCGCCCACACCCTCTCACCGGTCCGCAGGCCTGGCCTCTGCCTCACCACCCACCCGAGAAAGTGCGGGATCCTTAACCCGGGCTGTTATGGTGAGATGGTGCTTCACCTTCGTGCAGATCACAGCATCTCGTGTTACTCATACATACGGTGCATCGGACCCTATTTCACAGTAGGACACTGGTCTCTTGGGGGCGGGGGGCAGGGGAGCAATTCTGGACCCTCTAAGATGCTACTATTTTAGACGTCTCAGTGTCACTGAAAAAGAAAAAAAAATTTCACTAGTCAAACTAAAATAGGCAAAGTGGCCCTTAAGAGAGGTGGATTTTTTATTACAAGCCAGTGTTAAAATTGTGTATTTGGAAAATAATATCTTTAAATGCATGTTTTATTTCTTTTTGTCCTACTATGTTAGGAGGATTATTTGCTAGATTTTTATTCTCCATTCAGTCAGGAAAATTTGGTCAGAAAACCTACCACATCAAAATCAAAATCCTATCATTTTGGACTTCTCCAGTGGTAACAGTGGTTAAGAATGCGCCTGCCAGGGCAGGGGCCACGGGTTCGGTCCCTGGTCTGGGAGGATTCCACGAACCGTGGAGCAACTACGCCTGTGTGCCATGACTCCTGAAGCTGCTCGCCCTAGAGCCTGAGCTCCTCAGCAAGAGGAGCCCCTACAAAGAGGAGCCCGCTCCCCGCAACACAGAGCAGCCGCTGCTCGACAGAGCTAGCGCGGCTCCTCGGCAGCGAGAAAGACCCAATGCGGCCAATAAGTAAACACATAAAATTTCAAAAGAAATTCTACCATTTTCATTCCGTGTAGAAAACAATATATTGTCATTCAAAGTGTGTTTCTATTAAAATTCTCTTTTATTCCATTTTCTCAGCTATCATCATTTCTCCCGTACATCTGTTAAGACTGGATAGCTCTCTTGTCTAGTGGTAGGGGCTGTGTGCCAAAAGCTACCTAATCTGAACATCTGAATCAATGCACAGAGATCGACTCACATGTTCACAGCTCAATCACCATCAAATAAATTTACCATTTGGTGACACTCTGGAAAAAAGAGTCGATATGTGTGTATGTATAACTGATTCACTTTGCTACGAATCTGAAACTAACACAACGTTGTAAATCAACTACATTCCAAGAAAAATTTAATTTCAAAACTTAGTTATCAATCATATGACAATATAAATTTTTCTGTGTACTCAATAACAATTAGAATAAGTTGAATTTGCTTGCTCAAAAAGACCTACATAAAGATCCCACCAATGTTTGACTATAGTTCACTACCTGAAAGCCTAAAGTGGTCAAACTCTAAAGAATATCACAGACTTCCTCAAATAAAGAAGGAAGAAAAGAAACAGAGAAGGAAACGGAGGAAGGGAAAGAAACAAGAGAAAGGAAGAAAGATTCAAATGTCAAAACAACTGCTTTGCTTTTCAATATTTCCTATAGAATTAATATTCAGGATGATCAGATGTCATTGATTCAGGCCAGAGTTGTAAAATCAGAAGAGAAAAATGAGTTCACTGAGAAAGGAGCTTATCCTCAAAAGATGGAGAGAAGGCAGAGAAAATAGAGGGGAGAGATGGTGTGTCCTGGGAAACTGCCAATCAAGGGACCAGTGTGGTCACTCAAAGATGACATAGAGCTGTGAGCATTTGTCTCCAAGACTGGTGCAGAAACACCTCTTTCTAAAAATCAGCTCAAAGTGAAATCAACTGTTTAGAAAGTAAAATGGCAAATGCTGGGCTCTCTTTCAGACTGCAGTCCACAGAATTTACAGTATTGTTTGGTAAGGTGAAAACAGCTAAACAGATTGGATCATGTTTTTCTTCTGATAAAATTTTCCAAGGATTCAGAGAATATGGTTATGATTATACAGGCGCTGAAACCACAAGCGCCTCAATTACTGCACATGGTTAAACCCGGTCCAGACTTTTAACATATGCAATGCTTTTTACCAGAAGTTGAATAACGTCAGCGTCTAGGAAACTACTGAGTTCAGCTTCCTAAGCTCTCTGCTGCTGAACAACTCACTAAATCTGTCTGTTAAATTCACACGTGCCCTGGGTGCCGGCCGCCACCTCGCACATCCCAGAATGGATTTTCCACTGGACATTACTGCCAAAGAGTCTTCTCTCCTGGCACCAGGAGAGAGAGTGAAATACACTTATAGGCTCAAAAAATAAAATATAGGATGAACTTCAGTCATCTAAGACAATGTGGGCAACATATCATAAAATTTGAGATGGATAGACATTGGAGTAGTTTGAATTTTATGAATTCATCCAGAAACCATCACGCTAGATTCATCAAGATTTTCAAAGGTCGGGGAAGAGTTCCTGAAAGTCATTAAGTCAATTGTAGACTTTTTCCACCACATCTGGCCAAATTCTCACCCAAGTTAACTTTTAAGGGTCGACAATTTGAAAAGTGGTTTATGAAGTTCCACAGTTTTTTTCTGACCACGATTCAGTGGTAACTTGAAATCGCCTTATTAATTGATTGATTTCACATGTCACATGTCCTTCTGAAAAGCGTAAAATGGTTCTTTTAAGTTGATGAGCTCCCCAAAAAAAATCTGTCTACAGATAGTATTTGCCTATCCACTCTCTCGATGATATAGTGCCCACCCTTTTCCTTTCTGTCAACTAGAGCACTAAGTCCTCCTAGAAGAAATTAATAAAATATGTAAGTAGGCAAGCCGTGTTGTCTGCGATCCTAAAATTTAGTAATGAGACTCACATATGTGCCTGAATACATTTATTATGTATTATGGGCATATATGAATATATACACATATATATAATATAATCAAAATTCAAGAGAGCAGTGAGAAGTGCTATGAGAAAAGCAGGAAAAAGGAAGCTTTTAAACCCCTGACTGACTGGGAATTCCCAGGCTGTCCAGCGGTTAGGACTCCATGCTTTCACTGCTGATGGCTCAGGTTTGATCCCCGTTCGGGGAGCCAAGATCCCACAAGTCTGAGGCTTAAAAAATTTAAAATAAAAATAAAAAAACCATGACAGAGAAAGACACTTTCCTTGGGAGCAAGACAGAGAAGCAGTTGGCATGAGCAAAACGGTTATGGAGACGGTGGCATTTGAGTTGTCATTAAAAGGGGTTATGCGTCTGACAGCTGCAAGGGGAGGAGGGACTTCTAGGCAGAGGACACAGCCTAACAGACAAACGGCGCCGCTGGGACATAGCGGCTCCAGGACTCCTGTCTGCCTGGGAGACACGGTGGAGGCGAGAAGTATTTATTCCCTCTCACCTAAAGGCTCAGACTGCGTTCTGTCCAAAGAAGGAGGCACCAGTGAAGGCGTTTAGAAAGAAGTACCATCAGGTAATTCAGACGCGGACAGGCAACACAGCCCCTTTGTTATTAACCTCTGTTAAGAAAAACAAACGAAAAGTGGGTCACAGCGTGGCGGAGTGGGTCCCGCGCGGCGGAGTGGATCCCGCGCGGCGGAGTGGATCCCACGCGGCGGAGTGGATCCCGCGCGGCGGAGTGGATCCCGGCTGCCGCAGCTCCCGCTTCAGTGGGTCCCGGGCTTCCGCTCCCGCCGCCCGCGCTGCGGCTGGGGCTTCAGAGGCTCTCAGAGCGCCTCAGCCCACTCTATTCAGCTCCTTGTCTCTGTGATACTCCTTCTCCCTGACAGCCCCGGCCGTCCCTTCTCCTCCATCTCCTTGCCCAGTGGACCCACGCGCCGACTCCAAACTCCCTCCAGTTTATTCCTCAAGCGCCTGGAGCCAAACCCTCTCCCTGTTTCGTTGGGCCACTTGGATTGCATCTTGACTGTAACCGCACAACAGCACTCAGCAGGACTCTACTCAAAACATCTTCAGTCAACAACTGCATTCTGAAAGATGGGGCCGGGGGGACAGTTAGAGAGTTTGCAGCGGACCTGTACACCCTACTGATTTGTTGTTCGTATGACGTCATCTATCTGTGCGGCTGTGCTGGGCTTCCATGGCTAGGGGCGGGCTCTCTCTAGTTGCAGCAAGCAGGGCCTGCTCTCTAGCCGTGGTGCGCGTTGCAGTGACTCCTCTGTGTGCGGAGCACGGCTCTAGGGGACATGACCCAGCAGCTGCGGTTCCTGGGCTCTAGAACATGGGCTGATGGTCCCTGCACATAGGGCTTAGTGGCTCCTCGGCAGGCGGGATCGAGCGATTCTGCATCTCTGGCACAGCACACTGTTAGATTTAAAGTGGATCACCAACGAGGACCTGTGTACAGTGCAGGGAACTCAGCTTAGTGTTACGTGGCAGCCTGGATGGGAGGGGAGTTCAGGGGAGGATGGGTATGTGTATATGTGTGGCTCAGACCTTCCGCTGTTCACCTAGAACTATGCCAACACTGTTAGTCAGCTCTGCTGCTGCTGCTGCTAAGTCGCTTCAGTCGTGTCCAACTCTGTGCGACCCCATAGACGGCAACCCACCAGGCTCCACCGTCCCTGGGATTCTCAAGAAAAGAACACTGAAGTGGGTTGCCATTTCCTTCTCCAATGCATGAAAGTGATAAGTGAAAGTGAAGTCACTCAGTCGTGTCCAACTCCTGGCGACCCCATGGACTGCAGCCTCCCAGGCTCCTCTGCCCCAATACAAAATGAAAAGACTTTTTAAAAAACTTAAAAAAAAAAGCCACCCAAATGTATTCTGGTTATATCCAATGTCCCAGTTCAATAGTAAGCACTGGGATTCTTTTTAAAATCCTAGATTTGAGTGTTCAGTGTGTTCATATAAACTAAAAGGCTTTGCAAGCACACAAGACTAAATCTCTTTGTAAAACATTTAGGCATGCCTTCGAAAAAATAATAATGATTATTTTTATCTCATGAAAGTATCCAGCTATATCTAGGATGTTTGTCACATAAATTCTCATTCAATATAAAGTTTGTGAAATCAGTCACTATGGGTTGAAAATGTACTGTTTATGCTGAATAATTGTTCTTTTGCATGAAGGAAGGGATCTGGCTCACGGAAAAACTTTTCACTTTAGTTTGTTATTTCTAAGTGTCTTCATAATCCTCAAGTTCATACAAACAGCGAATGGCAAACCGAGCTAAGAAAATCGTCTAGTCATTTCAGAGAAGACATGAGATTCAGCTTAAATGACTCAAAACTATTACTGGCTTCAAAAACAAGCCTGTCTTCAGTGGCCATTAAAGTAAACACTCTCTTATGCTCACAAGAACTGAAAGACATCAAGGCAGCCTAATGAATATCAGTTTAAGAAAACCAGACAGCAGCTCTAAAGATGTATGTAGACATCACTATCTCTCCTTCCAATTCCCCTTTACATTAGGCATTTGTGAGGAAACACTGTCTACACAAAATTCTCAAGGATTTGGGAGCAGGGGAAAAAAGGAAATGTCAATGCTTAGGTGCTCAGAGTTTCTCAAAAAGCATCCTGTTTCTGACCCAGTCTATTTCTGTTCTCCAACAAAATCCAATGAATTTGAAGTCTGACCCTTTTTTTTTTCCACCTCTGATCTTCCTACTTGATTGGAAACTGAACTTTTGTTAACAAAACGGATGACCGTCTGAATGCAGTGCTTGTACTAAGCAATTGTGCGGCTTCCACAACTATTCAAAGCTCAGGAAAGTGGGACCCTACCAAGCATGTGTAAGGTACAGAGCTATACGTCTGTGACAACTCTGCCATTGACCGCAAATGAGTTCCCTGATACACAGCATTGCTCTCTGCCTGCCCTAACCTCATCTCTTTAATCACTGCAGAGAGATTGGCCATCAGCAAACTCCTATCTTCCATATTGGTCCATGTGACTCTTCACCCTTTGGCTCCAGAGATGAATCTGTAACCCAGGCTTAGTTGAAAACAGAATTCTGTCCTGGCCACACCGGTTGGTTCATGGGTAAGCATGTGACTCAGAGCCTATGAATCAAAATCAATCCTAAGACTTCTGTTAATTATTTGGAAACTTAATAAAACTTCCTAACCAGATTGTCAGCCTTAAGATGACCCAATAATCCCACTAGTGGGCACAGACCCTGAAAAAATCATCACTGAAAAAGATGCATGCACCCCAATGTTCACTGAAGCACTATTTGTAGTAGCTAGGACATGGAAGCAAACTAAGCCTTCATCGACAGATGAATGGATAAAAAAGCCATGGTACATGTATACAATGGAATATTACTCAATCATGAAAAGCAATGCTTTTGAGTCAGTTCCAATGACGTGGATGAAACGAAAGGCTATTATACCATGTGAAGTAAGTCAGAGAAAAGCAAAGATCACATATTAAAGCATATATATGGTATCTAGAAAAATGGTACTGATGTGCTTATTGGCAGGGCAGCAGTGGAGATGCAGACGTAGGGAACAGCCTCGTGGACACGGTGGGAGAGGATCGAAAGGGACAAGTGGAGAGAGCAGCATGTAGACATACACACTGCCCTGTGTGAAACAGACAGCCAGTGGGGACTTGCTCTGTTACACAGCGAGCTCAGACCAGCGCTCGGTGACTACCTGGAGGGGTGGGATGGGGTGGGAGTGGGAGGGAGGTTTAAGAGGGAGGGGCGATACATGTGCCTGTGGCTGATTCATGGTGATGTATGGCAGAAACCAACACCATATTATAAAGCAATTATCCTCCAAAGAAAGATAAATTTATTAAAAAATATGACATAAGCCTAGAACTTTGAAACTCCTTGCTGCCACACACAGAAGGAACCATGAATGAAGCCAAAGAGCATTTCTTTTCTTGAAACAGGTATTTATTTTTGACTCAAAATTACTGATTATTTAAATCACAGAATAGAGTACTATTGGATATTAATTTTTTCATGATTAGGTTTCTTCACATAATAAATATTTGGCTTAAACACTTCCACCATTTAATTTTTTTATGGTGTTCCAACATAATTTTCTTAGAGTACTGAGAAAGAACCAACATTTAAAAAATAGTCCAGTGAAACCAACAGTCACTGAATAAACACAGCGAGATCATCTATGCTATATATTAAGTTGAAAGTTCAAAGAAATATAACTTGGAAAATATATCCACTCTATTTTGCCCCATTGATGTTATAATGAAATTCCTGGAATGGGGACTAGTATAACTTTCGACTATTTCAAATGGCGATATCCAGACCTGGATAATGCCAAAGAGAAGATTAATAAGGGAGCAAGAGCAAGACTAGAGAGAGATGGAAGATGAAAAGAAAAGAGAAAGAGATGGTTATGTTGTTTGAGCTCCTAAATCAAATCACATCTGAATCTATCCTTGTACTTTGCAGTTACAGGATGTGATAAATTACTATTTCTGCTAACAAATACCTGAATTAGTTTACTATCACTTCCAACTGAAACAGCCCTTTGAATGCAAGCTGGTGTTTATATTCAAAACACAGCGGGGTGGGAAGGGGAAGGGAAAGAAGAAAAGACAAAATAACTCTGATAATTAGGTCAAAAAACAATGTAGACTTTTTCTAACACAGGGATGTATCTTCTGAACTTAAGGCATGGGTAATCATAAAGAGGTGAGTAGAATTTGGTAGATTTATGAAGATATTCAGTTCAGTTCAGTTCAGTTCCTCAGTCGTGTCCGACTCTTTGCGACCCCATGAATTGCAGCACGCCAGGCCTCCCTGTGCATCCCATCTCCTGGAGTTCACCCAAACTCACGTCCATCAAGTCAGTGATGCTATCCAGCCATCTCATTCTCTGTTGTCCCCTTCTCCTCCTGCCCCCAATCCCTCCCAGCATCAGAGTCTTTTCCAATGAGTCAACTCTTCGCATGAGGTGGCCAAAGTACTGGAGTTTCAGCTTTAGCATCATTTCTTCCAAAGAACACCCAGGGGCTGATCTCCTTCAGAATGGACTGGTTGGATCTCCTTGCAGTCCAAGGGACTCTCAAGAGTCTTCTCCGACACCACACTTCAAAAGCATCAATTCTTCGGCGCTCAGCCTTCTTCACAGTCCAACTCTCACATCCATACATGACCACTGGAAAAACCATACCCTTGACTAGACGGACCTTAGTCGGCAAAGTAATGTCTCTGCTTTTTAATATGCTATTTAGGTTGGTTATAACTTTCCTTCCAAGGAGTAAGCATCTTTTAATTTATTAGCCAATAAGAATTTTAGAGGACATACAAAAAAATTGTGGGTTATTTGGGTTTTACTTAATAACTTGCCAAACTGGTCTACCTTATTTTAAATGTATGTATGTATGTGTTTATGTCAGTTTTGAGCTAGAAAATTCTTAAAATATAAACTCAGTCAATGCAAAACACAAAAGCCTTATTACAAGCATCTGGCCATCTGGCTGACAGCATATCACACTCATCTTCTTTATAATAAACAAGTTAGAGCATTTTCTCTACATTTGCATGATGTTAATTTGGTTCTCACCTGGCTGTGCACTAGGCATATTTAAAAAACACACGCACAGATAAGGTAAAATCAAAAACAGGGCGAGGAAGAGGAAGCAACAGAGAGTGAACCCAAGGAAGTAGAATGATAGGCAGTGAATCTGTTGTAACTTGCGATTTTCTTCCTATGAGGACTTCAGATCTTCTTATCCTGTTCTTTCACAGACATTGGTGTGAAATTTCATTTGGTAAAATTTAAAGGGAACTTGTAAGTGCTACCTTTTTAACATTCCAAGGTGAGTGCTTTTTGACCGTGGGGACAGTGGGGTTCCATTCATTACACAACATTTAATTCCCTGGTAGCTGTCAGTATAGGAAACATTGCTTTCAAACAAAAACCGGTATTGTTACATGGCGCCAGTTTACGTTTAAATGGAACCCACAACAATAACCACAAAGGGATGACTTCACATACGCTTTTACATTTCTGTTATAATATCAGGGTTTTGATTTGAGAAGAGTAAAACATCTGCCTGTAATGCAGGAAAACCCAGGTTCGATCTCTGGGTCAGGAAGATCCCCTGGAGAAGGAAATGGCAACCCACTCCAGTTTTTTTGCCTGGGAAATCCCAAGAACAGAGGAGCCCAGTGGGCTACAGTCTATGGGTTAGTAAAGAGTTGGACTATCACTGTCACATCTTTCAAAACATATAGAAGACAGGAAAGGGCTTATTAAAAAATGTTGTCATCTTTTTCCTCAGGCATTTTTAGTTGCTTTTCTATCCAGTGGGGAGCTAGACCTGGGAGGCAGAATGAAAAAAAAAGACAAAAAGCAGAAAAGGAGAAAGTCCTTCCTTCCAGGAAACGGTCCATTTCAAATCTCCTTGCACAGAGAACTTGAGGAAGCCACTCAGAAACACAAATGAGGCTTCCCTGTGCTCAAGCATCAGAGGTCATTTCTAGATTTGGTCCTGGCTTGGTACATGGGGACTCCGTTCCCAAATTCCCACCCTGTTTAGCTGTCTTGTGAGTGAGTAGACCAGGAGCTGGCAATCAAAGGACAGGATACGTACACTAGGAGTTCTGGAGGAGGAACAATTACTGACGACAAAGCCTGAAATGTGGGCTTGGAAGTTGGAAACTGAAGTGGAGATGAGAAAAAGAATGTTCAAGGTGAAGTTGAGGAATTGAACACGTAGATAAATGGATGACCTGTGTAGAGGTTGACATCTCTGGGAATGATGACGGTAGCAGATTGCAGAATAAGGCAATGAGGGAGAGCCTGGGGTTGTGCCGAGGAAGGAACAGCGAGCCATGGTTTGCAGCTGGAAACGAGGAGAAGAGGTGCTAAGGGGGGACAGTGTGGCCTTCAGAAGACTGGAGGTCTTCCTTGAGTGGAGGGGCAAGGAATGGCAACTTTATTCAGAAAACCAGCAGACGGAGAAGATGGTGGACAAGTGCCCCAAAGAACCGTCCTGCCCAGGTTCGAATGCTAAATTCTTGTATGGGACTAAGAGCGGGAGGTAAGGCGGCAAATTAAAAAAGGTCGTGAAAGTAAAGTCGCTCAGTCGTGTCAGACTCCCTGTGGCTCCATGGACTGCAGCCTGCCAGATTCCTCCATGCATGGGATTCTCCAGGCAGGAATACGGGAGTGGGTTGCCATGCCCTCCTCCAGGGGATCTTCTTGACCCAGGGACTGAACCCACATCTCCTGCATTGAAAGCAGATTCTTTACCTTCTGAGCCACCAGGGAAGCTCCCCCCCACCCTGCCCCCCAAAAAGGTGATAAGTTGTTGCAAATATTCCCAGGCTCTGGACAGTCTCCAGAAGTGATGTGTTCATTTCCTGCAGCCATTCACAGGTGAGTATGGTCAGGATATTTCCTGTAAGATACTAAAACAACAAGCAGAGTTCACCATCCTCTACTTTTACCTGCTGGTCTTGGAGGGTCGCTTGAGGAGGCGGGGGGGGGGGGGCGGGGTAGGGGCTGTGGCTCTCTCTGGGGTCATAAAAGCTGGTGGCAGAAACATCAGGGAGAGTCCATGCACTTGAGCTCTTGCTGGAGGCAGACAACTTACTTGGGTAATTAGCATCAAGACTTCCAGCTAGGACTTTGAGAGAGGAAGGAGGTGGCTACGAAACAACAATGGGAACCAAGGCCAGGGCCATCCCACTGCCTGACCTTGGAATAAGGAGGTAGAAGAGGAAATTCAGCCTCTCCTTGAGAGATGTTCCAGGGAAGTGGGTGCTCAGAAGGCTGCCAAGTTTGGATAGCAAGTGACGGGAATATTCTGGGAAGAAATGGATGGGATAAGTGGGGTTGCTAATCATAGAGCTGGAGTTC
The DNA here is from genome assembly GCF_001704415.2 of Capra hircus. Lineage (NCBI taxonomy): Eukaryota > Metazoa > Chordata > Mammalia > Artiodactyla > Bovidae > Capra > Capra hircus. Next base: position 75,901,196 of record NC_030823.1, on the reverse strand, counting down.
CAGAAGATTTGGGGAGGAGGAAGGACAAGTGAAGGGATTGGTTATATTGGGGAGGGGGTTTGATAGCTTGTGTTATAATGGATCAGTAAGTACCTACTCTGGTCACCTGATACAGAGAGCTGACTCATTGGAAAATATCCTGATGCTGGGAAAGATTGACGGCAGGAGAAGAAGGCGGTGACAGAGGATGAGGTGGTTGGATGGCATCACTGATTCAATGGACATGAGTTTGAGCAAACTCTGGGAGATAGTGAAGGACAAGGGAGCCTGGCGTGCTGCAGTCCATGGGGTTGCAAAAAAGTCAGACACGACTTAGTGACTGAACAGCTACAAGATACTGTTGAGCTTCTGAGCACAGAGAAGTGAGGCATGAGGCTCACCCAAGAGGAGGAGATGTTAGACAGATGAGCTCTTGAAAACAAGAAGTCTAACCGCATCAGCATCTAGCAGGTCATTATTACTTGGTCGCAGCTGACACGAGCTTCTGGCACCTTATCATGGCAATTTCTTCTTTATATTCCTCAAATTCCCTGAATTCATTATATACTTTCTGTCCTGGTTTGTTCCAACTCAAGTTGATAGCATTGATTTTAAATCCTCCCAAGGTTTTCCAGGTGTAATATTAAAGCATCACCAGTCATCCAATTTCCTCTGTCTCCTTTAAGGCATCTAGAGCTCCCAGAAAGCCTGGGCTGCAGCAACAGCATGAAAATCCTCCTTAGCCCTTTTCTGGGAGAAGAGCCTGATGACACAGCTAATGCATGGTTTTAATACTAAAGCCACGGAGATAAGATTTCCACCAAAGGAATGGAGGGATATTTCGTGACAGGACTAAAGAAACAAGAGCAAAATTAGATTTCCAGGGTTGGCACAAGCCCCCAGGTGATGAGGCAAGCAAAAATCTTTGCTCAAAAGGCAATGTATGACCCAGCCCTCCAAGCTCATCAGGGACAAAGACTAATATCAAGTGCCCACCATACCCTTTCAGCCAGAGGAAACCGAGAAGCAACTGAACAAGGTGGGGGACTTCTGCTTTCAAGATCCACATTCCACTGTTTTTAACTTTTTTTTGCTTCCATTTATAGGAACAAAGAGCAATACCTTCCAGGACACACACATACAATGCCACCATTACTTCAAAGCTGTGTCACGAAATTTTATTCTCAACTAGCTCTGTAGTTGGAGAAGGCAATGGCAACCCACTCCAGTACTCTTGCCTGGAAAATCCCATGGATGGAGGAGCCTGGTGGGCTGCAGTCCATGGGGTCGCTAAGAGTCAGACACAACTGAGCGACTTCACTTTCGCTTTTCACTTTCATGCATTGGAGAAGGAAATGGCAACCCACTCCAGTGTTCTTGCCTGGAGAATCGCAGGGACAGGGGAGCCTGGTGGGCTGCTGTCTATGGGGTCACACAGAGTCGGACACGACTGAAGCAACTTAGCAGCAGCAGCAGCTCTGTAATTTGCAGCTTTCCCCTGGGTCGTCTATAAGATGGAAACCATGTCTGTGAATGAAGATGAGAATTTATGAGTTCATATTCATTCGTATATTAAAAATTTGTTACAGAAAGGAAGCCTTAGAAATAAAGTCTTATTATTTCTAGAATATAGTTATTGTAGTATGATGGTCATCGTCTAGGAATAACGTGTATGAGTTGAAATGTAAAAAGATATTTTCAATCAACCTTTAAGACTTTTTTCATAGAACTTTATTTAAACATTACTTGAGTCCTGACCAAAATGTGGGGTTTTTTCCAGTTCCTTTTCATTCTTCAGATGCAGTTTACAATAATGAATAGAAATTAAAGGTTTGAAGTTAAAGGGCTTTTTTCACAAGAGGACAAGGCTTTTGTTTGTCTCATCTTTCGGCCGTTTTGTTCCTTTGCTGCAAATCTAAGAAACTCAGTGCATGAAGTCCAGTTTCAATGGACAGTGTTTAGAAATTATAATACCTGGTCTAGGCTTTGTACTTCTCATTGGCTTGATGTTCACAATCATCATAACGAAACTCTCTTTTATTGGATTATTATTGAGTCTCCACATCAATATCCTCCTGTAATTCATAAAGCAGCCTCTGGGTTGTCAGGGCAGGGTTTATTATCATTGTGTTTTTTATGGGTGAGGAAATGCTATTTTTTTTTTAAAATTGGTAATAGACATAACCTCTTCAAAATGTTAAACTTGAAATTCAAGTTATCTGAATTCAAACCTAGGACAGCTTGCCCTAAATCATGGGCTTTGTCACGATGGTGTCTAAGTCACTCTCCACTGCTCTTTTAGCTCAGTGAACATAGCGTTTAAAAATATGCACTCATCATATCCATTATTCTTCAAAGCTTAGAACTTAGATGGATCCTGTATTCATTTCTTGGGGTGGTGGTAACACATGACCTCAAACTTGGTGGCTTAAAACCACACCAGTTCATTCTCTCCGTCCTGCGGAGCCGCACCCCCTGAAATCGCCGAGGACAGCCCCTCCCACCCCTGCCTGCTCCTGGGGGCACCTGCCTTCCCATCTGGCTTGTCTTCGCGCAGCCCTGCTCTGTGCGTCTGCTCCCCCCTCTTTTATAAGGACACTCCCTATGGGATTTGGACCCATCATGGCCTCCTCAGCTCAAGAGCTTGGACTTAATTACCTCTGCAAAGACAGTTGCTCCAAATGAGATCATGTTCACAGTTTTCAGGACGGGGACTTCGGGGAGAACCACCCTTCAATCCACCGCAGATGCTGATGCCTGAATATTTGCCATGAAGACAGGACCTGAGTGCTCCTACCCCACAGCTGGCTGTTACAACTGGAAGGCTATGAGTAAGCAAAATTTCACCGTGGCCATTTGGAAAGTAAGCTGGAATCTGAATAAGCAGAAGTTATAAGCCTTTGACAAAAGTTGTATTAAAACCTCTTAAATATTTTTAAAAGTGATTAAGTATACAAAGTTTGCCAGTTCAGGTTATACCAGTGATTCTAAAATTGTACTAATAAGGTGTGTACAGTCCTAGGATCCCAGGACCCACTACCTAAATTCAAGGTCTCATTCATCGGCACAGACTCAGCAGGTTTGGCACCCAGTTCTGCTGATCTTCTGGAAGCAGAAGAGAAATGCACATTCTGGTCTCCGAGAAAGTAAGAGTGGTAGAAATTATACACATCACTTTCACGAAGAAGCATTCTGTTTACTGGCGCTCAACTCTGTACCCCACTTTTCCTCAGGCATGGCTACTGGAAAACCGCATTTCGGAGGAAGGACAGTGCTGAGCTATCATGTAGAGACAGCTCAGCTGTCCTGAGAGTTCTCTGGGCTTCTGGTGGGCTTTGCGTGAGACAGAAATAAATCTTTGTGCTGCAAGCTACTGAAAACTGGGGTTGTTTGTTAGTCCAGCCTAGCCTAATCCACACTGACTGCAACAGCTATTTATATGGATGCTGGGATTATAGGTTGACGTGACAAAAACTCCAAAATATGTGGCAAGACTCTGTGTCGATCTGACGAGGGGGTGGCGGCTATGCATGGCCACCTCCCACGGAGGCGGGAAGGTGGCAGTCAATCAAGGCAGGGGCAAATCATTTGGCAATATTACCACCTAGGATAATTTATGAGATAAAAATAAACTTGTCACTCTAGAAGAAAGACTAACTAGAAAATGTCAGCCACATTCGGAAGGCAGCATGGAAAAGAAAAAGAGGTGAACTCGGAAAGGACAGAATGGTTTGCAACCAGGAATAAACCAAAACAAAAGAATACAGACATTTGGAGACCAGAAGGCTCAGCGGCAAAAGAATCCGCCTGCCGATGCAGGAGATGCAAGTTCTATCCCTGGGTGGGGACGATCCCGGGGAGGAGGCAATGGCAGCCCACTCCAGTATGCTTGCCTGGAGAATCCTACAGGCAGAGGAGCCTGGCGGGCTACAGTCCACAGGGCCACAAAAAGTCAGACATGACTTTTCAGTTCTGAGAGACAACGTTGTGCGCTACAGGAAAGTGGAATCTAAGCATTAAAGCAGGCATTGGATCAAAGGTAGTGCTACCACACCACACTGAAATCTGGCAATGGATTAAGGTATCTCCAGATAAAGATGTAATTAAAAGTGGGGCACCTCACTCATCCTTTCAACTGGACAAAAATAGCAAAGAGATGCTGTGTGACTCTCACACACATCTCAATAGAGTTAAGGGAAAAGCAACTGCAAATATTGGAGGGAGGGTCTCTTTAAAAAAAAAAAAAAAAACAGTATACAAGAGTAATCTTTTTGAGTTTGTTTCTTTTTAAGGATGTCCATTCTTGGATCTTTAATATTATTAGAGAAGGAGGAAAAGGGAGGAAGAGGGAGGAGAAAATAAGAAAGTAAATATTCCAGGAACCAAACCTAAGCAAACCTTGTGGGTGTGGAATCGGTCCACGGGGCTGTACAGAACCACGCAGAGAAGAAACCTGTGAAACTTTTGACAGGATTTCATCCTAAAGGAAGCTTGAGCCTGCACCCAAAAAGACCGACTTTGGGGACTTAAAATCACCCTTGGAACGTAACCCTTCTCAGGCAAGGAGCGGACTAAGAAATTTGCTTACTCCTCAGAGAGAAGGTTTCCCCAGCACACATTCCAGAGGTGACAAAGGAAAGCAGAGGAATAATTCACCTTCCAGAGTGGGGAGCCAGGAGTTACCGAGAACAAGACGAGGCATCTCTTCCCGGGGAGCAGAAGTGGGGTTTCATCTGGAACATTCTGGGTAGTCTTCACAGTGACTGCCAGTTTCAGAACTGGCTTCATTTCTTTATAGTCTATGGATCACAGTGGGTGGGGAGAAAATAACTTTTTAAGTTCGTCTGTCTCTGTGAAATGGAGTAGAACCCTATGGTCCTTACCCCACATGGCCATGTTCCAGCCTGCCTTTTGTTGGGGGAAAAACTTTAACCAACAAATAAGTTTAATCAGAGAAGTGAGAAAATGCAAAAACAAAGGGAAATGGTCAAAGGAGACCCAATCATAGCAGCTCAGTCATTAAGCACAGCCAAGGACACTTAGTCCCTCCTCATGGGCTGTAGATGGTACTCTGAGCCATATCCTGTGAGCTGTCTTGCAGATAGTGAAACCCCAACCAGGTGGAGAAGTTAAGTACATGATGAGCAGACTGTATCCGTGACATAAACTGCCACAATTTCGAGCACTGGCCTCAGAGAAACGGGAACAAACCAACCATGGAACTGCAGACTGTACTTAGAACGATCAAGATGATGCTGGTCAGACCACCGATGACCAGTTTCAAGATGACTGTGCTGTTTCTGCATGTAGCCCCCTCCCTCAGCCTATAAAACCTCTAGCCCCTTGACTGTCGGGGAGTGGGAGGGAGTTGGCCTTTGGACAGATGTCCACCCTCCTGCTCCACTGCTGACATCCGAAATAAAGCACTCTTTCCTTTCCACCAACCTGGTCTCTGCTGGCTTCTGAGCAGCGAACAGCCAGACCCCACTCTCGGTTACATCTGTACCAAGAGGAGGCTCATTCTTATCTGAGATTCTGGACTTTGTGCTGGATGGGAGTTTGGGGGTTGTTTTCCTTGGCTGTGGATTGAGGACGAGAGGAAAGGATATTTGGTTATGGGAAGAGGGGTCTACGGCCAGATCCATGAGTGTTAACTGATATCAACTCCTTCTCCTTTCAGACTCTCAGACAATGGTGTTCACCCTCCCGGGCAGCCCCATGACCTGCTTTGGCTAATTTGATGTGAACAGAAATGATGTCACTTCTGGGTAGATGAATTTCCTAGCAGGCACTTCATGATCATTTTGGAAGCTCATGTTGGTAAAGAGGTGCCGTACACAAGTCAAGTGGAGGAACACTGTCCTGTGGTCTTCTCAGCCCTTGTACCTGAGAAATCGATTCTGTCTTAGGCCACTTAGATCTTTCTTTGTTACTATAGCATGACTTAGACCAACTTGATTAACACAGGATCAGTACTACAATCTGAATAAGTATGTTCGTCAATGTTTCCATCTCCTTGTGATGACTGAACTCGTTTTCTACTGTTCCATTTTAGAAGTTACCTAATAGATAATCTAACAAACGATAGCTGCAAGCCAGTTCTCAATAATCTGCTGCGTTATTTTATATCTGGTTAATCTTTCCTTCAAAATAAAAGAGTAATTTCAACTTTATTCAAATTTCGATTTTTAAGAGCAGTCAAATACCAATAGTTTGAGTCAAAAAGAAAAACAATTACATTCCAAATCTTTATATTAAGTATAAGGTTCTTTCTCAAAAATAAAGACAGTAGGTAAGAGTAATCTTTTTGAGTTATTCTGTTTTGAAAAGAAAGACCATGCTTGGAACTTCAATGTCATTATAGCCTACTCTTCAGCATGAATTCACCTACCTCAAACCCCAGGCATTTCGCTTGATCTGGTGAGGGAAAAAAGTTCTGTAGACCAAGAAAATGCCTTAGAAATAAAATATGTGAGAAATACTTTGACAGTTCTCCCAATCTTTTTCCCCTGGCTATAAAACGCATTTCTTCTCCTCCCCAGCTCTGCTGTCACTTTGAAAACCATCCAATAAATTGGTCATACCTATCACAGTTACCCGTAGGCAAAAGAGAAAAACAGAGAGACACAGGAAGAGAGAGAGAGACATCGGTTCATGAATCGAGATTAGGGTACCTTTGCCCAGATCTAATAAATTCTTTAAAGACACACGTTAACACTCTCCAAGGCCAAATAGGAAACACATAGTCCTCTCCTTATGGGTAGAAATATTTCAAACAAGCCCCCTGCAAATTCATTACCATCAGAATGTCCGGTTGCCAGAAAGGGTAGATTCCACCAGCCTCTGGCTGACAAAGAACGGCTCTGTGCAGTGCTGTTTGTTACAGAAATCCATGTGGCACTCTTCAGCTCAGACTGAGACACTGGGCAATTATCCTTCAGCTCATCATCTGAGGGCATCAGCAGCGGTACACGTTTTAGTTAGAGCTGCATTCGAGGCAATTTACCTGCAGGAGCCACCAGTCTCTACCCACTAATCAAGGCTTTCCAGATTCCCCAGTGATACAGCCAGAGAGCTCCTGGCAGAAGGGTGTTTACACCTTGGGGCACAGCCAGAACGTGAAGGCTCCCGGACAGATCACGAATTGCCAGGCATGTGTGCGTGTCCCGGGTGCAGGGTGGACCCTGCAGAATCGCATCCCGGCCCTGTGATTATGTACTGTCTTGTCCCCATCTGGAGGACTTTTCAGAGGCTGACAGAGCTTTTACAATTTAATTGGTGTTGACACCTTTTGAAGCCGTGCCTTGAGGCACTCGGGGTCACTGTGTGCTTTCTCTGCGTCTCTCTCGATGCCTCCTTTTGGGCGCCTGGCAGCCCGCGGTGCCTGCCTGGCCCCTGCACTTCCTATTCACGCACAGACTTGTTCTGGGTCCTGTTACAAGAGCCCTTGTTAAATGCCCAGCAGGCAACAGTGAATGGAGGTTTTGACTATGTGGGATTTGAGGCCTCTGGCAATAGTGGAGAATAAACTATAAATATAAAAGTGGCCCTGTTGCGGGCTGTGTTATTATCACCAAGGATTTATTCCAGAGGCCCCCGGAGCTCAGGCGCCATCTGCGCCTGCTCCAGCGGCAGGGCTGATGCTGAGGTTGGCACCCTCCTCTCCTGGACCGCTCGGACAAGAACCTCTCCTCCGTCATTAGTTCCAGTTTGGTATCTCCCTCCTCCTTCCAGCGACACTGTCTCATAACGGGTATCATTAGGATGCTGACTTGCTCTCAGACCCTGTTATCTCAGAGTTTAAAAAAGAGACACACACAGCAAGAACGGATCCTGCACTGTTTCCTCGGGTTCAGTTCGGCACGAGTGTCTTTTTGCCCCTCAAGAGGCACGTTTAACAGGCACCTGAGTTCTCAGTTGCCAAACTGTGACAGGCTGTATTTAAAATATCAAGATTTCCAGTCACCGTTATGAACTTCAGGCCATCAAGCAAATTTTCTTGTTCACAAACCCCATTAAAAAATATCCCTGTCTATGGAAGTGTTGAGATTTCTGGCAAGGTATTTGGTTCCCCTAACCATCAAATTTACTCAGTCTAGACTGAAGGAAATGGCAACCCACTCCAGTGTTCTTGCCTGGAGAATCCCAGGGACGAGGGAGCCTGGTGGGCTGCCGTCCATGGAGTTGCACAGAGTCGGACACGACTGAAGCGACTCAGCAGCAGCAGCAGAGTGAAAATAATAAATCAAATGGATGTCTGAATTTTTTTAAATAGTTTTTTTTTAAAAGACTATCAATTCCTTATTAGATGACTATCCTAGAAGATAAAATATATCAGGGAATATAGTACATTCCAAAAAAAAAAAAAAACAACTGAGTGGTTATAAGACACACTTAGATGGATTACATAATGCACTACCTTGTAATTTTCAAAGAGGTATAAAACATGCTCCAGTGTCACCATTTGAATAAAAATGGTGAATATAGGAACCTGTGCAATTAAAAAGAAGAATTTTTAAAGTTAAAAAAAAGCACTGCCTTCAATGTTCATATGGTTACACACTAAATCAACTGAATTTTCAGGTCTTTATAAAAATCAAGTTTTAAATAAAAATATAAATGTCATCAGTCATAATTTTCCAGGAAACAGTATAAGTAATTTCCACCAAACTGGAACACATTAAGGACAATTCAAAACTACCATGGTTTCTGTTTGAAACCATGTTGCCAGCGCAGAATTTAAGAGAGAGAGAGATCCTTTGTCTCAACAAGAAATAATTAACTTTCTTCAAAACAAAAGACACAGCTGAAAAAAGAATAAATAAACCAAAATATCAAGAAAGAATTCTTACCTGGATGAAGAGACATTTGGAGGACAAACTCATCTTCCACCTGTGAAAAGCTCTTAGAAATGAAAGCTCGTCTGTTATTCTTTCAATACAGGAAAGCCAGGGGAAGATGAAACCTCTTCCGGCTACACTTAGCAACAAGGAGCAAAATTAAAAGCAATCATGAACTTGCGAGTGATAAACGGTATTAGATTTTACAAGGTTGAAAGGAGGCTTCAGCCAGGCTTTTCCTCGTCCGCAGAGCAGCAGGCATGGAAAGCATCGTCTGTTAGTCTATGTCAAGGCCTGGTGCGTCCATCACCCTCTGTGTCATTTGTGAGTCCTGTGATTCGAGGAAGCCGCTTGATTTCTTTGAGGCTCAGTTTCTCCATCTGAGAAATGGGACTACCTATTTCTGTAGGTTGCTGTGAGTATTAAATCAGATAATACATGTGCCAGGGTCCGTGACATAGCCATGAAACAGTTAGTGTTTCGTTAGGGTTTGGGGAGGAGCAAGGTTGGTTTTTGTGGGGTTTTTTGTTGTTTTTGTTGCTGTTTTGAGACACCACATAATATTTTCACCTTTGTACCAAAGAAGCCATCATTCATCCTGGATGAAAGCTGTAAAACCTTCTCCAGAGGCAGTACGCCCATTGCGGAGTTCTGGAGCAAACATCAGAACCAGCGTCAGGAAACTGGGTGGAGCAAACATCAGAACCAGCGTCAGGAAACTGGAGTTCTCCAGGTTGGACGCTGGCTGGTATAGTATCTGGGGAGGGGAGGATGTTTAGGAATTGCTTCAGAGGTGTCGCTGTAAACCCTTTTCATGAAGGAACTTGTGTGCAAATGAACCTCCAGAGAAAAAAGAGAGTTCAAAACTTCCAGGCAAGGAACTGTGAATCATGAAATCCTTGTAGATGGATACGGAGAGAAACCCACCATATCTGGGATGATAGAATTGTGGACGAACAAAGCAAACCAGTAGGACAGTCCTGCATCTAAGCTCCGACATCAGTGGCAGTGGGATGTCTGTGTGATGTCGCTCATACATCCCTGCATTGCCTTCCTCTGAGTGCCTATTTCCAGACCCCATGCTGGGGATATTGAGAGGAATAAAACATAATTTATGTCCTTAAGCTCATACTCTAGAAAGCACCTTCCTCCTGCCCATGCCTACCAAGACCTACCTACCCCTGTCGTTATCTATCAAAATAACGACACGCTTCATTGACAGTATTTGCTTATTGATCTGCCTCTTCACTTTAGCCCGCAACACCCAGGGAGAGCAGAAAGTGGAAGTGTTAGTCATCCAGTTGTGACCCCGTGGACTGCAGCCCGCCAGGCTCCTCTGTCCATGGCATTCTCCAGGCAAGAATACTGGAGTGGGCCGCCATGCCCTTCTCCAGGGGATCTTCCCGACCCAGGGACTGAACCCAGGTCTCCTGCATTGCAGGCAGATTCTTTCCCATCTGAGCCACCAGAAGAGCCCAAGGGAGAACACGGGGTGTTGCATCCAATACCTCTGCATCTTCACGGTGCTTGGGTCTTCAGTCAGCGGGCCTTTCACAAGCGCTTATGACTCGCGTGCTAATGAGTGGATGAGTGGACAAGCAAATGAGAGAATGAGTGAGCACACGTGCGAAAGCAGCGTAAGAGTGAGTTCACAGGTCGGAGAGCGAGGGTCATCATCACTTTTCAGGTCTCAGAGAGGCGTCCTCCGATGCCACAAAAAGGGGCCTCCTCTGAGCACAGACCACAGTGCAAACTCTCCACGTATTTTATACCATGACTTGCTTAGTCCTTGTCTGAAGACCACACACCAACAGGAACTCCGCCACTCCTGTTCTCCTCCCAGTCCTCTGCACCGGGCCAAGTGCCTATCATGTAGAAGGAGCTAAATCAGTACGTGCTGAATGAATTAGTGGATTGCCCACGATAGGAAACTAGGATCTGGGGGCACATTTCAGAGGAAGGGTTAGGAAGAGTTCAGCTGGCACAGGCAGGGGTTGAGGGGAGATGTCGAATTTGAGATTGAAGCAGCATGGCCAAGTGAAGTTCCCTGGCAAGTTGCTGTAAGATTCGTCTGGGAACCAGAGCCGGTGTCTCAGATACAGACATGAGAATCACCCCTTCTCCTGGTTTAAGATCCGACTCAGAGCAGATGGTAAGTAAGCGATTCTTGAGAGGTTGCTGAAGGCAGAAGTTCTTGAGCTAGAGATGACAGGAGCGAGGGAAGGAAAATGTATTCCTCACTGACACATTTTCTTTTATTACTCTTAAAAAATAAACAGAAGTCCAGACTCATAAAAAGATAGAAAAAATTAAATAGAATGTGGAGACACAAAAGACCCTGTATAGCCAAAGCAGTCTTGAGAAAGAAGAATGGAGCTGGAGGAATCAACCTTCCTGACTTCAGGCTATATTACAAAGCTACAGTCATCAAGACAGTATGGTACTGGCACAGAAACAGAAATATAGATCAATGGAACAAGACAGAGAACCTAAGCTACCTGTGGGTAGCTTACTTTGGAGGAAGGAGGCAAGAATATTTAATGGGACAAAGACAGCCTCTTCAATAAGTGATGCTGGGAAAACTGGACAGCTATGTGCAAAAGAATGAAATTAGATCACTACTTAATGTCACACATAAAGATAAACTCAAAATGGCTTAAAGATATAAATGTAAGACCAGAAACTATAAAACTCTTTGAGGAGCACATAGTCAGAACACTCAATGACATGAATCAAAGCAAGATCCTCTATGACCCACCTCCTAGAGTAATGGAAATAAAAACAAAAATAAGCAAGTGGGACCTGATTAAACTTAAAAGCTTTTGCACAGCAAAGGAAACTTTAAGCAAGGTGAAAAGACAGCCCTCAGAATGGGAGAAAATAATAGCAAAGGAAACAACTGATAAAGAACTAATTTCTAAAATATACAAGCAGCTCATATAACTCAATACCAGAAAAGCAAACAACCCGATCAAAAAGTGGGAAAGGGACCTGAAGAGACATTTCTCCAAAGAACACACACGGATGGCTGACAGACACGTGAAAAGAAGATCAGCGTCACTCATTATCAGAGAAATGCAAATCAAAACTGCAATCACATGCCACCTACCCCGGCAGAACGGCCATCATCAAAAAGTCCACAAACAACAAATGCCGGAGAGGGTGTGGAGAAAAGGGAATGTTCTTGCACTGTTGGTGGCAAAGTAAACTGATACAGCCACTATGGAAGAAGCTATGGAGACTCCTTAAAAAGCTGGGGAAAAAAAGCCTATGACCCAACAATCCCAGTCCTAGGCATACACCCTGAGGAAATAAAAACTGAAGAAGACTCGTGTACCCCAGTGTTCACTGAAGCACTGTTTACAATAGCTAGAGCGTGGAAGCGACGTAGATGTCCATCAGCAGATGAATGGATAAAGAAGCTGTGGCGCGTATACACAATGGAATATTACTCAGCCAAAAAAGAAACACATGTGGATCTGTGCTAACGAGGTGGACAAAACTGGAGCCTATTATACAGGGTGAAGCAAGTCAGAAAGAGAAAGATAAGTGTCGTATACGGACACATATATATGGAATCTGAGAGACGGCACTGATGGATTTACTCTCAGGGCAGCAGTGGGGGAACAGACCCACAGACACAGCGGAAGGAGAGGAGGGGGACGGGGAGATGCATGGAGAGAGTGGCATAGAGACTTACAATGCCACACTTAAAACAGGTAGCCAGCCGGAATCTGCTGTGCGACTCGGGAACTCAAACAGGGGCTCTGCAATAGGCTGAAGGGTGGGGTGGGGAGGGCGATGGGGGGGAGGTCCGGGAGGGAGGGGACATGGGTGTGCCTATGACTGATTCTTGGCGATGTACGACAGAAAACCACAACACTCTGTAAAGCAATTATCCTTCAATTAAAAAAATAAGTAGATAAACAGAAGTCCAGACTCATAAGAAGACAGAAAAAACTAAACAGAAAGCCGAAACTTTGCCTTCCATGATAATCGAATCCAGCTATCTCTGTATACACATACATACAAACAACATTTAGTAAAAAAAAAAATTGTCAAACTACTGGTTGTTTCTAAATAATCATTCTTTTTAATGAAAGCCTTAGTTGAACTTATTAAAACCACCGTTTACAGTATCCAACCCTGTATTAATTGAGAGATATTTAAAACTCAAAGCACATGAAAGGGACTTCCCCGCTAGTCCAGTAGTTAAGAATTCACCTTCCAGGGCAAAGGACGTGGGTTCAATCCCAGGGAACTAGACCCTGCACGCTGCGGGAAAACTAAGCCTGCATACCACAGCAAAGACCCAGCGCAGCAAAAGGTAAGTGACCATTAGAATAATAATAAAAGCAAATGTGTGGCCTGACTTACATTATTCTGTCAGAGAAAGAACTTCACCTTTTCTGTGCCTTTGCAGACGATTACGTTAAGAAATGCCTTTTCATCTTACTTTTACCGTGTTGTAGTTGAAGACTGTAAAGTAACAGAGCAAGAAGGAATCTAAGCGATCGCCTAGCCTACTGTCCGTATTTTACAGGAGGGACACTTAAGCCAAGGGAAGAAAAGAACCATTTTTACACACTTTTTGCTTTTGTTCTGTTGTTCAAATATGAAAATCAAATGACTGTGGGTTTTCCACTTTAGTTTCTAAGAATCTTAGAGGGAAACTGCCCACACATGGTTCTAAGCCTCTAGGCATGTGCTTTCTCTCCGAACTGTCTTAATTTTTAGTAAGAACATTCATCATGAGTTGTGACCTAATCAATAAGCCACTTTAATCCATTTCGAAAGGAGGCGAGGTAGCTACAGTAGTAATTACTTGGGGAATAAAAATGTTACTCAAGAGTGAATTATTATAACATGCTCAGCGAATGGGGCTCACACTCAGAAAAGAATATTTCTTCTCTCCAACATAACCAGGAGGTATTCCAAAATGCATGTGTGTTTTAGAAAAACATCAAAAACAATTGCACCTATGGCAATAAAGTGAAGACAGTGGTTGGGGAAGAGCCGCGTCGTGCTCAGCGTCATGACTGAAAGGAGGTTGGCTTCACGGCGGCTGTGAATACCGTGTGACGCTCTGCTACTGCTCTTGTCCAGTTGCTCAGCCGTGTCTGACTCGTGAGCCCGTGGCTCCTCTGCCGTGGGATTTCCCAGGTGAGGATGCTGGAGTGGGCGTGTTAGGAGAGAGGGAACCGGCACATTCTCTCTGAACAGGTCAGTGTCATCTGACTTACATCAAATATCCTGAAATGAGTCAACAAGCCAGATGAGTATTCAATGCCCAGCCTTAGCTCGTCTTACCTAAATTCTCCAGCCCAGTTTCTTTATTTTTAAAATGAGGAGTAACACTATCGAAATGGAGCAGGACCCTATGGTCCTTGCCCCCTAACCCCACCACCATGCCCGCTGCCTGCCTTTTGCCTGCGGGAAGCTTTAGTCAAAGACTAAGTTTAATCAGAGAAGTGAGAAATGCTGAAACAGAGGAAAACAGTCTAAGGAGACTAAATAATAATAATGTAGGCATTAAGCATAGTCGAGGACCGTTGGCTCTTTCTCGAGGGCTGTAGATAATATTCTGAGCCATAGCCTGTGAGCTGCCTTATAGACACTAAAACCCCAGGTGGAGAAGTTAACTGCACGATGACCAGACTGTACCTAGGACATGAGCTGCCACAGTTCCAAGAATTGACTGCAAAGAAACGGGAATAAGTGCATCCTGGAAGTGAAAATTAACTGTACCTAAAACAACCAAGACGATGCTGGTCAGACCACTGAAGGCCAGTTGAAGATGGCTGTGAGAGATGGCTACGCTCTTTCTGCATGTAACCCCCCCCGCCCCCCGCCCCCCTCACACACACACACTGTCCATAAAAGCTCTCACTCCCTGCTTGGTTTTCTGTGTGTCGGGGGGGTGGGGCAGGGAGAAGTTGGCCTTTGGACAGATGTCCACTGCCCTTCCCCCAAGTTACTGGCATCTGAAATAAAGCAAACTTCCCTTTCCACCAACCGGGCCTGTTTCCTGGCTTTTGAGTGGTGAGCAGCCAGACCCTCTATGCATATATTTCAGTAACAAGGGAACTTATGTATAACATAGTCATGAAAAGTTAATTGATACCTTTTTAAACAGTGTCAGTAATGGTGCTTGTTATCACTAGTATTCTGTATTAAGCATCAATTATGCTGTAGCCAGATTTAAGGTTTAATAACCAGAATAATATGAGACATGGTCCTTCACTTGAAAAAAAAACTAAATAAATAAACAGCACTGAAAATATGTATACCATTAGGTTTATCTAGGAAGATGAGACTTTAGATTACTTTTAAATTAATGAATTTTATTTAGTGCCATGTTATCTCAATGAAATTGAGCTTTAGAAATACAGATTTAGAAAAAATGCCTTGTACTGTGCTGGAGTAGTTACAGAAGTTTCCTGAGGAAAATGGAACTGAATATGAATGTGATAGATTACATCCAGTAATTATTTCATGACACATTCATTATTTTCTGGTGGCTCTTTATTCTGAATGTTCAAGAAGACACTTCACCCTGCTTATTTAACTTATATGCAGAGTACATCATGAGAAACGCTGGACTGGAAGAAGCACAAGCTGGAATCAAGATTGCCGGGAGAAATATCAATAACCTCAGATAAGCAGATGACACCAACCTTATGCAGAAAGTGAAGAGGAGCTAAAGAGCCACTTGATGAAAGTGAAAGAGGGGAGGGAAAAAGTTGGCTTAAAGTTCAACATTCAGAAAAGTAAGATTGTGGCATCTGGTCCCATTACTTCATGGGAAATAGATGGGGAAACAGTGGAAACAGCGTCAGACTTTATTTTGTTGGGCTCCCAAATCACTGTGGATGGTGATTGCAGCCATGAAATTAAAAGACGCTTACTCCTTGGAAGGAAAGTTATGACCAACCTAGATAGTATATTCAAAAGCAGAGACATTACTTTGCCAACAAAGGTCCATCTAGTCAAGGCTATGGTTTTTCCTGTGGTCATGCATGGATGTGAGAGTTGGACTGTGAAGAAGGCTGAGCGCCGAAGAATTGATGCTTTTGAAGTGCGGTGTCGGAGAAGACTCTTGAGAGTCCCTTGGACTGCAAGGAGATCCAACCAGTCCATCCTAAAGGAGATCAGCCCTGGGATTTCTTTGGAAGGAATGATGTTAAAGCTGAAACTCCAGTACTTTGGCCACCTCACGCAAAGAGCTGACTCATTGGAAAAGACTCTGATGCTGGGAGGGATTGGGGGCAGGAGGAGAAGGGGACAACAGAGGATGAGATGGCTGGATGGCATCACCGACTTGATGGACGTGAGCTTGAGTGAACTCCAGAAGTTGATGATGGACAGGGAGGCCTGGCGTGCTGCGATTCATGGGGTCGCAAAGAGTCGGACATGACTGAGCAACTGAACTGAACTGAAGTCTTAATTTACTTAGTATTAATAGTATTAATTTGTTTGCCTTAGTATTAATAGTATTCAGTTCAGTTCAGTCCTCCATCCATTGGATTTTCCGATACTTTCTTTCTCTTAGTAGGCATAGAATAAAAAATAATTTATACTGTAATAAGAGGTTGCAGTTTTTGAAGTTTCACAGTTAAAGATATGATCGTATTCTACATTATGAGTTTTTCAGTTTAGTTTTTCATGTTAAATAGCAAACACTTCTGAAAGCATTTTCTCCCCATTAAAGAGGGTCACCCTCTGTAATTTCACACCTTCCCTTGATAAAACTTCAGTAATCCGTGGCGCTAGGGCAGGTGGGGGCTCCCGACTTGCCCATTGAAACTACCTCCAGAAAAGCAGGTCAGACAGTGTCCTTGGAGTTACTGAAATCTGCCACATTATTTAATTTAACAAATAGTCATCGAGGCCCTGGTGTTGCAGGACATAGCTGTAAATAAAACTAAAAACCTGATCTCATGGGATTACGTTCCAGTAGAGACCAACATCAGGGCTTCCCTGATGGCTCAGCTGGTAAAGAATCTGCCTGCAATGCAGGAGACCTGGGCTTGACACCTGGGTTGGGAAGATTCCTTGGAGAAGGGACCAGCTACCCACTCCAGTATCGTGGCCTGGAGAATTCCATTGACTGCGTAGTTCAGGGGGTGGCAGAGAGTCAGATATGGAGCTACTTTCACTTTTGCTTCAGAGAACATCAAACAAACCAACAAAAACAACTGCCATGTCAGGGTGGAGATAACTTCTTTTCTTTTTACCCGACCAGGCACTGAACCTGGTTCCTGGCTATGAGGCCACAGAGTCCTAACTGCTGGACCACCAAGGAGGTCCTCTTCATTATTTCTGAATGACTTATAAGCAGAGTAAGTTTTGCGTTAACGATAGATACACACGTTTCTGGCCTGTCAGACAGTGATTCGATCGACCTGCCTCTCCAGCTCTGGGAGGCCAGTTTTCTCTCTGTTATGCACTCATTTCAACATTGCTTTACTCCAGATAAGTTTGTGTTCTTGCCTTCTTTTAGGAATCAGTTCTAACATCTGTCTGATTCCCCCACGAGTTAAATAAATCCTTAACATGTCCTCGCTTTTATACCTGTATCAGAGTCATGATTTTACCCTTTTTGGAGATTTAGCTTTAAACTCTTCCACTTAAACAGTATCCCTAGGGCCTGTGGATCAGCTTCAGACTCCTTCCTGTGATATCCCCGGCCCCTGCCAAGCCACTTCCTAACTCAACCCCGTGCTCCCAGCCGCCCCCCTCCAGACAGCCTAGGCTCCAGCTAAACCGCCGGCTGAGATTTGCACAAGGATGCTGTTTTCCTTTTTAACTGGAGCACACTTGCTTCACAACGTTGTGTTAGCTTCTGCTCTACACCAGCGCGAATCAGCTGTGTGTACACACGTGTTGCCTCTCCCGGGAGCCTCCCACCTACCTCCCCCAACTCCACCCCCCAGGCCGTCACAGAGCACCGAGCTGAGCTCCCTGTGTTGCGCAGCAGCTTCCCGCTGCTGTGTCCATTTCACCTGCGGTCGCGTATATGCACCAGCGCTGCTGTCTCAGCTCATCACTCCCTTCCTTCCCTACCTGTGTCCGCAAGTCCGTTCTCTATGTCTGCATCTCTATTTCCGCCCTGCACAGCGATACTTTTTTAATGCTATACCTTTCCTCCTGGTGTTTCTCTGATTCTTGGTCTGAAAGATCTTGTAGGAGAAGAAAACATCTTCCCTGATTCTCCTACGGTCCCTGGCTAAGCCTGAAAATTAAACTGACAAAGACAGGTTGAGAGGAAAAATGTGTACAAATCTGAATGCATTTTTACGGTGGTGTAGCCTTCACTACAGCATAAAGACCCAAGAAATGACCTGAGCAGGAAGACAGACAGACAAGAAATTTGTGAAGAAGGGTTAAGTAGGTAAGGGGATTGGGCAAAGGGGAGCGAAGGGTGGAGTAGCAGGGGAGACGAGGGTGAGTCTAACGAGGTTTACTGACACCGATTTCTCAGCCCCCAAACTCCCCAGCTCTGCAGGTGAGAGTGTGTCCCCTCCTGGTGCAGGGACGGCATCTTCCACGTGGGAGTTTCATGACCTTTCTCAGGGAAGAAGGGGAGGGCGAGGCCGGTCAGCGCCCCTTCCTGCTCCTCCTGCTTCCTACGCGCCTTCACCTTAGGATGCCGGAAATGCCAGGGAGCCTGTGCTGAAGCCCAGCAGTGGCTTTTGCCTTGTCAAGCCCTTCCCATCTCGAAGCAGACCCATCCGCTTCCGATCACCTGCATCCTGCATTCAGCCTTCTCCTATCGCCCTATGACCGCATCACAATAGGACGTCGCCCTTTACAAATGTCTCCATAAAACACTTCGATTCAGAAGGATTATGCTCAGCTCTCCGTGATAACCGCAGTGCATGTCACACTTTCGTTCAACCGAGGACTGTTTACCGGACACCTGAGAAATGGATCGCCCGCACAGGATGTGATCAGACCGCAATGAATGAGACACAGCCTTTGTCCCCAAGGAACTCACGGTTTAATTGAAGGCAAGACCCAAATCTTGCATTTTTAGTGAAACGATTATCAATGACTGTCAAACATAAACATGTGCCTGACTTAGTATTTTTTTCTTTTTAATTTCCCATTATCATCACATGACCTTTCTGGACTATGCTAAGTAATCATTTGAAATTCTTTTCCCAGGTGAGAAAGTCATCCTTTTGGCTAAAGTTGAACATAAATATAAGCTCCAAGCAGTTATCTACAACTGGGTTTAGCTGCATAAGCTTTTGGCAAATGACAGGGTGAGATGGCTTGTTTGAGGAGCTGAGGGCCTGAATTAGCTTGGCTTCTCCCTTTGTTCATGTGTTGTACCAGAGAGTCAGTCCCTAAGAAACACAGTTTGTTCAAATTATTAATCAAATTAATTAATTATTGGATGGATGATCAATGGATGGATCAGTGGGTGGATACCTGAATTAATGTGAGCTAGACTCAGTGTCAAGAGCTGGGCTGTTAATTTGCTTGCTCTAAAATATAGCTCAGTAGCCCCACCCAAAATGCATCAGGTCTCTCTGGAGCCACCACGCTGAGCTGCCTTTCTGATGCAAGTCGAACGAAGCATCAAGATGTTGACATGGGTTCCCCCTCTGCAACCCTGATGAGTGAGTTTAGCATTCAGTCAATTTCATTCTGTACTTGTGTAGCTTACTTCGGTTTATGTTTGACTGGTTAAGTTTCACTTTAAAGACTAAGAACGTTTTAAAATATCTCCATTCCTTCATTTACTATGTCTTGGGAAGTTGAACCTGAGAATGAAGACTATCTACACAAATTACGATTGGTGGGGGCAAGACAGAAGGTATCCTGCTTCGTCCTCACTTTAAACCTCCAGGGAGCTCTTACTCAGAAAGGTGAGTTGCAAATAACTTCACTGCCCATTCCACAAACTTCCTAAGGATTCATCAACTTTTCCATAGAAAAGATCAAATGACAGTTTATACCCCCCAACTCTTTTTTAATTCTGTAATGACTTTCCTTTTTTATTGGAGTCTAGCTGGTTGGCCATGTTGTGTTAGTTTCAGGTATACAGCAAAGGGATTCAGTTATGCCGCTGCTAAGTCACTTCAGTCGTGTCCGACTCTGTGTGATCCCATAGACGGGCAGCCCACCAGGCTCCCCCATCCCTGGGATTCTCCAGGCAAGAGTTCTGGAGTGGGACGCCATTGCCTTCTCCGTAGTTATGCATATATCTATGTATATGTGTATATATACATATATATATATTTCTTCTTCAGATTCTTTTCCCTTATAGGTCATTACAAAATATTGAGTATATTTACCTGTGCTACAGTGGGTTTCTTATCTATTTTGTATACAGTAGTGTGTATACGTCAATCCCCACCTCCTAATTTACCCATTCCCCGATTCCATTCCCCTTTGGTAACCATATGTTTGCTTTCTATGTCTGTCCCCAAACTCTTTAAACCCTTACCTCAAAGTCCTACTCTAGCTACGCCCACTAGTCATATTACGTTATGGTCCCTACATAGTCCTAGCTCAGCGTCTACATGGAAAGACCGACCTCAAACCAGACTTCAGCACTGGCTAAACATCCAGCTGCCCCGCTGCGGTCTGACACAGCACTGAAGCTGTCTGCCTGGCAGCCTTCTCTTTTCCTGCAGTGAATCAAACCCTGCTGGGCCTTACTGCAGATTGGTGGTGGTTTAGCTGCTAAGTCGTGTCTGACTCTTGTGACCCCAAGGACTGTAGCCTGCCTGCAGACTGCTTTGGTGCTATTTCATAGAACTAGGATTCCACACTTCAATCATGCGTGTGGTTTCTAGAGACACATGTGGAATCAGGAGAGAGAGAACCATTCAGTGGGTAGATGGCCAGGTGAGCTGTCTCGTAGAGTCAGGGAGGAAGTGTCAGTCACTCAGTCGTGTCCTACTCTTTGCGACCTCGTGGACCATAGCCCGCCAGGCTCCTCTTTCCAGGGCATTCTCCAGGCAAGAATACTGGCGTGGGTAGTCATTTCCTTCTCCAGGGGACCTTGAGGGGTCCGATCCAGGTCTCCTGCGTTGCAGGCAGATTCTTTGGTGTCTAAGCCCTCAGGGAGGAAAGGCCCCACCGAGTCTGCTGAGTCCCCACGCCCGTGGAGCAGCAGCACCTCCTCCTGGTTATTCCTCTTTCTTACGGGGGAGAATCCTAGCTCCACAGGACGCCTCATTCATTAGTGGCTAACAGCATCTACAGGTGGGTAGAATTTATCTGCAACTGGACAGAATAATAACCTCTGAAAATAATATCCGACCCTCAGGGCCAAATGAGGATTAAATGAGTTAAAAGATATCAACTGGAGACAGTCAAATAGAGTGAAGGACGACAGAAAGAGGAAAGCAAATATCGAGTATTAATGTATCCAGGTGGGATCTGGAAACATGGTATAGATGGTCTTATTCGGAAAGCAGAAATAGGGACACAGGCGTAGAGAACAAGCATATGGATACCAGTGGGGGCCAAGGGCTGGTGGCGGGAGGAACTGGGAGATTGGGATTGCCATGTACACACCACTGAAGCTATGCATGAAACAGATGACTAACGAGGACCTACTGTGCGGCACAGGTGACCCACATGGGAAGGAAGTCCAGAGAAGAGGGCTTTATACACATGGCTGGTTCATTTTGCGGCACAGTAGAAACTAACACAGCATTGTGGAGCAACTAGACTCCAATAAAAACGAATGTAAAAATAAAATAAAACGAAACATCTAGACCAAAAGCAAGACATCAAGCTTCAGAGCAGAGCCCACATCTGGCAGGTGCTAATTCTATCCTCATTCAGGGCATTAATAAAAAGAATGACTAAAGGCGTGCAGAGTTTCAATACTGTTAGGAAACCTCTCTCAAGGGAATAGAAATCTGTTCATCAGCGATCTTTTTAGTAATCCCCCCTTAAGATAAATAAGCAAGAGTTCAACAAACAGTGAATTTAAGTGACTCCATAATCATTTCGTCTATACTTCTCCAATTTACCTACCCAAATATCTCAACATATTTATCTAAACATGGAACCGGAGCATCTGAAGCATTTTTCCTTTTCTTAAGTATGATAATTCTATCAAAAAAGGAAGGTTTCTGAAGCAGGATTCGTTCTCACTGACTTATTTTTAGGTTAACCTGCACCCTGGAAAAGTTCTGAGAAGCCTGGTAAGTACTACTTGCAAAAAAAATATTCAGGCAGTGGGTGAGGGGGTGGGCAGGGCAGGAAGTCGAGGGTACTAGGCCAGGAGCAGGGAGGGGGGTCTCCATGGGTGGTGGCTTCGTGCAGGAGTGAGCAGTCACCAAGTCAAAACTTTACCTGCTTAATTTCTTTGCAAACACTGGAGATCACATTTATTGATACTAAGTCTTTTTTCCTTTTTGAAATTTGGAGTTGGGAGACAGACCCTGGATCAGTGTTGCTCTGGGTCCTTGTGTTTCTAAATTTGTCTGAAGACCCAAAGACAAGAGATCCCCAGTCTGACTCTGACTCTGGGGAGAGTCTCTGGGGATCCCCAGATTCATGAGTCTCACCTCACCGTCTCGTGGCTGAAATTTCAGAGCAGGTTTGCTTCCCGCCTGGCCCTCAAGACATTCACACAGTCAATCTCGGAAACCTATTTCCTTCAGGCTTAGTTTCCAAAAAGGATGCTGAAGGAAAAATGTTTGTGAAAATACATGCAAAAAAGTCCCAGGAAGTTCAGAGTGCCTGCAGGAGGCAGCGAATTGGGCACGCAGACCCAGCAGCTTTCCTGTATCTCAACAAAACGCGGTGACCTTGCTAGCGGGCCACCACCACCAAGAGGGCCTGCCCGTTTCCTTGTCACTATGCAGGCCTCAGCCAGAGCATAATCCAAGTTTAATGTTGCTTCTAGGCCTTAAGGAAAAGCAACAATTTTCTCTCTACAGAAATCTCTCTCTAGAGAAGATGTATGAATTATGTGTTGTCTCTTCATAAATCTTTTCAAAAATATTGTGGGTGTGAAGGTGATGCACTCAACCCATGAGAACCTTCTGACCACCCTCCCAAGAGGGAAAATGTTTCTTAAGAATATTGTGGGTGCAAGAAATACTTATTTATAATTCTATTGCCCTCAAAAATTAGGAAAAGGAGTCCTTTTTTGAAATCTACTCAAAGCTTTAAATGTCAAACACAAAACAAGGTGATGGGATTCAATTTTTTATTTACCCAAGGCAGAATGAAATTCTCTTGTCTGAAACATAAAGAAAACTTTTTCTCTTTGCCTTTTTAAAGTTGCTTAATGAACAGAAAAACTTGTCTCCTGATGCCACAGAGAAAAGTGTAAGGTAAGGAAGGGAAAGAAGAAAACACAGAGAGTGGAGAAAGATATTCAAAATCCAGCTGTCATAAAGAGACTTTACCATGGCCACAACATAGAATTCAAATCACAATGCAAAATAAATAGAGCTCCCTGTTTATGCCACTGTAGGCTGAGGGCGGTGAGAATTCTCTTAACGATGCCACCGAGCAGCGTCGTTGCTTCTTATTGCAATTTGGGAAATAAATGCAATATAGCCTTCTCCTCTCTGCCTCATTTCTAAAATAAAACTCTAGTAAGGGAATAATCGAATCCGAGGGCCAGAATGCCCGATAAAAAATACAGAATACTGCACACAAGTAATGAATAATCCCCCCTTAAGATAAGCAAGTTTTCTTTTTAGAAAACTGACATTGCTTGTAATCGTGCATTACAGAATGTTTGAAAAGATATAAACAAAATGAAAAATAAAATTCCCCTGGCAACAAATGCATTTATTCCAAGAGAGAAAAAGAATGACTCACGCTATAGTATTAAATTCTGAGTGCATAAACAGGAGAGACTCATTTGATGTTAACATTTTAACTTTTTAAAAAAGGAAATAGCTTGTTTAAGCTGATTTGTCTTTAAAATTAAATAAGCTCTGTCATCTTATTTAAACCACAGGTTAATTTATTAAACCTTCGCAGGCAGAGGAGAAGTACACTTGAGCCTGGTGTATTTGAGACATTGCAGATTTTACATGGATGGAATTTGATTCAGTGAAGCGCCGCTCCATCCCTGTGTGGAACTAAATGGAGCTAACAAGGTAAAAACTGGTAAAAATTTGTATTAGCATTTAGTCAGACAGTGGGAAAGTATGAGCTTTTTTAAGGCTTGTACTTCCCAATTGCTTTCCAGAAATGTTTGCTCGTCACAATTAGGTTTAAGCTTATACCAGCAGCAAAAGAGAACAGGCTCACTCTGCAACATACTCCCAACCTTGGGTATCATTGCTTTATTAACTCTTACCAGTTTAAACCCCTCAAGGATGTTATTGTTCTTTAACTTATAATTGTTAACCAGACAGGTAAGTAGAAACATACATAGATAGACGCCATCTTCTGTTTATTTTCAGACGTTTATTATGGCAAAGTTAAAACACACAAAATTAGAGATCACAGTATATTGAATTTCCAAACACCCACTACTTTTAATTAATTTTTATTGGAGTATAGCTGCTTTACAAGGTTCTGTTTTCTACCCCATCGTTCGTTAAGCCAGGTTGCCAGGAATTTCTGCTAAAAGAGCCTTGATACGCACAAATGGAAAGCTCTCACAAAGCATTGATTCCCAAGAATCAGCATTTAATGGAGTATGGACTTTATTGCTGATCCTGTTCGCTGTCTAACTAGAAGATGACTGCCTGAGCGCAGGGCATCCGTCTGCTTTGCTCACTGCTGTTTTCAGACTCTGGAAATGAGCTTGGCATACACAAGGTGCTCAGTAATTTGCTAAATGAATGAATAGAACCTTGCAAAGGGCTGCTCACCAGCTCCTGGGAGCGTGGCAGATGCCCTGGGCCTGTCCTGTCCACACTGGGCCTCAAGAGACAGCACACTGACCGCCAGCAGCTGGAGCAGATTTGGGTAAGGAAGCCACATGGAGAGGCTTCACCACGGTGGTCATAGGAGGACGCTTTTCTGTCTTTCCTCTCTGAACCTGAATTTTAAAGAATGACTAATAGACTTCCTAAGTCACCAACAGCCTTTTGGGATTGTGTCGATTTAGCCAGAAATATAAAAGAAAACTGAGATTAGCTGAATGCATCAGGGTCTTCCAAGCCCCTATTGTGTTATCATTTAAAGTTCTGTTTAACCTCTGCCTTCGATGTCTGTTCTTTGCTGCTTGGTCACACTTACCAGATAATTGTTGTCTTCCAGCCATATTGTCTCAGAGAGCATGGCCTCCAGGGGTGGAACTTTTTTTAACGCCATTTGTTT
This sequence comes from Capra hircus, assembly GCF_001704415.2. Classification (NCBI taxonomy): domain Eukaryota; kingdom Metazoa; phylum Chordata; class Mammalia; order Artiodactyla; family Bovidae; genus Capra; species Capra hircus. Next base: position 75,876,105 of record NC_030823.1, on the reverse strand, counting down.
CAAAACAGATTGTGATTAGGGATAAAATGTGAGGCAGGAAACAAGTCACAATTCCGTGAGGCTGGGGCTTCCCAGGTGGTCCAGTAGCTAGTGCGAGAGCTGGACATAAAGAGTGCTGAGCGCCGAAGAGTCGATGCTTTGGAACTGCGGTGCTGGAGAAGACTCTTAGAGTCCCTTGGACTGCAAGGAGATCCAATCAGTCCATCCTAAAGGAGATCAGTCCTGAATATTCATTGGAAGGATGGACGCTGAAGTTGAAACTCCAATACTTAGGCCACCTGATGCAAAGAACTGACTCACTGGAAAAGACCCTGATGCTGGGAAAGATTGAAGGCGGGAGGAGAAGGGGACAACGGAGGATGAGATGGTTGGATGGCATCACCGACTCAACGGACATGAGTTTGAGTAAACCCCAGGAGTTGGTGATGGACAGGGAAGCCTGGCGTGCTGCGGTCCATGGGGTCGGACACAACTGAGCAGCTGAACTGAACTGAACTGAACTAAAACGTAAGCTCTGTGAGGGCTCTGCCCTTATTTTGCTCACTATGGTAAACCAGGAGCATAGCACTCTGCTGGGTATATAGCAGATGTTCAGGAAATATATATCAGGAGGAACGGAAGGAGGGAAGGAAGGTGAGAAGGAGGAAGGGAGGAAGGGGTCAGGAGAGAGGGAAGGAGAAAAGCAGGGAGGGCAAGAATCTTGCCGTCATTGCTTCTGGTCTGGACAACTATGGCTGATTTTTTTTTAAATCCCAGAGATCTGCTCTAGTGGACTCTTTCTCTGGTATCAGCCTCCTCCCCGTGGCAGCATCTGGCTTAGAACAGTTGTGTATTTGCCTAAAACTCCAGCAGGCTCCTACCACCTTTCTCCACATCCTATCACATCCGCCTTCCTTTATATCAAAGTATCCCAGCCTGGGATTCCAGGCAAAGATGGAGAAAAAGGCCCTCTGCTCTATAAATTAAAGCTTCATGGCCTTTAACGTTCCTGATTGACATAAATGCTGCTGTGAATAGACGAGGAGTGTGGAAACCCGGTTCGAGTTCCTTCGCCATCAGCAGCCGGGCCCTGCGATACTGCGCTTCCAGAAGTGCTCTTTGACGAATGGCACCCCAGGGATGCAAGCAGCTGATGGCACCCAGAGCTGCAGAGGCGGTTGCCTGGCCTCCTAACTGGTTGATGGATCTGCAGAGCCTGAGCAAGAGGGACCCAGAATGGTAACTGCGGCCATCTTTCTCTTTTATGATTTCTCTTTCTTTTCATTAGGTTTGACATCTTGGAGATTGAGCTTTGTAACTAACTATTAGCCCAAGGCAAGGCCTGGGAAAATGAGACTTTTCTGAGAAAGTGACCCCCACCCCCGAACACAAAAGTGTGAACAACTGTACTTAGGACCTGCCATGAAAGGAACTTGAGTGTGGATTTATGTTCAGACATTGCGGCTGATTTGATGAAGGAAAATGAAACCAGTCCCCTCTACACCTGCGGGCAGGGCCGGGGACTTTGGAAAAGAAATATTTCTATTCGTTCTATCTCTCTGCGTTGTGGGATTTGAAATGAAAGTCTGGGTCCATGCAGTGCCCACGGAAGACGAACTTCTGCCATCAGGGATGAGCTGGGAGAGGCGGGTCATGATAAACAAGACAAGAAGAGGAACAACAAGACAAAAGTGCCTTGTGAGGACCGGCACACTGCAGCCCTTTCTCCAGGGGGAGGACCTTCCAACGCACCATCTGTCTGGGGCAGAGGTCCAGAAAGCCACCCCCTGGCCGCTCCAGTGTGTGTTAGTCTGTCTGGTTGGGATCCTCCTGCGTGATTATTAAAGCCTGAGTTCTGCCAAAGACCAACCAATGCTGCTTCGGATTTTTAGCTTCAGCTCAACAGTTTTCTTTCCAGAGTGCAGCAATGCCCTCAGCACAGGGACAACCCCCAGGCAGAAAGACCACGTACTTCTCTCTAGGAAATTCCCAGTAAAAACTTTTCCTCAAATGCTTTTAGCCATTATTTCCACAACAGGAGAAATTTTTTTTTTTCCCTACTGACGTTCTGAAGGGATAGAATTTTCCCACAGAAGACATGTTTCCCCTGCACTCAGAAAAAAAGGCCAAAGAAGCTGCTGTGAGGCCAGAAAATCTCAAGGGAACAGTTGAAAACAAGAATTAAAAAAAAAAAAAATAGAATTTCCAGAGGGCCTGGGGCCCCAACTGAAAGAGAATGCAGTTTTCCTGATTAAAATAAATTAATTAGCCTAGTAAATGAGGGAGAGGGTGGAACAAGAAAGAGAATTATCCTGTTTAATGTGTTTATTCAGGCCCTGAGGGGACAGAGGGGCTATAAAAATTCTGAAGGGAATTAAAACACATGTGTACCAGCAATGTGTTGTCTCCTTTCTCCACGAAAGGGCCAGAAGCCTCTAGAATTCTGTACAAAACATTTACCTACAGAGCATCTATCAGAAGCAATCAGTGATTTCCCCATTGAAGTGTCTGATTGGTTACCTAACTTATTTTTAGCAATAAAATAACCTTGTCAAGAAGACTCCCTTATATACACACCATGTATAAAATAGGTAACTGAAGAGAGCCTTCTGTACAGCGCAGGAAACTCAGTGTGGTATCCTAAATTGGAAGGAAATTCAGAAAAGAGGGAATATATTGTATACATAGAGCTGATTCACGTGTTGTACAGCAGAAACCAACACAACATTGCAAAGCCACCAGACTTTGATAAAAATAAATAAATTTTATTTTTTTATTTTTATTTTTTTAAATTTTACTTTATTTTACTTTACAATACTGTATTGGTTTTGCCATACATCAACATGAATCCGCCACGGGTGTATATTTTAAAAGTTTAAAAACAAATAAAAACTTTAAAAGCAAAGAATACTCCTTTATGCTTTCAATAGTATCTCTTCTCTCCAGAGCACTCAAGGTTTTGTCTATTTTGTTGTTATTTTATGAAAATAAAACAACAACCAGAAATAACAGTCTTAGACAAAAATCTTTGAAAATGGTTAAGGACTCGTGAATACTGGATTTGAATATGCTTAAAAATATTTTTAACTGAATGCATTAATATCTCAGCTGCTTGGGATACTGGGAGAAGATATGAGCTAGATTGCTTATTCTCAAATTTCTTATCAATGATTTTGATAAGCAGTTGATGATATACTTTTAAGATGAAAAATATATAAAGCACTTTCAGTAACCAATGACTAACAGTCAGATTTACTGAATGCTTACAATTCACAAACTCTCTTTAAAGTGTTTACTTATTTATTACTCAGCTGCCTCCAGCCTCAGTTGTACCTCCGTTGTGTCACGTGGGATCTCTTGTCGAGCTGCACAGGACTCCAGTTGCAGTCCTTGGGCTCCGGCACACAAGGGCTCAGCAGTTTCGGCACACGGGTCCTTAGTTCCCTGACCAGGGGTGGAACTCATGTCCCCTGCATCGCAAGGCAGACTCTCAACCACTGTGCCGCCAGGGATGTCCTAGCAATTCACAAGCTCCTAACTGGGCTTTGAGGATGCACAGAGAGGAACAGTTCTCGCCTTTGACAAGTGTGTAACCTAGTTGGTGGCTTAAAACTCGAACACATAGAAAAGTAACTCACCTTTGTAGGTAATAATGCCCAACAAAGCTTCTTTAAGGCCGGTCCCAGAGCTGGCTGGCACAAACCTTCCACTGACCACATCTGATGGTCAAAGAAAGTCGCAAGGCCATTCCAGACTCAGAGAGAGAGGAGATGAATCCCACATCTTCCATATCATGGCTTTTTTTTTGAGATCATCCTAATCAGAGAGAGGAGATAGATTATAGATCCTTCCTTGTGTATGGACCTGTGAATATAAAAACCAACTTTTACTTGTAAGAGGTTTTCTATGTGCTCAGTATTATACTAACCACAGGGGGAAGAAAGAAATCTATTGCTTGGTGCCGGGGTTCGGAGCTTTCAACCATTTTGTTGGTTTTTGTGGTCCTGGAGTATTTTTCACATAGATTCTTATGTCCAAATAAGATACAGTATAAAAATGATCAAAAATAAGCCTTTACTCCTCAAGTAGAACCAAGAATATAACAGAAATCATGTCTGACACATGAGGATTATAAGCAAGTAGGAAACACAATGGCCTGCAGAATGCTACCTGGAGGATGACAGAGAGACTTTAGTCTTCAGCTGAGAACTTTTTGCTCTTCAGTTGCTTTCCTGGCGAGTTCTTTACTCCAATTTAGGTAACATTTAAATCCAAACGCACATGTGTACTAGTTATCAGAAAGACACGTCTTCAGCGGTAACTCATCAACTAAATGGACAGAATTATATCTCTGGGGTGCTGCCCTATTCCCTGTAAATGGCCATTCATAATACGGATGCTGTTGGGATTTTGAGAACAACCAATAAATAATACTACTGTTTTCACCATTTGAATTCTAAGCCCAACAGTAAACAAAAAGCAATGCACAAAGAAATTAAAATATTAGCTTTATTATAGGTGGAAAGTTGAGTTGGAAGATGTTGCTTAGTTCTGCCATCAAGGGCTTCCCAGTACAGAAGCTACTTATACCCAGGATCACACCTCTCAGGTGCTTGACTTGCCCCTTGCAAACTCTTCTGCATGGAAGACGTGACTAGACCTCAGCTTGCTGAGAAAGGCAGGCTCCTGGGAGGAGAGAAGAAAACAGGACTGAGGGTCACATGCCTGCCTCCTCCTCCCAAATTAACAGTCAATTCACTTTGCCTTCTCCAGGGAGAAGTGAATGACAGCGTAGGGCACAAAGTCAAGGGTTTTTAGAAAAATTCCTGTCTTAAGGAAACCTGATGAGTGGAGATGAATTGTCTCCATGAACAGCTCCTTTTAAATATACATCCTTAATTAAATATTAAGTTAAAATATATTAGTATTGGTTGCTTTAGTCGATAAGTTGTGTCTGACTCTTGACCCCATGGACTGTTGCCCACCAGGCTCCTCTGTCCATGGGGTTTCCCAGACAATAATACTGGAGTGGTTGCCATTTCCTACTCCAGGGGATCTTCCCGACCCAGGGGTCAAACCTGGGTCTCCTCTGTTGCAGGTAATCTCCTACACTGCAGGCCGATTCTTCACTGACTGAGCCGTGAGGGAAGCCCCTTTATTATTAGAAATATAGGATAGATGCATCCTGACCCGCTGGAATCGAATAGCTTCTTCCTAGAACTCTACCCTGTTTGCTATATCTCACTTTCTTGCATCCAGTTTCTAAGTCCAGATAAACCTCCAGAAGGTTGAAAATCAAGACAGCTAAACACACACACACATCATGTGAAAATGAAAAGAAAAATTGTGAATCAAGAAAATCTTCATGTGGTCAGCACTCTTGATATAAAGAGCCAAGGGAAAATGCTAACAACTCTACCTACACACGATTGGATTTGCAACAGTTAAGAGGAAGATAAATGTGCTTTTAAGAAAGTAGGTCCCATGGGGAACTCTAGTCAATGTTTTGTAATAACTTATGAGGGAAAAAATTTGAAAAAGGAAAATTATATATATGTGTATATATAGAGAGAGAGCTGAATCACTGTGTTGTATACCTGAAACTAACATGATATTGTAAATCAAGTATACTTCAACTTAAAATTTTAAAATTTTTATTGTGATAAGTCACATAATATGAAACATACTACTTTAACCATATTTAAGTGTACAGTTCAGTGGTACCTTCACATGGTACAACTCTCACCATTATCCATCTCCTGAATTTTTCACCTTTCTAAACTGAAACTCTGTCTTAATTAAACACTAAAAAAAAAAAAAAAATGTTTTTAAGTAGGTTCAGTTTGGACAAAACAAATAGCTTTCCCTTCATATCTTGTGACAGCAAAGATGACTTTGAAAACTAACCCAATATTCCAAACTGTCTGCCCTTTATGAAGACTGCAATTCATGTTCTTCAAAATCTTATTATTGATGTTTACAAGCCAGTTCACCAGCTCTTAAAAATCATCATCACTCAGCCCGTGGGGGTGCTGGCAGGGATAGAGTCTGCAGAACAGAGGACCCCCTCCTTCGAGCCCTGTGGACGCAGTCCCAAAGCTACCCCAGTTCCACGGCGGGGTCTGGGCCGGTGGCTTCTCTGCCAGCGGTTTCCTCCCAGCCGTAGGCTCCTGCTCCCCGCTCTGAGTTAACCCGTTCCTGCCCACGCGCTGGCCTGTTTCTGCCTTTTCCAGCCTGACAGATACTCATCTCTGCCCCCGGCTTGCAGGTGGGGGCCTCAGCCGACGGGCCTTGATGTCAGGAAATCAGCAGCGGCTCGTATATCAGCCTGGTCATTAGCGGCGGATGGCGGTGGACCTTTGCCCAGCGCACCTTGCCGAGGCAGGAGGAGGGCTATAAAACCCCGGGCCCTGTCAGCCGTTGTCACTGAGGTGAGAATTTATCAGGTCTCCGGGTGCCCTCTGACTGGATTATTATGAATAATGAATGAGGCTTTATGCTACACTGAGGCATTAATAAGATGGGGGTGACTGGGAGACATTCCGGGCACCGCAAACACCCCGGCCCCCCGGGTGGGCGGCCCCCCAGCCCGTGGCCCCGCCGGATCTGGGGGTCTGGGAGCGGGCTCTGGTCCCCGGCACTGACAGAGCCCGGCTCGGCGTCTGCGGTCCAGCCCGTGGGTGGCAATAGAGCACGCGGAGGACACCGTGTGTCCACCCTGCTCGGGCAGACGCAGCGATTCCAGAGTCCCTCATAAATAAAGATCTGAAGGTGTAATGCCAATCATCTCGTTTACTATCACTCCAGTGCCAGAGTCCAGGGTTGAAACAGAAGCCCTGTAAGAAACTTCTAGGAAAAAATGCAAGGGGTTTTCATGACTCAGATATTTGGTGTTTGGAGAGGGGAGTTTTGCCTTTTTTTTTTTTTTTTTTTTTCTTCTTTTCCTTCCTGGACAGAGGACCCTGTGGGCTACAGTTCATAGGGCTGCAGGGTCGAACAGGACTGAAGCAGCTTAGCACGTACTCATGCGTATCTATATCTGTCTATCTATATTCATATACACATCAAAAGAGAGATGCTATGGAATGAAATTCTTGGCCAACCCAACATGATTTTTCCCTATTCTTTTCCACTAGTGTTTATCACAGGATATTGAATAGAGTAAGTTTTGCCACTTTTAATTTTATTTTATTGAAGCATAGTTGATTTACAATGTTGTATTAATTTCTGCTGTATAGCAAAGTGATTCATATATATTTTTTTTTCTTTCCATATATATGTATAAATATTCTTTTCCATTATGGTTTATCACAGGATATTAAATACAACGAGTTTTTACCACTTTTCTAAGCATGGCTGGTCCTGGGTGAGTCTCAGAAATTTTACATGACCCAAAGGGAAAGAAGGCTTAAGAAACAGAGAGGAGAGGGGCCCGGATCAGATGGAGAACAGCTGTCTCCAACCCATCTGGGTGGAAATCATTTTCTCAGATCACGGGAGGGCTACGGCAGAGAACAGCTGCCCCCTCCTCCAGAACATATCCGGACATGCCCACCACCTTCTTCCAGGGTTCCTAAGGGTTACTGAAACAATAAGGTCAGCTGAATATTCTTCTCAGTAAAACATTGTTCCGTGGAACAAGGGGAAGAACAATCTGTGTTCTTCTGATTTTCCACCTAAACCTCCTTCCACATTTCAAAGGCCAAGGATGAACATGTTGATTCGTCTTCTATGATAGACTTGCTGACCAGATCCCACTCAACCCAATTTCATTCAGCAAACATTATCTGAGCCTTTAAAACTTTCATGACAGTGGGAGATTAAAAAAAAAAAAAGAGTACCTCTCCCTAAATGAGTTGATACTCAAGAATAATACGTGGGCAGGGAATCCTTGTCCTAAGGCACCAGTGGTTACCCAGACGTGAAAAGCCCAGCTAGAAAGCATTGCCACGCGGGTCCTCTCCCTGGTGATAAGGTGTGGATCTATTCCCCGTCCTTCAGGAAAAAGCAGCCACCCAGCATCAACTTGGCAGCTATGCTTCTCAATGATTTTACTGCTTCTCTTTCCACCTGGGTAGTGCTCCTCCTTTCCTCTTCTATTCCTAGATTTGTGGTCCAGAATGAAAGACTTTTCATCACTGGAGCGGCATTTTGAGTAGGTCAAGTTCAATTTCCTGCAATGTCCTTTCTCTGAAAGTCATCCTGACAGTCTAGTCACTCCCAAGGGGTCTCTGTCTCCACCTACTCTACTGTTTCATTCATTAGGTGCTTAAAAACGGTAGGATTTTGTTGTTTTCTACAGCTTAATCGCCTTCCGTTGGTTTATATGCACACGCCCACCTTTTTAATGCGTTCATCCATCCACGAGCACTAGGCTGTTTCCGTGTCTTGGCTGTTGTGAACGATGCACCAAGGAGCAAGGGATGCAGATGGGGTTTTGTGTGTTTTTGCTTCCTTTGGAGAAATATCCAAAATTGAGTTGCATGATCGTACGTTACTTCCGGTTTTAATTTTCTGAAGCTCCTCCGTACTGTGGTCCTCAGTGGCTGCACCAGAGAACTGACTCTCTTCTTGCCCTCCTCACCACACTCTCAGTGTCCTGAGGGACACAGAGGAGGAGCAGGAGAAACAGTCAAGTGTTCTTGAGACCTCTTTGCTCTTTCCTGATAGAGACTGGTCAGAATAAGAGCTGCCACCTTGAAAAGAACTGGAACCAGCTAGTGGGTTGAAATTCTGTTCACACTGGAGTGCCGTGAGCTCCCAGCGGCTGGCAGCGTCCGCAGCATCAGTGAGGCTTCGTGGGGGCCTGGCAGGGAGAGGGGCTGCGGGCCTCAGGCAGGCGTTAACGAGGGCGACCCCTCAGCCTCTCTGCCGTCCTGGGATTCCAGGCTCGAAGTGCACTCCGCTGTCCTGGCCAGTGCTCTTCATGCTGAGGTCTCAGTGAATGCCTGCCCGACTCGGTGGGTATTTGTAAACGCTCAGCTAAGCAAAAGATCCTCTTATTCACTCACTCAAGCCTCAACATCAGACCGAATTACCCCTAAGTGAACAGAGTTTTCTGATCATCGTGAGCAAATTGTGCAGAGGAGAAGCTGTGTGTGTGTGTGTGTGTGTGTGTGTGTGTGTGTGTGTACCCAAGTCCATGCACTCAGGCACACAAGCTCTGCTAAAATATGTCTGCTGGAGAGGGGGCTCCCCCCACTAAGCCAACACAAGTCTGTTATGCAAAACATTGGCACCGGCAGAGTTTCTCACCACCACTAAGCCGTAATCTGCTTGGCAGGCATGAGGAATGTCACAGAATCCCAAGGTTAATTGGGAACAAGGCAGCAAACACTAGCCTCTCCAGGGGCACCCTTGGTACTTGGAAGCCTTATCCGAGGACAAGGTCTGTCTCATCGTTAGTGGGCAGAACTTCTATCTGCCCTGTGAACGGCAAAGAAAAGCAGTGACACTAGGTAACAAGATTTTAAGACAATCGCACACTCTCTTACTTTTAAAAGGTTGAAAAGGCCATAAGGAGTTAGATGGTGCACCGCCGGAGTCCCAAGCACAAGGAACACGTCTGGTCACAGAGCCACACAAAGGCATGTCAGGCCACCCGGAATCATGTCATATCTGGATATTTATGGGGTCTCTGTATACCTGAGGCTAGTTTCACTCTTAATATGCAAACTTATGTGACTCTCCGGGGAGCTGAATCAATGCTTCCCACTGGCGTTGGGGGGGCGATTCATGGAGCAGGAAATGGCACCCCACTCCAGAACTCTTGCCTGGAAAATCCATGGATGGAGAAGCGTAGTGGGCTACAGTCCATGGGGTGGCAAAGAGTCGGACACGACTGAGTGACTTCACTTTCACTTTCCTGAGCAGGACCTGACGTAAAGAAGGAGGGGTGTACACTGAAGAGGTCTCCTCCAAAACAATGTCAGATGGAAAATTAAGAGGAAGCGGGTGGGTGAGGAGAGGAAAGTGTAGGGAGGGTGGAGAAAAGCAGGAAATGGAAGGAAGTCGGTGGCAACAGACACCAAAGAGGCTGATGACTAAGGCAAACCGGGGGATACCTTGCTACTCGGAATGAAAATCTGCTCTGGACCAAAAGGGAAAGGTTTGAAGGGAAGAAAATGAGCGGCAATGATGAAAATGGAAAGATGAAAAGCGGCAGAGCCAGGAAAAGATCAAGGATGGGGCCCCCTGTGAAAGGGAGGAGGCTGGAAAGGGCTAAGCAGCAAAGAGCAGCATTGTTTTGAACAGTAAAAAGAAACACAAAATCTTTTCTAATCAGTGGTTGCTGTCTTGGCCTTAAGAGCTCAAACAAAGGAAGACAAGATGCCCCGAATGATTATTTATTCATTCCCCTTGCTTCGGTGGGGTTCTCCTGGCAAAATTCCAGCAGCTTTGCCATTTTCAAGAAGGGAGATTTTAGAGCGTTGCTGCTCTGCAGGTTTGGTCCTGTAATCTCCTTTTAATGCTTCTGCCGCAGTAAAAGGTCACTCTCGATTCAGCTGTTCATAAAATTGACATGAGTCTGGGGTCCCTTGGAGATCCAAAGCCAGGGCAGGCAGGGGGGTGGCTGTGATGAGGATCATGCCTCGGACAGAAAGGGCCCCTCAGGGTTCTGTCATCTCCGAGGGTTTAATCATCGCTTAAGCCTGCACCTTCCTCCTGACTTACGTATGCATATATCCCACCACAAACCAACGTTTCAAGAGGAAGCCATCATGACTGATTTAAACAAAGTAGCCCTCCACAGGACATGGCGAGGGAGAAGGGGGCAGAGGAATCAGGGCTGAGCAGGGACCCGAGGTGCGTTTTTAATAATTACACAGTAACAGGATATTTCTCTGTCTCATACCTCATGGCCCTGGGAAATTTTCCACTGATTGAGCCTCTTTGAGGCCCCAGGTCCTTTATATTAATCCATATGGTCTCTGACAGTTATGCCAACCCTGTGAGTTGACATCAACATTCCCCACCTTGTGTCAGAAAGGACCGAGTCTCTGAGAGTTTGAATGGGAACATACACGTAGGAGGGGTTGCAGGTGGGCTCTGGATCCAAGTCTTACTGAAGGCCAGCCAAGTGTGTTTTCCCCTTTCCCACCTCAGCCAGATCTGCTCCAGACTAGAGGTGATGGCGTCCACAAGTCCAGTGGATATTATCGCATGCTGTGTGTTTGGCTCAGGAGCAGAGACAGAGAGGAGAGCAGGGCCATTCCTTCCTTTAGGACACTGACCGTGAAGTGAGGATCGGACGTGCGAACAGTGCTAAGGGCCCAGTCCCCCAGGGCTTCTCCTAAAAAGAATTTACATGGAAGTGAAAGTGTTAGTTGCTCAGTCTGTGTTTGACTTTGTGCAGCCCCATGGATTTAGCCCACCAGGCTCCTCAGTCCGTGGGATTCTTTAGGCAAGAATACTGCAGTGGGTTGCCATTTCCTTCTCCGGGGATCTTCCCAACCCAGGAATTGAATGCAGGTCTCCTGCGTTGTAAGCAGATTCTTTACCATCAGAGCCACCAGGGAAGCCCATTTAAAACCAGTAAAACCATGTATGTTTGTTTTAACTTTAAAAAATCTTCTTTTTCAAGGACATATGAAGGCTAAGGTCATTTACCTAGCAGCAAGTAAGTTAAGTAAGTGAAAGCTGCTCAGTCCTGTCCGACGCTCTGCGACTCCATGGACTATATAGTCCATGGAATTCTCCAGGCCAGAATACTGGAGTGGGTGGCCTTTCCTTTCTGTAACAGTAAACCCATCTCAAATACCAAGCTAACTCTGCAAACCCTTTTCCCAGGGCCACTGACCACATTTCATGTGGTTAACTAGACTAGTGAGCTTCATACCTTGCCAGCCCCCATTTCAGGGATAACAGCTATCTTCTCTCCTACCAACGCAGGCTAGGACAAGGCCACAGAGTGGGGTCTGTTTGTCCAGGCGGCTGTGATTTCAATGCCGCCAAAAAGGTCTTTGTATATGTTCTATGTATTTCGCAGAGCTAACTGCCCAAAGCCATCTTCCCTGCCTTTTCTTCCGTTTAATAGAGACGTTCTCACAAGATAGTGAAGTGGGCAGGAAGAGAGTTAGACTGGAGGGGTTAGAAATTCACTGCCACAGGAGGAGAAAGTTCCAGCATAGTTGTCTACACCTTGATGGAAGCTCTTAGCAGAAGGCTGACCCAATGAGACTTCCCTCCTCTCCTCTCCCTCCGCTAACACTTCTGAAGAGCCTCTGCGAGAAACAGCACCAACCTTGAAGGCCTGCTGCACCGTGTCCTCGGCCGCCCAGCCACGCTCTCACCCGTGTGTCCTGCACAGGGAGGCCCAGTCCCTTCCCGTTTCTGTCCCTTTGCACACACCGTTCCCTCGGCCAGGGATGCTAGTCCACAAGCCCATCACCCGCCTCCTGGGGCCAGCGACCCTCACCCCTCAGGTCTGAGCATCCGGGCCAGGCTTCTGGGCTGCCCTCCTGACCTCACCCCTACTCTGTCACCAGGCTAGTCAGTTCCTCCCACCAAATGCTGTCGGAGCCCTGCCCCTGCTCCCCCAACGCAGACTAAATAGCTGTTGGATGACCACTTCCGTCTACGTCTAGAAGAAAGGACTGTAACAGCCGTAGAGTCCGCCCAGGGCGCCAGGGCACTGACAGCGCGGCACAGTGCAAGGCAAATAGCGCAGAGGGAGGGACCGAACGAAGGGGCAGACGGATCGAAGGATGGACGCAGAGCTAAAAGCCGTCCCTGGAGGAGATGAGGACTCCCCTGGCGGTGCAGCGGATAAGACACCACCGGCCAGTGCAGGGGACGTGGGTTCGGTCCCTGGTCCAGGGAAGATTCCTCGCGCCGTGGAGCAGCTAGGCCCGTGCACCACAAGTACTGAGCCCCTGCTCTGGGACCCAAGGGCCGCAGCCCCTGGGCCGGAGCCCTGCGGCTACTGAAGCCCGAGCGCCTACAGCCGGCGCTCTGCAGCAACAGAGGCCACCGCGGCGAGAAGCCCGCGCGCCGCGAGGAACTGGAGCCTCCGCTCAGCGCTCACCGCGGCAGAGAAAGGCCGCACGCCGCGCCGAAGACCCAGCGCAACCAGGAGGATTCAACAAATGAGTGAATTATTTTAAAGAGAGAGAGGAGGAGTTGTGCCAAAGAAAGCTGACTAATCCTTAACCCGAAAGATCAGTTTCCACATATTGTCTTGCAGTAGTTTGGTGAAAATTTATGCATAAGAACATTCAGAAATCGCCATGAGATAAACAAATCTGCCTGGTAATAAAATTCTGCCTGTGTACACACATAAAATATTTTAAAACTAACTATGTCCTAATTCAGATTTGTATTGATCAAAAAGTATAAATACACTTAAATATAAACATATTTAATAAAACATGAAAACTATAGCCAAGACGTTTTGTTCTTCAATGGAATTCATGACTAAAACTGAAGAATTAGTTTCATAACAATGAAGAATTGAAAATATTTTTGGAATTGTAATGTATTAGAGAGACAAAATTTTCAAGTGGATTAAATCATGGTCTTCTATTTATAAGAGAATTAATTTTAACTTTTCTGGAATGATGCAGTCTTTATTTGAAACTTTTAATCAAATAAAGTATTAAATAAAATTTAATAACGATTTTAGTTAAGATTATCATCAATTTACAAAAATCATTTTATCTAAAATGCTCAAACATTTTACTGGAAATCAAATAATGCTTCTCTGAAGAATGTGTAATTAGCCCTTTCATCTTTCTTAAACGTATATACTATATTACTTGTCTAAGAGTTTGCAATGACTCAAAACTCTCCATATAATTACATAATTAGGTGATTTCTTTAAATGAAGAACATGTATGCAAATTAAATATATCTGTTTTATCATGTCAATATATTATCAAACTGTAGACATTTCAATAAAATTCTGGCCAAAACTTGTATTAAACATACAGAAAATGCCATTTAGGTTTTAGGCTAATGAGAATTTTGTAAACATTACATCAACTAATTTCACTAACAAAAAAGACTCCCCTAATATTGTATAAATCATAAGGATAATATATGTGGGGATGAAATAAAAATAAACCTCTTCTCAAAAGCATTAAAAAATCAGATCAACCTAAAACATTTAAATTTATTATAGAGCTACATCTAATTTCTGGAATTATATTCTAATCAACATTATAGTAGTCAGTCACTCTCTTTATCTCAATGTACAAGTATAGAATTTCTTCTAAGCATCTGAGGATTAAATTATCCATAATATTTTTATAAAAGTAAATTTTATAGTATCTCCAGCCAAGAATATATCTGTGGATAACTAATTCTCTTATCCTACCATAGGTGGTCCCTTCCAAAAACCTTCACCTTTTAATTCAGAATTACAGATAGATACTAGTTTGATTAATTTTCCAAGAAATACATCAAAAAACAATTCGGAGCCTTTAAATTTATCTTTTTAAAAATCAGTTTGAAAGTTTATTTTTACTAGCTGCAAAAAGAATGACTGAATCTCTCAATATTTAAAATCTATTAGATGTATCCTGTTGAGAAATCAGTCTGTTGTTTTCATAAAGAGTCAAAACAAAACACCAAGCTAGCAACAGATATTTCTTACACTAAACGATGGTCTGGGTGCTATTTTCTTCCCGGCTTAAATATGTTTTATGTTTTCACCCTAAACTCATTTGGCTTGAGTTGTTGATCAAAGAAAGTTATGCATGAGAGCCCATTCTGTTCAGGAATGAGGGTCTGTCATGCCCTGAAACACCCTCGTGATTTATAATATATGAACTTTCTGTGTGAAGAGGGGTAAATAAATTAAAACAATTCGAAAACAGCTGGAAAACATGCTGTGTATACAATTTATCGGTCACACAGCCATGGACATAATATTCTGATCCAATTTTAATTTCTAAAAATGCTTGGATGACATGGGCAGAAACCGTCCTAAATATATGTAAGGACACACACATACACACATGTCAAATACAATAGAATCACATTGGAGAAATAAATTTTCTGCTTATGTGACTTTTAATTGTGAATTTGATGCTTCCAAGTTCTTATTGGTGTAATTAAGTAACTTGCCTATTGCTAATACTTTTCGTTTTTAACTTTGATTTCTGCAAGTAATTTGCAGTTCATCAGTTACTCAAAGCCAAAATATTCTCTCTGCTAAACTAGGAAAAGTTTAAGCCACAGCAGTAACAAGCAGAGAGGAAAAAGGCAACGTCAGTTCAGTTCAGGTTATTCTTGTGCATCAAATTGAAAGACTGGGCGAGTCCCCTGCCTTGTAGAAAAGCAAAAGGGAGTTGATAAGGCAAGGTAATAGAAATTACAGGAATAAATTTGCAAGTCCTCCTAAGTCAGGGTTATATCTTGACTTAAAAGTTGCTTTCTGAAAATTTTGAATGAGAATTCAGATGAATTCATAAGTGAATCCACAGCTTATTTCAGATAAGGGCATAGGCCACATCTACTTAATTGCAGCTTTGGGAAAGACCTTGGAAACAAGACCTCAGCTAATATACGTGTGGACTCCTAACTGGAGGAAATGATAAGGCCATAAACATTCTTTAAGTCACTAGGTCTTGGAGTAAATGAAGAACACATCAGGACTAGGACTGGACCCCAGTGTTTTTCTGCTTCAACACACACAACTCTGCTGGTGGTGTTTTTACAACTATCTTCCAAGAACTACTTTCCTCACAACTTCCATTTTTCTGCATTTATTTTAAAACTTCCTCTTTATGAAGTAAGTCTGTGTTTTACTAGCAAAAGAGTTTTTCCCTCCTTTTTACTTCTGTTGGCAGAGTTCAGGACAGGTCCTGTGTGCTCACTTACAGACAATGTAAGTAAGCACAGTAGGTCAAAGTGTGTTTCCAGGGACTGTTCTGTTAAATACATAGCAGATGTATCTGTTCTTAGAACTCCACAAAGACTCAAACAAGCGGAAATACAAGAAATAACAGTCTCGTCCAAGGGGTACCCGCCTGCCTCCCCATTTTCCATAGAAGCTGTGTTGGTCCCATGTTTTATCCAGACCTTCTACTTAGTCTGGTGGTTTGAGGCTTCCAGGTAGGAACTTCTTTTTTTAAGCTATTTTTTTCATTTATTTGGCTGTGCTAGGTCTTAGCTGTGACCTGTGAGATCTAGTTCCCTGAGCAGGGATTGAACCTGGGTTCCCTGCATTGAGAGCCCAGAGTCTTAGCCGCTGGACCACCAGGGAAGTCCTTTCCAGGACTCTCCTTTCATAGCTTGGTATATAACCTTGGGCGAGTCACTTCAACTTTGCTGAATTAAGGCTAACCTTGCTGAAATTCTTTTCTCCTTCACATGAGTAAAAATAATATACCTCGTAAGAGAACTTAGAAATCTTGGGAGATATTATTATTGAAGAGCATTTTATCTGACAGTCACACCGTTGATTATATGATGCCATGTTTGTTCAGAAAATAGGTGTTCGTGAAGAGTTACTCTCAGGGTGACCTGTGTGTGCGTGTGCTCTCAGTGACGGCTGTCTCTTTGGGAAACCAAGGATCGATCGGAGCCCGCCAGGCTCCTCTGTCCGTGAGAGTTCCCAGGCAAGAATACCGGAGTGGGCTGCCATTTCCTCCTCCAGGGGATCTTTCCAGGTCAGGAATCAAACCCTCATCTCTCAGGCCTCCTACACTGGCAGGTTCTTTAGCAGCTGAGCCACTAGGGAAGCCCCTTGTGATGATACTCATACTCAAAATTAACAACGCCGACTACATTTTTTGAAAAGATGACAAATTTCTTTGGCCTGTGTGCGCTGAATCCTGTTTACCACATTATGCCGAAAAATGCATAAAAGCACGCCGTATCACCAGCGATAATATATCAGCAGAGTAAGTACATCAATGTGTAAGATGTGTGATCATGATAGATTTTTGACCAAGCTTAGCTCAGGGGGAAAAAAAAATGTCAGTATATCATTTTAGTATCAATAAGCAATAGTTGGTTTTAAAAGATCCTTATTGTTCAAACAATTCTGAAGTGTTCTATTCCCTGTATTTAATTTATCACTCATTTTTTTGAAAATCAAAGATATGGGGAATAAATGAAATCTTACTGTTGGGAAAGAATGTAAGAATAGATTTTAATTAGATTTCAAATGCTTTGAACTAGCAATTCTTTGGGAAAAAAAAAAAAAGACCCCACTAGTTGATACAAACAATGCGTTGAGTGACAGCCTGTCTGATTCTGTGGAATGGAGTCACAGTAAAGAAGCTGGAAACAAGATTGCCGAGAGAAACATCGATAAACTCAGCTACGCAGAGGACACCACCCTTACGGCAGAAAAGGAGAGTAATTAAAGAGCCTCTTGATGAAAGTGAAAGAGGAGAGTGAGAAAGCTGGCTTAAAACTCAATATTCAGAAAACGAAGATCATGGCATCCAGTCCCATCACTTCATGGCAAATAGATAGGGAAACAATGGAAACAGTGAGAGACTTTATTTTCTTGGGCTCCAAAATCACTGCAGATGGTGACTATAGCCATGAAATCTTGCTCCTTGGTTGAAAAGCTATAACCAACAGAGACAGCACATTAAAAACAGAGACGTCACTTTACTGACAAAGATCTGTCTAGTCAAACTATGATGTTTCCAGTAGTTGTGTATGGATGTGAGAGTTAGACCATAAAGAAAGCTGAGAGCCAAAGAATTGATGCTTTTGAATTGTGGTTTTGGAGAAGATTCTTGAGAGTCCCTTGGACTGCAAGGAGATCCAACCAGTCCATCCTAAAGGAAGTCAGTTCTGAATATTCACTGGAAGAACTGATGCTGAAGCTGAAACTCCAATACTTTGGCCACCTGATGCGAAGAACTGACTCATTGGAAAAGACCGTGATGCTGGGAAAGATTGAAGGCAGGAGGAGAAGGGCACAACAGAGGATGAGATGGTTGGATGGCACCACCAACTTGATGGACATGAGTTTGAGCAAACTCCAGGAGATGGAGATGGACAGGGAAGCCTGGCGTGCTGCAGTCCATGGGGTCCCCAACAGTCGGACACGACCGAGCAACTGAACTGAACTGAACTGAATCGCAATGCAGCTTCGTTTCCCAGCGTGGGTGCTTAGTCGCTCAGTCGTGTCCGACTCTTTGGGACCCCATGGACTGTAGCCTGCCGGGATCCTCTGTCATTTCCCTGTACAGTTTAAACTGTATTCTGTGCAAATCATCTTGTCTCTGACTTATTCTCATGACTTGACTGGTCCAGACTTGGATAAGACAGCATCGTATCATGACTGTATAGTCGAAAGCACAGTCTGAAATCAGGCAAAAGCATCCAGGCTCAGGTCATAATCAAAACTACACACCTGATTTAAAGGGAAATTTCCCTCTCCAGCTGGGTCCTGCTGTGGACTTGCCATGACTGTGGGGAAGGCGGGGCCCTCTTTCTTCTGGGATCATCCCTGCTCAAAGATGTTTCTGACACAGCCGGGGGCAGAGTAGAGTGGAGGAGAAGAAGAGGGGACGTAGGAAGCTCTGACCTGACTGGGGCTGTCAGAAACCACCCCTGGTGCTCCTGGGGTGACAGGAGGTGACTCTCTCGAGGCCCCTCCTTCCCTGGGCAGAGAGGGCGCAGGGGCTCCTTGGACTGGCTGTTCCTGCCATTTGCTCTGCTCCACCTCGGACATGCTGGCATCAGGACGTCCCTTCGGAGGCAGGGCCCGCTTCCACAGGGACCGATGGCCAGGCTAAGGGTTAGCCTTCTGTATATTTGTCCTCTACGTCTGTGTCTCTATTTCCGCTTTGCAAATAGGTTCATCTGTGCCATTTTTCTAGATAACACACATATATGTTAATATATGACATATGTTTCTCTCTTTCTGAATTACTTCACTCTGCATGACATCTTTAGGTGCATCCACATCTCTGCAAATGGTGACTTAAATGGAAAGGATATCCAAAGAGAAAGAGGAGATATATGTCTACGCATATACCTGATATACTTTGCTGTACAGTAGAAATTAACACTTCATAAAGCAACTATACTCTGATACCCTGGAGAAGGAAATGGCAACCCACTCCCATATTCTTGCCTAGGAAATCCCGTGGACAGAGGAGCCTGGCAGGCCACAGTCCATGGGGTCACAAAGAGTTGGATAGGACTTAGCAACTAAACAGCAATAACAAGTTGCATTTTATAGTTATTTTTTCACACCAAGTATTTTTTTTAAACAAAATGTTTTACTCTTAAAATAAAAAACTTTGTATAAAGGCAAAAATAAAAACCTCTATATTCCAATTAAAAAATTTTTGTTTAAATGTGTATAAAAAACAAACAGAAGAGAGTTCCTCATCTAGCCCTTGATATTCCACCGCATTTAGCTTCCATGCTGTGCTGCCCCAGGCAGCCCTCACGCCGTGGTCACAGGTCCTTGACAGCAGTCACGTGCCCCGTGCCCCCTGTGTGCAGGGCACACGTGCTCCAAGGGGTCCACCAGTCCCCCTTGTGAAGCTCAGTGGACAAGGAAAGTGTTTCCTGCTCGTCCCACCATCTCGCTCGTCCCACCGTCTCCTTCGGCAGAGACCTCCCAGCTCAGTTCCCTCCAACAAGTTCCCTTTAAAAAATATTTTCACCCCGAGAGCCTTTTTATTCCCCTGGCAAGGATATGGGCCAAGAGTTGTGAAGCCTTTTTTTTTTTTCTTAGTTACCTTTTTTTTTTTAATTTTGTTTTTTAAATTGGAGTATAAATGCTTTACACTGTTGTGCTAATTTCTGCTGGGCGGTGACCTGAGGCAGCTATATGCAAACATCCAGGCCTCTTGGCCTTTCTTCCGCCTGATTCATCACGGAGCACCCGCTGAGCTCCCTGCGCTGCACAGCAGTTTCCCTCAGGTTACCCATTTCACACACGCAGTGTACACTTGGAGCTACCCGTTTGATTCGTCCCACCCTCTCCTCGCTG
The DNA here is from genome assembly GCF_001704415.2 of Capra hircus. Classification (NCBI taxonomy): domain Eukaryota; kingdom Metazoa; phylum Chordata; class Mammalia; order Artiodactyla; family Bovidae; genus Capra; species Capra hircus. The sequence goes on along the minus strand of NC_030823.1, from coordinate 75,856,205 downwards.
TGTACACAAGCCCCTTCTCTATGTCTGTCTCTGTTCTTGCCCTGCAAATAGGTTAATCTGTATCATTTCTCTAGACTCCACACATGTGCATTAATACATGATATTTGTTTCTATGAAGCCATTGTTTAAACCCAGTTCTTTAGAAGGATGCTGTGTTCTTCCTTTGGAGAATCTTATCAATTTCAACTTCTCCTTCACCAATATTTCCAACTTAACATGCCTGAAACATCGTGGAAAAATCGAGTAGCATGTGGCCGGATGATTCTATGAACCCAGTTGTTCCCACGAGTTGTCGGACGCTGCTCTTCCCAATGGCAACCCACTCCAGGACTCTTGCCTGGAAAATCCCATGAACGGAGGAGCCTGGTAGGCTGCAGTCCGTGGGGTCGCTAAGAGTAGGACACGACTAAGTGACTTCACTTTCACTTTTCACTTTCATGCATTGGAGAAGGAAATGGCAACCCACTCCAGTGTTCTTGCCTGGAGAATCCCAGGGACGGGGGAGCCTGGTGGGCTGCCGTCTATAGGGTCACACAGAGTCGGACACGACTGAAGCGATTTAGCAGCAGCAGCAGCTCTTCTCAGAACGTATACACTGAAAACAACATAAGGTTGTGCCTGCTTTTTGGAGCCGATTATAAGATAAACATAAAAAAGCCCGTTTCTGACACCTTAGATACAAGGGATCAGCCGAGGTCAAAGTGTTATTGCTATAAATTCCAGAAAAAAAAAAAAATTTCCTCTTGAAGCACAGATGTAGCTTAAAAGGGAGCCGGTGTGCAGAGTGCTGGAAGAGTGAAGAGCGCATCCATAGGCAGGCAAGTGAGCTATGAACGTGCTTTGTTGCTCAGTCGTGTCCAACTCTGTGACCCCATGGACAGCAGCCTGCCAGGCTCCTCTGTCCATGGGGATTCTCCAGGCAAGAACACTGGAAAGGGTAGCTGTCTAGGTAGCCATCCCTTCTCCAGGGGATCTTCCCAACCCAGGAATTGAAGCAGGGTCTTCTGCATCGCAGGCAGTTTCTTTATCAGCTGAGCCACCAGGAAAGCTCAAGAGAGTGGTTTGAAGAGAGATGAGTGTGTCTAAGCAAAGGTTTCTGAAAATTTAATCAATGCTTTACATGTATCACGCCCTAGAAGACTCGTTGCTGAAGAATATGTCATTTGGGGCATCATTTTAAGGTTGATTTAATGAATCACAAATAGGCTTTCGCAAGTTCCCAGGATCTGCTGCTGTGTAACAAACCAGCTTCAAACTCGGTGGTTCAACCCACAACCGTTTGTTGTTGCTCAGTCACCAAGTTGTGTCCAACTCTTTGCCACCCCATGGACTGTAGCCCACCAGGCTCCTCTGTCCATGAAATTCTCCAGGCAATAATACTGGAGCGGGTTGCCATTTCCTCCTCCAGGGGATCTTCCCTGCCCAAGGCTCAAATCTGTGTCTCTGATGACTCCCAGGTAACCCAGTGGATGAAGAATTTGCCTTTAATGCAGGAGCCTCAAGAGATGCAGGTCCGATCCCTGGGTTGGGAAGATCCCATGGAGAAGGAAATGGCAACCCACTCCAGTATTATTGCCTAGGAGATCTCACAGATAAAGGAGCCTGGTGGGCTAGTTCTTTACCACTGGCACCACCTGGGTAGCCTGGAAATACATCATGGGGAGCAGCTGATGCTGGAGGAGATGACAGCCCCCCCATCACCCCAATCTCTGCTTTTTCTGTAAATCATCATCATTGATTTCTCTGAGCTTGCACACCCTAGTAGCAATCTCCCACTACAACTTTAATCTTTCATCCATCCAGCCAGCCATGAATTCAACACACATCTAAGTACCTTTTATGTGACCCACCCAAGTAACGTAAAAACGAGCAACACATGGTCCTTTCTTTCCAGAGACTCATGGTTCTATAGTTACAACACGAATTCAGGGGCGATGTAACAGAGACCAGCAGCTGCTGCCTCCTCCACCTCTGCAGGGCCTTGGTGTCGGATCAAATTCTGAGGGAGGACATGAGCCAGTTTTTTGAGGGATGAGCAGGAGTTTGCTGGGTACATGGAACTCACACAACATCGCGGGGAAAGAGGAATTTTAAACTTGAATGCTTGGAAAGTTGAAAGTAGTTCAGCATGGACAAAGAACAGAGGATGTCTAGGAAATAAATGAGGGCTTTCTTGGTGGCTCAGAAGGTAAAGAATCCACCTGCTATGCAAAAGACCTGGGTTCAATCCCTGGGTTGGGAAGATCCCATGGAGAAGGGAATGGTTACCCAGTATTCTTGCCTAGAAAATCCCATGGACAGAGGAACCTGGCAGGCTACAGTCCATGGGGTCCCAAAGAGTCAGACATGACTAGACAACCAACAGGTTTACTTTTCAGGAAATCAACAGATGTCAAGGCTAGAGACAAAGTGGGGCTTCATACATCATTTTAGGACATTGCTTTTTTTTAATTTTATTTTTTGAAGTGGACCACTTTTAAAGTTTTTATTCAGCTTGTTACAATATTGCTCCTGTTGTTTGCCTTCTGGGTTTGGGGCCATGAGGTATGTGTGATCTTAGCTCCTTGACCAGGGACTGAACCCACAGCCTCTGCATTGGAAGGTGAAGTCTTAACCATTGGACCACCAGGGAAGTCCCAGGACTTTATATTTTAAAACTGTAGGTAAGCAGATGCCCTGGGCTTCCCTGGTAGCTCAGCTGGTAAAGAATCTGCCTGCAATGCAGGAGACGCCGCTTCGATTCCTGGGTCAGGAAGATCTGCTGGAGAAGGACTAGGCTACCCACTGTGGTGTTCTTACCTGGAGAAACCCCATGGACAGAGGGGCCTGGCAGGCTACAGTCCCCGGGGCCGCAAAGAGTGGGACACCACTGAGCCACTAAGCACAAGCAGAGGCCCCGGAAGGAAAGGCACCTCCTGGTTACTAGGAGGCGTTCCTTACGGACTGCGGCTTCTTTCTGTCTTTCTCCTGAGCACCATCAGTCTTTGCATCTCCTTCAGTGAATAATCACACTACAGGCAGCATGTTCAGTGGTTCTGAATGCTAACAGTTATTATTTAATTACTGCTTCAATTTTTTTTTTTTCTAAACCTGAGTTTTAGGTGATGGGGACACTGTGGTTATTTATGCCCCATGGCCTTGTGTGTGGGTATTCCTGGAGGCAGTTGTTAGGATTATTAATGTCCCACATAGAACTGTGCCACAGAGGTAGAGAAAGGAGGAGAAGCAGATAAACTAGAGAGAAGAAGGAAACGTGACATGTCTCCATGCCAAAGGCAGAAAAACCAATTCTTTGTTCTGTGAAGTAAAATGCAGAGACGGCCGTTTAACGTCCTCACAGAATAAACATGATATGCGCAATCGGAATTAGTCGAGTGATAATCAGGAGAGCAAGGCACAGAGGCCAAACTTAACTCAGATTGACTAACACAAGCCCGTCCCCATCCTTTGTCTACTGACTGTGTCCCGGGCACCTTGCCCACGGGCTATACGGCGATGCAGAGAATTCACTTGGTCTGCTGCCGTGGTGCTCACCGGCCTTCTCCCAGACCGTGTTTGATGAGAAACTTGTAATCATCACCTAGACCTCGTTTTCTTACTAATAAAGTAAGCGTTAAGGGATGGGACTTTCCCCAGGGAACACAAGTGTGAACGCCAGCCCCCCCTCATCTTGGCTTGGCAGGGATGTTGTTAGGACCCACCGTGGTCACTACCTGGGGGTCCTCTTTATCTAGAGTCAGTGAAGTCACTCAGTTGTGTCCCACTCTTTGCGACCACATGGGCTGTAGCCCACCAGGCTGCTCCTCTTTGTGGCTGTGTGGATTGTAGCCCACCAGGCTTCTCTGTCCATGGGATTTTTCAGGCAAGAGTACTGGAGTGGGTTGCCATTTTCTTCTCCAGGGGATCTTCCCAACCCAAGGATCGAACCCGGGTCTCCCACAGTGCGGGCAGACGCTTTACCCTCTGAGCCACCAGGGAAGCCCCTGGCTAGAGTCAGGAAGGAAACAACTTGAGAAGAAGGAGGTGGAGCCGAGACAACTGTTGGTGAAGACTGCTGTGGAGTAAGGCTGGGACCAGGGCGCCTCCTCTGGGAAATGTCTCTCTCTGAGTGCTTTTGGGGCCTTAAACAAGTGAGACACAAGCGGGAGATGAATGCGATCCTCAGGGTTGTGCTCTTCCCTGGCACTCAGTCTCCAACGGAAATTAAATCCTGGAACGTTCTGAATCCAAGGAGTCTACATTTCTTCCCACTTCACATGGAACTTAGTACCTGTTGTTGTGCCCACTCGTGTTCAGCTCTTTGAGGACCCCTGGACTGTAGCCCACCAGGCTCCTTTGTCCATGAGATTTCCCAGGCAAGAATACTGGAGTATGTTGCCATTTCCTTCTCCATGGTATCTTTCCAACACAGGGATCGAACCTGTGTCTACTGAGGCTCCAGCACTGTAGGCAGATTCTTTACCCACTGAGCTACCTGGGAAGCCCAACTTAGAACCTGCTTTCACTCTGTTCTCCGGAATTCGGTCCCTCATTTCGGTACAGCTCATTGCCAAGACCTATTTGCCCAGCGATTAAAGATTGGCTTTGGGCTCATTGTTGTAGAGTCTGGCATTACTAACTGTTCAAACTGCAAGAGCCTCAGAATTGCAGCTTCAAAACCGAAGGCTCCACTTTGATGCTTCTTAGATACAACTTCTGGATATATGCCATTCAGTCTGTTGAGAGCTTGAAGTGTATGGCATCCATAAATGGAGTGTACTGAAGGACAGAGATGATCCCGAAAAAGGCATACACCCCCACCTTGATATCTAAATCAGAACTGGGGCTTGGAGTCCCCATTAGAATTCTTCAGAATTCTCACCTCTAAGCTTCTCACTTTCTCTAGGTTTATCTCACTCTGTCTGAACACAGTGGGTGGGTCCTGTGGCCACTTCCCCACCAAGCATTAAATATTAATAATCTGTTCATTTTGGGGAGTTGGGGAACATGATGAGAATTCGATTATTCTGCTAAGATCAATGAAAATAAGACTCTCAAAAGACATTTTATAAGATTTTCATCTCTACTCCCTAGCTCTTTAATCTGGCTCGTTTAGTTTGACTCCATGCTGGAAGGCAATTTGGAGGTAAGATGGGCTTTTCAATTTCGGCCCCCATCTTTCTCATCTTTTTTTATTATAGCCAAATGCAACATGCTGTTTTAAGATTCTCTAGATTGTAAACATTTATGTCCAATCCTCTTTTAAAATTATTTTCTTTTCCAAATTGTAAGCGGCTAGACCTATTAAAAAGTTTAAAATTTCCTAAGTCTTAGTAGGGGGAAAAACAAAAACGGTCCTACTCTTCAGCCTTTTGTAAGAACCAATTCAAGGATCTGTTTGTACAGAAGAATCTTTTTCCAAATTTATTTCCAGCTACTTTTGTTTTCCTTGAGGGACCTTTGAAACACTATATTGCTACTTTTCATGTTTTTTATTTGCCCTGTGGAACAATAAAAGCTCAAAGGTTCATAAATATGCATTCTGTAAATGTATTATGCTGACAAAGTGTTGCTCAGATAGCTGGTTTTGCCTTTGGGGAATGAATAAGTTTACAGCATGCTTAAACAACACCGCAAGGTGGGAAGAGAGAAAACGGAGGAGGGGAGGAAGAGGGGAAAATTGGAGATAAACAAAAAGGAGGAGACAGAAATAAGGAAAAACTGAAAAGCCACCACAGCAAAAGGTGGTGTGTGTATGTGGGGGGGCGGGGGTGGGGGGGGCGGGGGTGGGGGGATTCACAGTAAATGAAAAATGCAGGAGAAAATTAAGAACAAAAGTGCCACCATATTTTATAAACATTTTATAATGTCAAGACAGGGAAAGAGATATTTTGCTACCAAAGATCTGAGGTTGTTTTTCTCCTTAAAATGATTTGAATGGAGCAATATACAATATCTATATTCTAATTTGTATCGGGCTTTTATTAATGTGAAATTTGAACACAAGGTTTTTGTCCTTATTACTTCTAATCCCCTCTGGAATTAATCTAGTTCTGCTTCATTCATCTCAAATTAGATAAGCCACAGGCTTGATGATTACTGATAAGTAAGGACTGAAAAGAGTAACACATTTCAATGACAGAAGTGAAAACACCCAACCACACAAATCTCTAGTGAACTGTGCTAATGAGCATAAGTGCAGATATTAGGAAACTAGAGCTCTGATTTGGATTAAGTTTGTCAGGTGCAGAAATGGTTACTGGTTAACTCTGTGTTAGTTTTTCTTCTCACAAGAAATTAACTGTGAAATTTAGAAATTCTTTACATTGTTTAAATAAAATTAATTTTATACCCATAACAATGCAAGTTGGAAAGAAGGTAAACAAAAATAACATTTGTAACTTAAGGAAAAGGGCAAAATACCTGAGATATCAAGATACATGGGGTAATCGGCGTGTATGTGTGCGCTCAGTCATGTCCGATTCTTCGAGACTCCATTGACTGTACCCCACCAGGTTCTTCTGTCCACAGGATTCTCCAGGCAAGAATACTGGAGTGGGTTGTCATTTCCTTCTCCAGGGGACCTTCCCAACCCATGGAGTAATCTCTAGTCTATCAGAAATCATTACCAGGTATTTTACGCCACAGACATTTCATTAAATATGCTCAGGGAAAATATTGAAAATATTAAATATCCTTGACTTGGAATATAAAGAATGAGAAGTTTATGTAAAAAAATTTTACCCACACAACTAACTCTCTGGGGACTTCCCTTGTGGTCCAGTGGTTAAGCATCCACTTCGAAACGCAGGAGATGCAGGTTCAGTCCCTGGTTGGGGAACTATGACCTCACAAGCCAGTGAGTAACTACTGAGCCCTCGGGCCACAACTAGAGAGTCTATGCACTGCAATAAAAGATCCTGCGTGCCACAACTAAGTCCCCACATGGCCAAATGACAAATATAAAATAAACAAGTTAAATAGCTAAATTTATTGTTGTTTTTTTAAAAGCTGACCTTCTGTGATTTACCTTTCTCACATCTTCCTTGTGGAATTCTCAACCACTGTCAGTTGGGGAGAAATGTCCTCCCCATCCACGGCCTTAATCCTGTTGCTTTCCTCAAGGTTTCCTCAAAATCCCATAATTATGAAACCAAAGCATCTTTTCTATATTTTATACAAGTTATGATTTCCCTAAAGCTCAACATTCAGAAAACTAAGATCATGGCATCCAGTCCCATCACTTCACGGGAAATAGATGGGGAAACAGTGGAAACAGTGTCAGACTTTATTTTGGGGGGCTCCAAAATCACTGCAGATGGTGATTGCAGCCATGAAATTAAAAGACGCTTACTCCTTGAAAGGAAAGTTATGACCAACCTGCATATTCAAAAGCAGAGCCATTACTTTGCCAACAAAGGTCTGTCTAGTCAAGGCTATAGTTTTTCCAGTAGCCATGTATGGATGAGAGAGTTGGACTGTGAAGAAAGCTGAGTGCCAAAGAATTAATGCTTTTGAACTGTGGTGTTGGAGAAGACTCTTGAGAGTCCCTTGGACTGCAAGGAGATCAGCCCTGGGATTTCTTTGGAAGGAATGATGCTAAAGCTGAAGCTCCAGTACTTTGGCCACCTCATGCGAAGAGCTGACTCACTGGAAAAGACTCTGATGCTGGGAGGGATTGGGGGCAGGAGGAGAAGGGGACAACAGAGGATGAGATGGCTGGATGGCATCACCGACTCGATGCACATGAGTCTGAGTGAACTCCGGGAGATGGTGATGGACAGGGAGGCCTGGCGTGCTGTGATTCATGGGGTCGCAAAGAGTCGGACACGACTGAGCGACTGAACTGATGATTTCCCTTGCGTTTCTGCTTTGCTTCCTCGTGGACATCGAGAGTGGAAGGTTCTCGCAGACGGCTGTTCTCGGAGGAGTCTCTCACAGCAGAAACAGGACGCACAAAATAGAACCGGATGTGGTATGTGCACTGAGAGAGTTCGCACCAACCGGCAACCGGAAGTGCCTGATTCTGCAGGCGAGGAACGCGGAGGAGCGGATACATGAACCAGGCCTTCCAAGTTCATCGAGCAGAGAAGCGGGAGCAGTGGCACCAAGACGCACGATATGTTCAAAGAGCCCAAAGAGGGCGCCACTCGGTTAGAGCCCATGTTTTAAAGGATGGTGAGGAGAGGCGCGGCTGGAAACGCAGGGAGGAGACCACCTGCGAAAGGGCCCAAAGGCCCCGAGTGTCGACTGCATCCTACAGGTCAGTGGCTTTTTTTTTTTTTTTAATTTTCTTATTGTAATAGGGTGTTTCTATTTTTTCTTTCTTTCTTTCTTTCTTTTTTTTTTTTTTTTGAGATATATTATCTCCTTTAAAAATGTATTTATTTGGCTGCGCTTGTCTTAGATGCGGCATGCAGGATCTTTAGTTGTGGCATGTGGGGTCTAATTCCCTGTCCAGGGATCGATCCCAGGCCCCCTGCAACAGGAGCCTGGAGTCTTAGTCCCTGGACCAGAAGGGAAGCCCCTCGGCCAGTGGGTTTCAATTTCCAGCCACAGTGTAGCAGGAAATGCTTTCTGTATGTATCAAGGTGCAAAATGTACATGCAATAAATAAAGGTTTTGCATAACAAAATGTAACCCTTCAGTTTGTGAAAATACTGATATTTCAATCCTATTTAACTCTCTTTCATTTTGTGAAGGTCTATTATAACCCACCAAATGGACCATAACCTCAATTTGAAAGAAAATCTGCTACAGACAATGGGTGTTAGAATGTGAAGAATACATTTAATCTGAGTTTTAGAAAGAGAACTGGCACCATAGGAGAAGAGAGTTTGGAAAGTGGAAAGCTAGAATCGGGCAGTAAAGTGGTCTGGGCAAAGGGCTCAGAGTTAAAATAGCAAGATGCAGAATGTTAAGGTCATATTTGGTGATTTTCTACATTACTGTTTTCAGGATTATTCACGTTTTCAAAGAAAATCTGAAGAAAGGGAAAGCTGCACTGGGTCTTAGCTGCAGCACCAGAATCTTATTTGTGGCATGTGAATTCTTAGTCGCTGCATGTGGGATCTAGTTCATCAAGCAAGGCTTGAACCCTTGCCCCCACATTGGGAGAGCAGAGTCTTAGCCACTGGTCCACCAGGAAAGCCCCATGAAAGGGAATTCTTAAGACAAAGGAAAAGCTCAAGAGAGGAGATAATTTAGGAATGCACCTTCCTGGAGCTACTCAAGAAACCCTCCTAAGGGGATCCCCTGTGCAGGATCTGGGCTTTGATTATGCACAGAAATTGGGGTCAGGGAGGGTCTGTTAACAGATATAAGTGTTATAAACAAGAGGGATAAATCATGGTTATACATGGCTTTGCCACCAGTTTCTCCTCAAAGAATCTCATCTCTCCTGTGTCAGGGCAAGGTTCCCTCTGACAAAGTGAGTGCTAGAAAACGGTCACTTAAATATTTTCTAACTGTGTGTGGAGTGAGGACTTGACAAACTGAAGGAGGAAAACACCACTTCTACATCCTAGCAGCTGTGTGTCGACATATCTTTTTCCCTAACACTCAAAAGATTGTATAAATGATGTTAAAATGACACAAAGAAAAAATAGTCATTGTCTGTACCATATCAATTATCTCCTCTTTTTCTCTTGGCCGTAGCCATAGTCGATGCGCAGTTTGAATTCCCTTTGTCACGGCCTTCAACGTTTCCACAGGCCACATGGTCTTGGTAGAACTGAAGCCAGAAACATATTCCAGTTCCCACTGACGCTGTTTACAGATGTTCCCCCGTTTTTCCCCAACTCAGTTTTAAATTCACACCTCCATGCAGGTCCCTGTTGCCACAGAAGGGGACGAATTTGAAACGGGAGAAAATCACCGTGCTTCGTCTAAGGTCTCTCAGAAAGGCTGTTCTAGAATTTGAATCCAGTGCCGCTTGTTCACATGAGGTCTTTTCAACCCAAGTTCAAGGCTGAGCCTCTTCTGCGCAGCCGATGTACAGAGAGATTTAGAGGTAATGCTACAGTCCATAGACACGAAACAGAGTGGAAGCTCATTCTTTATTTTCCTGCTTCATCTCGTCTAATTTAGATCGAACGCAAATCCTTCTTGTTAAGCAAACAGCCTCCTTCTTTTCATGATGCCAGTCCCTTCTTCAGAGGCCTTTTATTTTCTGTGGTCTTCAGTATTTCTCCACTTCACTCACTGTCTATTCCCTCAGCCCAAGTGACATTCCCTTACACGTGAGCCTTTTATTCTAATGTTTTCCCCTCTTCCTGACTTTGATTTCATCGCCTTTTACCTTTTTCATGCTTTCGGAAGAGAGCCCTTCTCTTCTGAAGCAATTTCATCTCATTGCAGAGGCTCCTTTAAGGAAAAATTTTAAAAGCCAGCTTTCATGTGCCCCCCAATCCTGCGTCCCCTGAGAACCCAACAAAATCAGCTGCTGCAGTGCCAAAGAACAGATCAAAACCAGCCCCTGAGCCCACCTTCTTTATTTGTCGTATTTATTTATTTATTTGTTGTGCTTTGCATTTAGAAGTGGATTCTGATAATTCCTCCCAATTCTAGGGTAGTCCTGGATCTGGATACCGATGTGAAATGTAAGTGAATGGAGACAAGGAAGAAGATGGTAAACCGTCACCCAGGACTCTTATCAGCCCAGGGCGGGCACATCCCTCAGCCCACGAACGTGACTGTAGTGATGGGTCCATGCAGCGGACGAGTCACAGACCGAGGTCTGAGTAGGCACAGATCACTTTGTGCAGCACGGGGCCACAGAGATGCTTCTCATTCCTTCAAAATCAGTTTTCCCTTGATAAGAGCTGAGAATGGACGAGAGCTGTGTATAAATACCTCATCTACATGTTCAGAAACTTTTGGAAAAAATCCAGAAATATCAATATCGAAACATACCACATATCCTCTGCTCACTGATTTTCATTCATTGATTTATTCATTAATTAAGTGGTGTGTTTCTTCTTGTTCTATGTGAAGCTTTGTGTTAAAAACTTTAAGTGTAAGGTCCGCATTCCTGTCTCACCTTCATAACCTCATTTCTGGAGCCAACGGCTTCCTCTTTTCCCTTAGTTCTAGCAAATTCTCAGCCTTCGTCACCTCTGCCTGGACCCTCTTCTGCCAGCTTTCCCTCTCTTGCTGTGGGCTTTGCCAGAAGGATTTCTACCTTTGCTTCATGCATCTGCTCAGCTAGATTCCTTTGTTGGAATTTGGTGTTAACATATGCATGACTACGTATAAAATTAGAACCGTACTCATATCTTGTAATAAACTAATGAAAAAGAAGCTGAAAAAGAATCACTAAACTAAAACTGAGTCACTTTACATCTGAAACATTATAAATCAATACATCAATAAAAATATGAAAATAGTCAAAGCAAAATAAATATATAAATAACTCAAGGCTCTTTGGGATTAGAAGTTAATTTCTTCCTTAAACTGACTCATCTTACACTTTTCTACACCAACCGTAACTTTGCCTACAAATAAGACAAGCCTAGTTATGCTCTTTACTACACAGAAACCTTATCATTCAAGCCCCATAGTAAAACTGACAATCAAAGCATTTATTTTTAAATGAGGTTAATTAATTATGTCTTTATCTTTGTGTAAACCCAGTCTAATCAGAGATGTGTTTCTGTTTGTTTGTTTGTTTCGGCCACACCGTGCACAGCAAGTGAGATCTTAGTTCCCAGACAGGGATTGAACCTGGACCTCTTGCAGCAGAAGCATGGAGGCACAGTCTTAGCCACTGAATCATCAGGGAAGTCCCACGAAGTATATGTCATACTTACTTATTTTAAGTATAACACTCACTCACCTAGGTGTAAGATGATTTTTAAAAGGGTTAAGTATCGTCCCTTCGTTCCAAATGCACGTGGTGAACTGAACAACAGCCCCTGAAGATATCCAGGTCTAATCCTGGGACCTGTGGCCGTCACGACACATGAGGAAAGGGACTTTGTGGCTGTGGTGATGTCACAGACCTTCAGATGGGACCGTTACCTGGAGTGTCTGGGTGGACACTCAGTGCAAATACCAGCGTTCTTATCAAACGGGAGGCCACAGGCGATTTGAGGACAGATCAAAAAGGAGCCAGTCATGAGACCCAAGGAGCAGAATTGGAGCAGTGTGGCCACACGCAGAGAAGTGCCAGCAGCCGTCAGAAGTTCCGAGAGGCAGGGGAACAGACTCCCACTCCTGAGCGGAAACAGCCCTGCCCACACCTTGACTCAGCCCAGATCTCTGGCCTCCGGAAGCAGAAGAGATTTATTTCTGCTCTTACGAGCCACCGAGTTGTTGTTCAGTCCTACTCTTTGTGAGCCCGCGGACGGCAGCACGCCAGGCTTCTCTGTCCTTCACTGTCTCCTGGAATTCGTTCAAACTCATGTCCATCAAGTCTGCGACGCCATCCAACCATTCATCCTCTGTCATCCCCTTCTCCTCCTGCCTTCAATCTTTCCCAGCATCAGAGTCTTTTCCAGTGAGTTGGCTCTTCTCATCAGGTGGCAAAGGACTGGAGTTTCAGCTTCAGTATCAGTCCTTCCAATGAAGATTCAGAGTTGATTTCCTTTAGGATCAACTGGTTTGAGCTCCTTACTGTCCAAGGGACTCTCGAGAGTCTTTTCCAGCATCACAGTTCAAAAGCATCAATTCTTCAGCACTCAGCCATTTTTACAGTCCAACTCTCACATCCACACGTGACTACTGAAAAAAATCATAGCTTGGACTATATAGACCTTTGTTGGTAAGGTAATGTCTCTGCTTTTTAATACACTGTCTAAGTTTGTCATAGGTTTTCTTCCAAGAAACAAGCATCTTTTAATTTCATGGCTGCAGTCACTGTCCACAGTGATTTTGGAGCCCAAGAAAATAAAGTCTTTCAGTGTTTCCATTTTTTCCCTATTGGCAACCCACTCCAGTACTCTTGCCTGGAGAATCCCATGGACGGAGGAACCTGGTAGGCTACAGTCCACGGGGTCACAGAGTCGGACACGACTGAGCGACTTCACTCATTTGCCATGAAGTGGGACTGAATGCCATGATCTTAGTTTTTTGAACGTTGAATTTTAGGTCAGCTTTTTCCACCTTCATCAAGAGGCTCTTTAGTTCCTCTTCACTTTCTTCCATAGGTGTCATCTACATACCTGAGATGATTGGTGTTTCTCCCGGCAATCTTGATTCCAGCTTGTGCTTCATCCAGTCTGGGGTCGTGCATGATATACTCTGCATATAAGTTAAATAATTTGCAGGGAGTTTAATTGGAGTACAATTGCTTTTCAGTGTTGTTAATTTCTGCTGTACTACAAAGTTAATCAGCTCTCTGTATACATATATCCCCTCCGTCTTCAGCCTCCCCACTAACCCCTAGCCCACCCCTCCAGGCGATCACAGAGCTGCAAGCTGAGCGCCTGGTGCTCTCCAGCAGGTCCCTACTAGCTGTCTGTTGTGCATAAGTTGAGGCACATGTGTCCGTGCTGCCCTCTCGACTCATCCCACCCTCTCCTTCCCCCGCTGGGTCCACACGTCCGTCGTCTGCCTCTGGGTCTTTACTCCTGCCCTGCAAACAGGCTCATCTTTACCATGTTTCTAGATCCCACAGACATGAGTTAATGTATATGTTTTTCTCTTTCTGCATTCTTTCATTCTGTGGGACAGACAGGCTCTAGATCCATCTGCATCGCTACAAACGACACAGTTTCATTCCTTTCTGTAAAATGTAGCTTTTAAATGGCTGCACTGTTCAGTTGCCTTGTGATGACCAACAAGTCACTTTGCACCCCTGCTTCTGGTTTCCAGCACTTTCCTTCAGGTGCCGTCTTGAGGATCAAGTGAGGTGGCTTATGGAATGTCAGAAAACGTCATGGCCGCCTGGAGCAGATTCTCAATTTGACCATCCTTACGCCTCAGGCCTGGAACCACCTGCCTCAGCAGACCACCCCCTTCCCTGCCTCAGTGGATGGACCACAGCCGCCCACCCCTCTTTTACAATAAGGACCAAGGCCCATGGCATGCTGGCCACCTGTGAATAATAGGCTAATCCTTGGGCTGTATTCTCCAGTATGGTGGACATGAACCCCATGTGGATGCTGGACATTTGCAATGCGTCCAGTCTGAATTGAGATGGGGTGCAAGTGTGAAATATACACCAGATCTGAAGATGTCATAGGAAAAAAAAAAAGAATGCAAAATCTCAGTCATTCATGTGTACACCACTGATACGATTCATATACACACCACTGATACTGTTCATATACACACACCACTGATACTGTTCATATACACACCACTGATACTGTTCATATACACGCCACTGATACTATTCATATATACGCCACTGATACTGTTCATGTACACGCCACTGATACTGTTCATATACACGCCACTGATACTGTTCATATATACACCACTGATACTGTTCATGTACACGCCACTGATACTATTCATGTACACGCCACTGATACTGTTCATATACACACCACTGATACTATTCATATACACGCCACTGATACTGTTCATATACACACCACTGATACTATTCATATATACACCACTGATACTGTTCATATACACACCACTGATACTATTCATATATACACCACTGATACTGTTCATATACACACCACTGATACTATTCGTATACACACCACTGATACTATTCATATACACGCCACTGATAGTATTCGTATACACGCCACTGATACTGTTCGTACACACGCCACTGATACTATTCATATATACACCACTGATACTGTTCATATACACACCACTGATACTATTCATATATACACCACTGATACTGTTCATATACACACCACTGATACTCTTCGTATACACACCACTGATACTATTCGTATACACACAACTGATACTGTTCATATACACGCCACTGATAGTATTCGTATACACGCCACTGATAGTATTCGTATACACGCCACTGATACTATTCATATACACACCACTGATACTGTTCATATACACACCACTGATACTGTTCATATACACGCCACTGATACTGTTCATATATACACCACTGATACTATTCATATACACGCCACTGATACTGTTCATATACACACCACTGATACTGTTCATATATACACCACTGATACTATTCATATACACGCCACTGATACTGTTCATATACACACCACTGATACTATTCATATATACACCACTGATACTATTCATATACACACCACTGATACTATTCATATATACACCACTGATACTATTCATATACACAGCACTGATACTATTCATATACACACCACTGATACAGTTCATATACACACCACTGATACTGTTCATATACACACCACTGATACTGTTCATATACACACCACTGATACTGTTCATATACACACCACTGATACTGTTCGTATACACACCACTGATACTATTCATATACACGCCACTGATAGTATTCGTATACATACCACTGATAGTATTCGTATACACGCCACTGATACTGTTCGTACACACGCCACTGATACTATTCATATATACGCCACTGATACTGTTCATATACACACCACTGATACTATTCGTATATACACCACTGATACTGTTCATATACACAC
Organism: Capra hircus; assembly: GCF_001704415.2. NCBI lineage: Eukaryota > Metazoa > Chordata > Mammalia > Artiodactyla > Bovidae > Capra > Capra hircus. Next base: position 75,840,627 of record NC_030823.1, on the reverse strand, counting down.
CACTGATACTCTTCGTATACACACCACTGATACTATTCGTATACACACCACTGATACTGTTCATATACACGCCACTGATAGTATTCGTATACACGCCACTGATACTGTTCGTACACACGCCACTGATACTATTCATATACACGCCACTGATACTGTTCGTACACACGCCACTGATACTATTCATATACACACCACTGATACTGTTCATATACACACCACTGATACTGTTCATATACACACCACTGATACTGTTCGTATACACACCACTGATACTGTTCATATACACACCACTGATACTATTCGTATATACACCACTGATACTGTTCATATACGCACCACTGATACTATTCATATACACACCACTGATACTGTTCATATACACACCACTGATACTGTTCATATACACACCACTGATACTATTCGTATACACACCACTGATACTGTTCATATACACACCACTGATACTCTTCGTATACACGCCACTGATACTATTCATATACACGCCACTGATAGTATTCGTATACATACCACTGATAGTATTCGTATACACGCCACTGATACTGTTCGTACACACGCCACTGATACTATTCATATATACACCACTGATACTGTTCATATACACACCACTGATACTATTCGTATATACACCACTGATACTGTTCATATACACACCACTGATACTCTTCGTATACACACCACTGATACTATTCGTATACACACCACTGATACTGTTCATATACACGCCACTGATAGTATTCGTATACACGCCACTGATACTGTTCGTACACATGCCACTGATACTATTCATATACACACCACTGATACTGTTCATATACACACCACTGATACTATTCGTATATACACCACTGATACTGTTCGTATACACACCACTGATACTGTTCATATACACGCCACTGATACTATTCATATATACGCCACTGATACTGTTCATGTACACGCCACTGATACTGTTCATATACACGCCACTGATACTGTTCATATACACACCACTGATACTATTCATATATACACCACTGATACTGTTCATATACACACCACTGATACTATTCATATATACACCACTGATACTATTCATATACACACCACTGATACTATTCATATATACACCACTGATACTATTCATATACACAGCACTGATACTATTCATATACACACCACTGATACAGTTCATATACACACCACTGATACTGTTCATATACACACCACTGATACTGTTCATATACACACCACTGATACTGTTCATATACGCACCACTGATACTGTTCATATACGCACCACTGATACTGTTCGTATACGCACCACTGATACTGTTCATATACACACCACTGATACTGTTCATATACACACCACTGATACTGTTCATATACACGCCACTGATAGTATTCGTATACACGCCACTGATAGTATTCGTATACACACCACTGATACTGTTCGTACACACGCCACTGATACTATTCGTATACACACCACTGATACTGTTCATATACACACCACTGATACTGTTCATATACGCACCACTGATACTCTTCGTACACACACCACTGATACTGTTCGTATACACGCCACTGATACTGTCCGTACACACACCACTGATACTGTGTATAAAATAGATAACTAATGAGAATCTACTCTGCAGCACAGGGGACTCTACTCAGTGCTCTGTGCTGACCTAAATGGGAAGGAAATCCAAAAAAGAGGGGAGATATATATGCTATGGCTGATTCACTTTGTTGTACAGTAGAAACTAACACAACATTGTAAAGCAACTATGCTCCGCCAAATTTTTTTACTTAATCAAAGTAAAAAAGAAGAAAAATTGATCTCATTTTTATGACTATCTTATCAGTGCAGCCAGTGAGGTGATGTACTGAGTTAGACATACTACAGTATTAAAATTGACTTCACCCCTTTCTCTTCCCTTTCTAATTCGGTCTCTAGACAATTTTGAATTATGTAAGGAGCTCACATGTGTAGCTGGGCAGCAGCCCTGTTCTGGAGGGGGCCCTTCTGCTGCTTGACAAGAAGGAGCCGCGTTCCACCACACGGATGCTCATTGCCTGCTGTACTTGTTACCATCATGATGCAACCTGATTAAATAAGAAAATATAAGCACAAGAAGAGGCCTGTTATTTCTAAGAAAGACTTGAAAATGGAGAGTTGCTAAAATAAGTTACTATTAAGTGTAGATATGACAAATGAAAAAAATGGAGAGAAACTATAAAATATATCAAGCGGCACTTCATTGAGTTTCTTACATGACGCTCCTTATTATCCCCACTTTACACAAGTGAAAACTGGAAGTCTAGATAATACGCTATCACTTCAGTCACTCAATCGTGTCCGACTCTTTGCGACTCCATGGACTACATTATACGCCTGACTTAGGTAGAGCTTCCCAGGTGGCTCTGGTGGTAAAGAACCCGCCCGCCAATGCAGGAGATGCAAGAGATGTGGGTTCGATCCCTGGGTCGGGAAGATGCCCTGGAGGAGGGCAAGGCATCCCACTCCAGTATCCTTACCTGAAGAATCCCATGGACAGAGGAGCCTGGCGGGTTATGGTCTATAGACTCCCATTTTTCTGCAGTATCTCTACTTTCTAAAAGCAAATTAGCCCAAGATTTACAGATGAATGAAAATGTCTATGTCACTCTAATTGCCCTAAAAAAACACTGATCTCCATAGGAGTAATTCTAGTGAATGAAATTAACCTAAAACCAAATTTTCAAAAGAGAGTCTTCATTGACCATATTCAATTAAATTATCCTTTAAAAAATAAAACAGTTTAGTCCAGGTGCATTTGAATTTTCCCATCTGGCCATTTCTTCCTCATTTAGAAAATGTAAGTGGTCAGTACAGAGCTTAATGAAGCCCAGCTGTTGACCTCCACAGGTCAATATGGGTGCTCGGTATTAGTCAGACACAGTTCAGTTGTCACATCTGCAGTTGAGGAAAAGATGACTGCTTCAGTTCTTAGTACTTATTCCAGGAACCCTTGGATTCCCTGTGGTCGTCTGCATAGCGTATTTGTCATGTTCAAAGCAAACTGTGAAAGTGAAAGAGTTAGTCACTCAGTCATGTCCAAATCTTTGCAACCCCATGGACTATAGCCTACCAGGCTCTTCTGTCCATGGGATTCTCCAGGCAAGAATACTGGAGTGGGTTGCCATGCCCTCCTGGAGGGGATCTTCCTAACGCAGGGATTGAACCCAGGTCTCCTGCATTGCAGGCAGATTCTTTACCACCTGAGTCACCAGGGAAGCCCTATTCAAAGGGAAGCTGCCTTCAGATGCAATATTGACCTTACAGGGCCATCCTGCAGGACAGAGAAAGTGTTCCTGGCCTGGGTGTCTGTGCTTCGGCCACAGATCTATCCTAATCCTCACCAGTCATCTCGCTTTGGGAGAACCAGATGCTAAGGGGCACCAGGCCGGCTGTTCAGGGCAGGGGTGGGGGTAAGGGGGTGGGGTGGAACAGGGGGGTCTGAGCGGTAATAACAGTACCCTACCTTTCCTACATTTATCATTTAATGAATCTAATTGCACCTCTTGTTCTAAAAGACAAATTAACTGGAATTTTCAACTGTCAAGTGAGAAGACAACAGAAGACGGAAACTGCTCACATAGACCAGTGAAACCACATTGCCATGCGGGAGGCTAAGCCTGGGGGCGGGGAAGGGCTTTCCCCTCCCGCACGCGCTAAGTCTCTGCCGTTTGGCTCGAGGAGGACACGCGGGGCTGTCCTGCCCCCGACCCAGAAGCAGAGGCAGGCGCTCAGGTGTTCGTGCCCGTCACATCTCAGGAAGCTAACCTCCAGGTGCAGCACCTGCAAGCGCCAGAAATACAACAGAAATGAAGCGCCTGATAGAGGGACCAGCGCAGAAAACTGCGCCCAGCCGGGCCACTTGGTCTGTAGACTGTAGTGGGATAATCTGTCTCAGGGGCCAGATTCTGAAGGGAAAACCAGGTGAGTTTCAGAAGGCACTCATGCTGGGAAGGAAATATGAGTTCTAAGATCTGTGTACCCTGAAACCATCTTATCCTCACTTAGCCCTGCAAATAAAGCTGCATGCGTGCTCAGGTACTTAGTTGTGTCTAACTGTTTTGTGACCCCATGGACTGTAGCCCACCAGGCTCCTCCATCCATGGGATTTCCCAGGCGAGAGTACGGGAGTGGGGTGCCATTTCCTCCTCCAGGGGATCTTCCGGATTCTCGGATCAAACCTCATCTCCTGCACTGATTCTTTACCGCTGACCCACCCGGGAAATCTCTATAAGCAAAGCTTCTTCCCCTCAGTCAGCCTTGTCCTCCGGCTCCCAGACACGTCAGATGCTCACCAGCCGCTCAGCCCTCCGAGCAGGATGGGGACGGGCAGGGAACGCCTCCCCAGATAAACCTCCATTGTCTCAAGAGTTTTTGTGGGATGCTGGTTAGACATTTCCACTCTCCTAGGGTATTCAAAAATCAATCACAAGATAATCTTCCTAGTGAAGCTGTGAAAAAACATTTGGCAACTGATTGATGAGTGAAAACAAACCAAATGTCCCTTCATTAAGTCAATGGGCCATATGTTCGGTTTTTATTGGGCATCTACTGTGTGCCAGCAATGAAACACTGTCCACTGAATCCAGGGTAAGCAAGGCGTGAGCGGGGACGCTGGGAGAAATCTCAGGAGCCGTAGAAACTGCAGACACGTTTATCCTCTCCAGGCTGGCACAGCAGCAAAAAGGCTTTCTCAGGTGGGGCTCGTACACCTATACAGAACAAAAGCAGCCCGTGGCTAAGTGGGGACGACATGATGCAATGCACATTGCTGTACATGACCCCAGCTCTTACATAGCCAGGCAGTCACTGTTTACCGGCTATGGGGCAAGAGAGCCTGACTGACGCCATCTTGGCTACCTGCTATTTCCCCACAGATCGGCGTCAGGACACAAAAATAAACGAGAAAGTCTCAGGCCCAAAGAGCTTGATGCCTAATGCCAGAGGCAAAGTGTAAATACAGCACAATCGTGCAAAACAGAGGTGTAAACCAGGGGGGCAGTCAGGAGAGACTCCCACATGGAAGAAGCAGAACTGGCTCTTAGAAGGTTAGTAGAACTGTGTCGGAGAATAAAGGACAAGCACAGAGACCGGCCTTTGAAGAGATCTAGAGGCACGGAGAGGTTTGGTAAGGGAAGCGTTGGCGGAGGCTGGAGAGAAATGCGGAAAGGCGGGAGGAAGAAACGGAGAAAGAAGAAGAAAGAGAGAGGAAGAAGGAAAGAAGGGAGGGAAGGAGGAGGGAAGGAGCAAAGAGGGTGGAGGGAGACAGGGAAAGGGTGGGGCTCGGTCTAAAGACCAGACACACCGCGGTGAAGGGCCGGACACTGGCCTCAGAGGTTTCTAAGCCTGAGAAAGAGAGACGAGGTCAGATGTATGTGCTGAAACGTAAACCTAACCCAGTGACCAGCGTGGTGGCATACCAGGCCCTCGGCACGTGTATGATCTCGAAAACCGAATGTCAAGACCATACTCGAGGGGAGATGCGACTGGTTTCACAGGGAGTGAAATGCAGGTGCGAGACGAGGCCCCCACGGTCAGGAAGAGGAGGAGGAACAGGAGGGAGCGGCCAGCAGGGACTACGGGGTACGATGGACGTCGCTTGTTTAGAGGCTCCATGTCACGGAGAGAGGAAAGAGGCCTGCTGGTGTGATTCAGAAGATGGGGGTCCCTCTCATGAGAGAAGAAAGGTCACGGGAGGATCAGGGTCTCTGGGAAAGTCATCTCTGTCGTAAGGATGTAGGTAATAGTCATGAGATTATATCTTTAGTATGCCTTCCTTTAGGTTTTACATTTCACGGAGGTCACAGCATGATGTTTGATGGTTTCCTAGCGGCTCTAGCGGTAAAGAACCCGCCTGCTGAGGCAGGAACTGCAGGACGCGTGAGTTCGATCCCTGGGTCGGGAAGATCCCCTGGAGGAAGGAATGGCAACCCACTCCAGGGTTCTCGCCTGGAGAATCCCATGGACAGAGGAGCCTGGAAGTCCCTGGGGTTGCAAAGAGTCAGACAGGACTTAGCCACTAAGCAAAGGATGCTTGATACAAAGTAAATGTTCTGTTTAATTTAGGGGAGAAAGGAAAGGGGAGGGAAGGAGGGGAAGAGAGGGGCAGGGAGGCAGGGCGGAAGAGGGAAGTGGCCGTTTGTGCTCATGGGCCTACAGTCCAGGAGAGAAGTACGCGGCTCTGCAAACAAAATCGTTCACACAGAACCCAGATTCTATGTGACGAGCACATTACTGCATCAGTGATGTGCACATGCAGCTTTGCCTTCTCAACCTCTGTACAGATTTCAAACACCGACAAATTGCTCCCCGGCTAAAGGGCACTTTTCACATATGCTTCTGTCTCTTTCCAGGGAAGTTGCAACCACATGATTAATTCTGAAGGAAGTCTTTGTAACTGAAATGTGATTCTTCTTAATTTCAAAGCATCTTGAAAGTGTGGTAGGAAATTACTGACCTTTATTTCATGGCCGTGTGGAGGACTAGTGTGTCTCCAGTAACACACTTTCCTGTCCCGTTTCAAATGGTGAGTTGTAAACATCCAGAAAAACACAGGCGTTCTAACAGGCACTGTCTGAGAACTCCCAGGTGGCGCTAGTGGTAAGGAATCTGCCTGCAATGTAGGAGACACACCAGATGCGGTTTCCATCCCTGGGTCGGGAGACCCCCTGGAGGAGGGCATGCGACCCACTCCAGGATTCTTGCCTGGAGAATCCCAAGGACAGAGGAGCCTGGCAGGCTGCAGTCCATGGGGTGGCAAAGAGTTGGACACAGCTACAGTGACTCAGCACAGGGGCAAGCCAAAACGTTCAGTACTGATGACCAAAGGCCCCACACGGCATTCAAACCACGGGTATCACGTTGCCAATCGGAAGACCACTTTGTCATCACCAACTGTACGAAAAAGGGTTGAAATGATTAGCACATTCCAGGAAGGAACAGAAAAGGAAAACTTACAGGAGACAGGAGTCTAACGCTGCCTGTCTTTAAATGTGGAGTCAAATATTCTACGAGAGGCTCAATTTTGCCTTTAATAAGCCTGACTTAATGGGACATGAGTGACATCCGCCCCTATTTCATCTATTATAGTGTCTTCAATCGCTTGAGCGTTCCTTAATCAAAAGGAGAGTTCCTCACCACCCTTGGGTATCAAAGGAGAAGATTTCTATAGCTATTACTGAACCAAAGAATTATTCTTTGAAGACCCTAAGGTGAAACATAGAAAAAAATCCTTCTGGGATACAGAGGAAAAATGCCACATGCATGCGTCTCCCAAGTACCCGGTGCAAACCATCCAAAGACCAGTAAAAACACAGGCCCACACTGACGGCCCACAAGCACTCACGTCTCCTATTCTTCTCGCCTTTCCACTCCTCTGACTCACGCGGAGTCAAGAAGGACTAGGTAACAAACCCAGCCCTGATTAATGAGCCAGGTGAGCAAGCGGCCCCTGAAATGCTTTCATTTCCATAAACCTTTTACGCGAAGGAGCGACGCCAGGACGGGAGGGATATCGCCATGGCAGAGCAAAAAATATGTAACTATGTAACACACAAACAATGGTGAGAGTTCCTGCATTCAGGCAGGTTCTCTCTATGGCCGTAATGCCACTGGGTAAAAGTTGTTTAATTACTTTGTTCTGAAAAACATGCCTTTTGGGTTCAAAAGAAACCTTTAGAAGGCCTGCTGGGAATTAAACTAATTAGCACATAGCCCATTATTTAAAAGCTCGATCCTGTGAGACTAAGTCATTACAAAATCAAGTCAGAAATGACTCGAGTTTTTTAATGCTGTGGCTGGCAAGTGAAGTCCTTTTTTTATTATTATTATTTCTTTTTTAAGATAGAAACCTACCTATTTGAAAACAGAAGCTGTTAACTTGCTCCTTGAATTTAACATCTGGTAACATTTTCATCTTTTGCAAACTAGTAAAATGTTATAGTATTTTTGACAGCGGGAGTTCAGTGCCAGAAGAAATTTTATCAGTACAAAGAGACTGCTAAATGGGTTTCTTACTGGGCCATGGGGTTTCTTAATCCTTATCTCACAGTATTAAAAAAAAAAAAAAAAAAAGCGCTGCAGGGTGGGTGCTATTTGCCTATGATTTCTCCAGGAATTAATTTAGGGAGAAATTAATGGCCAAACCATTAATGGGCCACAGCTCACCTCCTATAGTAGGTTAACGTGTAGAGTGGAATCCACAGATGTTTGAACATCTGGGTCATTGAAAGCCTTTCCGACACTGTTCCATCACTGCCACCGCCCTTTGCTTCTTTTTCTATCGACCACCTCTGTCCTTTATTGGACCCCATTGGTCATTCACCAGTTTTGTCTGTAGAATAACCTTAATTACCATGGGGTAGTCAAAGGCAGGCTTCCCTGGTAACCCTGTGGTATAGAATCCGCCTGCCGAGGCAGGAATTGCAGGACACGGGAGTTCCATCCCTGGTTAGGGAAGATCCCCTGGAGAAGAGCATGGCAACCCACTCCAGGGTCCTTGCCTGGAGAATCCCGTGGACAGAGGAGCCTGGCGGGCTACAGTCCGTGGGGTTGCAAAGAGTCGGGAATGACTTAGTGACTAAACCGCCACCACCAGTTAAAGGCAAACGTGTGAAAATGCGACCAGCAAACTGTCTATATGGAAAATGGAAACACTGGGGCCCCGAGCAGAGCCTTCTCGGGGTGTGTGCTGAGCGGTCTGTGCTGTGAGCAGCAGGATGGAATGGAAGAAGCGGTCACGGAGCAGCCTGACGCACAGACATCGGCTGTGGGCTGAGAATCGGGATGCTGGATTCTGGTTCTGGCACCTGCCGGTTCTAGAGACTTACTCAAGTCCCTCAGACTCTGAACTTCCATGTTCTCATCTGCAAAACTGGGGAAATAAGTGAGGATTAAAGTCGTGATCACTCTGCCTGGCAGTGGGAGGGCTCCCTCTGGGCAGTGATTATGCTTGTTGTTCTTAGGCACTTGGGAAGCTGCGATTGACAGTCATTATTTCATATTCCTGTCTCACTCCTTTTTTTTGGCAGCACGGGATCTTAGTTCCCCAACCAGGGTTCCAACCTGGGTCCCCTACAGTGGAATCGTTCGACCACCAGGGAAGTCCCAATAATGATTATTTTAAACGACAGATACACACTGCTAGATACAAAGTAATCAGCAAGGACCTACTGCATAGGGAACACTAGTCAACACTCCGTAATAATCTGTGAGCGAAAAGAATCGAGAAGAGTGGATATGTGTAAGTGTATGACATTCACTCGGCTGTCCACCGAGTGCACACGCAAAATAACACACTGGGAATCAACTATCCTTCCATAAAAAAAGGGGAAAAATTCCAGTCTCCTTATAATGTTGATCAGGAGAAAGCTGGGAGCTCACACACATGAGGAGTCTGATTGGCTGCAGCGATATAATGGGAGTGAAACATTTGTCTGCGCAATTTTCCAAAGCCTCTGTACACAAATAAACTATTCAGCGAGGACTTGGAAGCACAGATCTCTTCTCTGAGGACAAGGAGGGTCATGCGCTGTAAATGCTCTGATTGCAAGGCTCTGCCTCCGTCTGATTTGTCAGTGGTCTTATAGAGTCAACTCAGAGGTCAGAAAGAGAATTAGCACCTTTTCAAAAGCAAAACAATTATTTAAAGTCTTGGCGAAGGAAAAAAATGATGTTACTCTCACCCACGTGTTCTGTGCAGTTCTCACATGGAACTGAGGAAGAAACTCAGATGAGCAGGTCTCCAGGGCAGAGAACATGATTCCATTGTTAGTAAAGTATATAATTGCTAATATTTTTTAACATTTGCTATGTTTTTGGCACATGCTAAGTGATTTTCATGGGCTGTCTTATTGAGGAACTCTAGAAGGAAATGGAAGCTTTAAAAGATTAGTAATTTGTCCCAAATCTCACAGCTACAAAGAGAAATAAGGGGCCCAGTTCTTACCCTCAGTCTCTCTGCTTACAAAGCTGACAGCTTCTCACGCTACAATGTGCCCCTGAAATCACACTTTTAGAAAAAGAATTTGTAAGATTAGAATAATTCAGGTGCCTCCAAAAACCTCTTTTTACAAAAGAAAAAAGTATCTGGTATATTTTCATGAAAGAGAGGACACTACGTGTACAGCCCTGCAATTTTATGGACTACAATCAAAGACACACATTACATTCACAAAGAAGGAAAAACTTGGAAACGCATAGTCAAGTTTGCATGGTTGGTAGCCAAGAATTCATGTCACGAAGGTGGAGGAGAGGGATAAGGTTAAGCTGGCCTTCAGAACATCAAATGACAGGCAGTAAAACGGCCTGAGCCCAAAGCTTGATCAAAACTTTGGTCTGTAATGATAGACCCCTTAGCTGTTAACATCAGAGTGCAACTTCCCTCCCTGATTTCAGGACACCAGACAGAAAGCTGCATGTTAAGCCTTGAGCAGAGGCAAGAAGACGACAAAATTCATGTGATGCTGGAAACTGAGGAGTCCTTGGGTCTCCGCTGTTCCGTACACGGACCTTGTTGTTGTTCAGTCACTAAGTCGTGTTGACTCTGCGACCCCATGGACTGCAGCACCCCAGGCTTCCCTGCCCTTCACCGGCCCTGAACTTGCCCAAACTCATGTCCATTGAGTCGGTGATGCCATCCCACCGCCTCATCCTCTGTCGCCCCAGGGACCTACCTCATCCTAGATGAGACAAAGCCTGGCGGGCAAGCCTGGCTCCCTCTGTTCTCGGCATGTGTCACTTTGGCAAGTGGCTTACACCTCTTTTGTGTCAGTTCCATGAGCCACCAAATGGGGAAAGCCATTTCTACCTAGGGATACCACTGATGGTATCTACTTCATGGGGCTTTGATATTTGTAAAGCACATAGAACAATAATCAACCCAGAGTAGGTTAGTTTTCAGTTAAATAAATACCTTCAGGTGCATGTCTATGTAGAAATATTTGACCTATAGATCATATCTGGAAACTATACTGACTGCTTACCGTGTTCCAAGTGCTGGGATAAATGCCTGAGTTTGATAAGTTTATTTAACCCTTGAAACAACATGTGGAGGTGGCACTACTCAGATGAGCAAATTGAAGTTTGAGAAATTTGCTCAAGGTCACGTGACTCATAAACCTTGGAACTAAGAGCCAACCCAGGCCATCTGGCTCAAGCCCTTGCTCTTAATTAGAAAACGGATAATTATTCTCCCAAGTACAGGAAGGAAATCTCATCATTAAAGAACTAGGAGAATTGGTTCATGATAAGCATCAAACGAATTCCAAAGCCAGCATGTAAAAAAAAAATGTTTATTGGAGTATGGTTGCTTTATGATGTTGTGTTAGTTTTTGCGTACAGCAGAGTGAATCAGCTGTATTTAAACCTATATCCCTTCTTTTTTGGATTTCCTTCCCATTTAGGTCACCCCAGAGCACTGAGAAGAGTTCCCTGTGGGAAGTTCTCATTAGTTATCTATTTTATACAAAGTGTCAATAGTGTATCTGTGTCAACCCCAACCTCTCAATTCATCCCACCACCCCCCATCCCCCTCCTCAGTGTCCATACATTTGTTCTCTGTCTGTGCTTCTACTTCTGTTTTGTAAATAAGGTCGTCTGTAACAATTTTTTCAGATTCAATATATATGCATTAACATACGCTATTTGATGCTTCTCTTTCTGACTTAGTCATTCTGTATGACAGTCTATGGGTCCATCCCCATCTCCACAAATGACCCAATTTCATTCCTCTTTATGGCTGAATAAAATTTCATTGTATATCCGTACCACATCTTCTTTATTAATTTATCAGTTGACAGATATTTTGGTTTAAATTTTAAAAATTAAAACAGAGGTAGCATTGTATATTGTCTTTCACATAAAAGGAACATGGGCGTGTTTGTCAACGATTGTTTATATGATTCCACATGAATCTTTAAACTCTTATGCTTCCAATATGTACTGACGTCAATATAAACAGAAAAGAAGAAAATAGCCTCAGAGATTAACGATGACCTAAGTATATTAGCCTCATTCTCTATTGGAACTTTCCATCTTATTTATTAGGTCTGCATTTTTTGCTTTTCTGCATTTCTTTTCCATGGGAATGGTCTTGATCCCTGTCTCCTGTACAATGTCACGAACCTCATTCCATAGGTCATGAGGCACTCTATCAGATCTAGGCCCTTAAATCTATTTCTCACTTCCACTGTATTATCATAAGGGATTTGATTTAGGTCATACCTGAATGGTCTAGTGGTTTTCCCTTCTTTCTTCAGTTTAAGTCTGAATTTGGTAATAAGGAGTTCATGATCTGAGCCGCAGTCAGCTCCTGGTCTGGTTTTTGTTGACTGTATAGAGCTTCTCCATCTTTGGCTGCAAAGAATATAATCAATCTGATTTTGGTGTTGACCATCTGGTGATGTCCATGTGTAGAGTCTTCTCTTGTGTTGTTGGAAGAGGATGTTTGCTATGACCAGTGCATTTTCCTGGCAAAACTCTATTAGTCTTTGCCCTGCTTCATTCCGCATTCCAAGGCCAAATTTGCCTGTTACTCCTGGTGTTTCTTGACTTCCTACTTTTGCATTCCAGTCCCCTATAATGGAAAGGACATCTTTTTTGGGTGTTAGTTCTAAAAGGTCTTGTAGGTCTTCATAGAACCGTTCAACTTCAGCTTCTTCGATGTTACTGGTTGGGGCATAGACTTGGATAACTGTGATACTGAACGGTTTGCCTTGGAGATGAACAGAGATCATTCTGTTGTTTTTGAGATTACATTCAAGTACTGCATTTCGGACTCTTGTTGACCATGATGGCTACTCCATTTCTTCTGAGGGATTCCTGCCCACAGTAGTAGATATAATGGTCATCTGAGTGAAATTCACCCATTCCAGTCTATTTTAGTTCTCTGATTCCTAGAATGTCGATGTTCACTCTTGCCATCTCCTGTTTGACCACTTCCAATTTGCCTTGATTCATGGACTTGACATTCCAGGTTCCTATGCAATATTGCTTTTTACAGCATCGGATCTTGCTTCTATCACCAGTCACATCCACAGCTGGGTATTGTTTTTGCTTTGGCTCCATCCCTGCATTCTTTCTGGAGTTATTTCTCCACTGATCTCCAGTAGCATATTGGGCACCTAATGACCTGGGGAGTTCCTCTTTCTGTATACTATCATTTTGCCTTTTCCTACTGTTCATGGGGTTCTCAAGGCAAGAATACTGAAGTGGTTTGCCATTCCCTTCTCCAGTGGACCACATTCTGTCAGGCCTCTCCACCATGACCCGCCTGTCTTGGGTTGCCCCGCAGGCATGGCTTGGTTTCACTGAGTTAGACAAGGCTGTGGTCCTAGTGTGATTAGATTGACTGGTTTTCTGTGAGTATGGTTTCAGTGTGTCTGCCCTCTGATGCCCTCTTGCAACACTTACCATCTTACTTGGGTTTCTCTTACCTTGGGCGTGGGGTATCTCTTCACAGCTGCTCCAGCAAAGCACAGCTGCTGCTCCTTACCTTGGACGAGGGGTATCTCCTCACCGCCACCTTCAACGTGGGATGGCTCCTCTAGGCCCTCCTGCACCTGCGCAGCCACCACTCCTCAGGTTGCTCCTCCCGGCCGCCGGCCCTGGCCTCGGGCTCGAGGTGGCTCCTCAGGGTCACCGCCCCTGGCCTCGGGTGCGAGGTGGCTTCTCCCGGCTGCCCCTGACCTCAGACACGGGGTATCTCCTCTTGGCCGTTCCTGCACTGTTGCAGCCTGTCACTCTAGGCCGCTCAATAAACTGGAAAATTCTGAAAGAGATGGGAATACCAGACTACCTAACCTGCCTCTTGAGAAATCTGTATGCAGGTCAGGAAGCAACAGTTAGAACTGGACATGGAACAACAGACTGGTTCCAAATAGGAAAAGGAGTACGTCAAGGCTGTATATTGTCACCCCGCTTATTTAACTTCTATGCAGAGTACATCATGAGAAAAGCTGGACTGGAAGAAACACAAGCTGGAATCAAGAATGCAGGGAGAAATGTCAATAACTTCAGATATGCAGATGACACCACCCTTATGGCAGAAAGTGAAGAGGAGCTAAAACGCCTCTTGATGAAAGTGAAAGAGGAGAGGGAAAAAGTTGGCTTAAAGCTCAACATTCAGAAAACGAATATCATGGCCTCCGGTCCCATCACTTCATGGGAAATAGATGGGGAAACAGTAGAAACAGTGTCAGACTTTATTTTTCTGGGCTCCAAAATCACTGCAGATGGTGACTGCAGCCATGAAATTAAAAGACACTTACTCCTTGGACGGACAGTTATGACCAACCTAGATAGCATATTCAAAAGCAGAGACATTACTTTGCCTACTAAGGTCCGTCTAGTCAAGGCTATGGTTTTTCCAGTGGTCATGTATGGATGTGAGAGTTGGACTGTGAAGAAGGCTGAGCACCAAAGAATTGATGCTTTTGAACTGTGATGTTGGAGAAGACTCTTGAGAGTCCCTTGGACTGCAAGGAGATCCAACCAGTCCATTCTGAAGATCAGCCCTGGGATTTCTTTGGAGGGAATGATGCTAAAGCTGAAACTCCAGTACTTTGGCCACCTCATGCGAAGAGTTGACTCACTGGAAAAGACTCTGATGCTGGGAGGGATTGGGGGCAGGAGGAGAAGGGGACAACCGAGGATGAGATGGCTGGATGGCATCACGGACTCGATGGCAGTGAGTCTGAGTGAACTCCGGGAGTTGGTGGTGATGGACAGGGAGGCCTGGCATGCTGCAAAGAGTCGGACATGACTGAGCGACTGAACTGAACCGAACTGACTCAGCTACAGACAAACCCTTCTCTTCTTCATCATCCTCAAGTTACACTCTTAGACATTCAGAAGGAATGATGATCATTGCTGAAATCTGTCCTCTCCCACATACAGCCCTAGCTCACCACTTTCCAAACCAGGTCCAGGTAAGAATATCCTATGGGAAGTATGATCCCACAGGAATGAATGATCCAAGGAAAAGAAATAAATTGATATGTTTAACCATGAACTGATTTCCCTTTTTAGTGCAGATTTACTCAGAGTGACTCACATATCGGCCAGTGCATGCACTGTGAACCTCCGCCAAGGAGATTCCATAAAACAGTGCATCCCACTTTTGACCACAGAGACTGCAGTTGCTGGAGCACAGATTTCTATTTCCTGGAGGTAGGTGAGCCCCAGGGCACACTCTGGCCCCTGGCACTTTGCATTATCCGTGTTTTACACAGAACAGTTTGCAAAGGTCCATATTATTACCTCTGTTATGAGACTGACACTGAAGCTAGAGACGCTAAGTGACTTGGCTGCAAGTGTGAATCGCTCAGTCGTGTCCAGCTTGTTGTGACCCCGTGGACTGTAGCCCACCAGGCTCCTCTGTTCACGGAATTCTCCAGGCAGGAATACTGGAGTGGGTGGCCAGTCTCTTATCCAGGGAATCTTCCTGACCCAGGGATGGAACCCAGGTCTCCCGCATTGCAGGAGGATTCTTTCCCATCCAAGCCACCAGGGAAGCACCACCTTGGCTGAGGTTGCAGTTATTAGCGGTTGCTACTGGATTCAAACCCAGGTCAACCTGCTACAAACAGTCTTGCTCTTCCCACCTACAAAGAAATGGGCCAGACCCTCAAACGGCAGACTGCCCGCTCGCTCCCTGGTTTCCTCCCTCCCAGCCTTCTGGTTACTGCCAGCAGGAACCTGATGTCTGGATGAAAGGAAAGAAAGCCCGTAACTGTATATTTGGTTGTTTTCCTCGTCCTCCTCCTTACCCTCTAGTGTAGAATGTGTCCTGTAAAGTTAACACCACACTGACACTGAGGATTTTTATTTTTCAGTTGTAACAACTTGATTTCTGAAGCATCATTTCAAAAACATTACATAATAAATATGCTCCAGTGATTAAACTTGATATGTTCTGCAGAATCAAACAGAAAACAGCAAGACAATGTTCTTAAAGTTTTCATGCTGAAGAAATCATCTAATCCATCACTAAGAAATCGAGCACAAAGATTGAAGACTTTTGAAAACACTTTGATCCACTGGAACATGAGTGCAAACATCCCTTTCAAAGACTACTAGAAACCCAGAAACATCCAAGTGTAGGTCAGATTTCCGTCGGGAAAAATGCAGGTCCTGTGGTCTGGCTGAGCCATCACCTTCTATTGGTGGGCAGGCAGATGTGGGACAGACTTCAGTCTAAGTTCATTTAGGAGCTCAAGAATCAGACTTTTACCTTTCTTGTAAGAATCCTGTCCCCCCATGCATACAGTACTTCTTTCCTTAGGACAAATAAAAGCAGCCCCATGGCACATCCAGACTTTTCCCGACATGCTCAAAAACTGCCGATCACGCATTCAAGAGTCACAGGATTATTTCACTCGCTCTAATATCACCCAAACTCTTCTTCTTTCGACAGCCTTCATCCTCTTAATACTTTATCAGCAGTGATCTTATTGAGCTGCTACTGCATGCTGTACATATGATTTCTAATGCTCTCAACGACTATGCAAGATACATGAAGAGCAAGAATTTCTGAGACTTCCCTGGCTGTCTCATGGGTAAGGCTTCACTCTCCAGCACAGGTGGTGTGGATCTAATCCCTGGTCAGAGGATGAGACCCCACATGCCTCTCCGTCAAAGAACCAAAAACGTGAAGCAGAAGCATTGTTGCAAAAAATTCAATAAAGACTTAAAAAATGGCCCACCTCAGTTAAAAAAAAAAAATTGAAAAAGATTAAGAATTTCTTAACCCCTCTGAGTACATTAGGATAAATTTACTTGTGAAAACATTTTCTTAATATCTAATATAAATCTCTTCTACTCCAGGATTTCTGTGGTGATTACAGAAAACATACTTAGGTGAAAGTGTCAGTTGCTCAGTCACGTCTGACTCTTGTAACCCCGTGGACTATAACCGGTCAGGCTCCTCTGTCCATGGGATTCTCCAGGCAAAAAACTGGATGGGTCGCCATTTCCTTCTCCAGGGGATCTTGCCGACCCAGGGGTCAAACCCGGGTCTCCTGCACAGGTCCTTTTCTTGAGTGGAACAGGCAAGCCGTACAGTCATTTCCATGCACACAGGTTGTGGTTTTCATTTCTAGGTGGGGGATGGGGAAGGGAATTATTCAGAATCTGAACCTTCTACACAGTCTTAAACTCAAAGGTCTCCATCTCCTTCAGCTCCCACTCAAGTTTACACTGATGAATTTACTTTGGTCAAATCAACGCAGCGTTTTCTAAACTGCAGGGTAACAGGAACCAGATCCTAAACACTGTGGTAAAATAGATCATTTTCCCTTGTGTTCACGCATCTGACATGGCTTCACTGTATAAGGAGGCAGCATTTCTCATTTTTCACCACTGATCTATTCTCAGCTTCTGAAATTTTTGACAGCAACGCCTCTTGAAATTTGGTTGGGAGTAAAGGCTGAGACAGCATGTAATCAACCATGCTAAACATAAATTCTTTTTTCAAATGCTTGCTTTTGAGTTGTTCTCAAAGTATCTATGGCTCCATGGTACACAAAAGAAATGAGAAGGCAGAAAGCCTACACTCCCTGGAAAGTAAATTCTTAAACGATTTTAAAATTTGCCCCCAAATCCCAATACATTATATTTTACTCTGTTTGGATGTTTGCACAGTGTTCAAACATTCTTTGAGCACAATTATGAAGGTGCTTCTCATAAACGCTGCTGTCAACACCTACGTGTTTTTGGTAGCTAATAAACATTACCCAAAGAAACTTCTTTTTTCATTTGCTAATGCCAACTTTAGGGAGTAAAAGATGTGAAGTCAGGAGTGTTTGAACTTGACGAAGCAGGTGGAGGGGGAAGGTGGCTGAATTCAGACACAGTCTGACGGAAGGTTGGAACACATGGTCTGGGTCCTTCCGCTCAAAAATGAATAGAAAGAGAGTAAGTGGGAGGGGGCAGAAAGGAGAGAAGCCACAGATTTCAGCACGGGGTGGGATCAATTCCCACTAAATGCTCCAGGTTTAATAAATTCCTCTACTCTCAGGAGTAATAAGTCTTTTAGGAGGCAAAATTTTATTTTTCATAAATTCATGCCCAAATATAAACATGTATTAATTAATAGTAACCATTTTAACAAAGAAAATATGTATGCCATTAATCGCAATCTAGCTTTAAATCACTAACTGGCATGTTTCAAACCCAAGAGAGATGTGACATTATGACAACTGACTTGCAGCAGGAGAGAGAATAATCTGCCATCAAGAAAATTCCCTATAGCACACACACCTCGAGAGCAAGATATGTTTCTTAGGGGAAAAATACTGAGGCTAGAGAATTTTCAGTTGAAAACTCCTGTTTTCTCCATTGGAAGAGAGCCAGAAAAAGACTGAGAAACACATAAACAGTGGAGGAGGAGGCGGGTGAACCGCAGGAAGGGGAGTTCTTGCCTTCTTATGGAATGTGGTAAAATGTCCCCGAGTTCCGTGATGGCAGGTCACGCTAGCTGCAGTTACTGGGGGTGCCAGTCGGCAGGCATCTTCTTGTATCAAGCTGCCAGTTTAGCTCAGAACGTGGAGAACGATCAATCCAATTCCATACAAAGGGGAGAAGAATGGGGGAGCAGGACGAGGCAGGAAGATCTGGGAAAACTAGAATTACACGCTTTCCGGGGCAAAGCCCACTGGAGAGGACAGATGTGTACACAGCTCCAGATCTACCGTGAAGCTCAAGACGTGGCCCCTCTCACGGCCTGGGCTCCTCCGATGTCTGGGGTGATGACCCAGAAATGTGTTCACAGCGGAATATTAGTTTGTAAAATTTGAAAAGTTTGACTATTTTAAATACAATAGGCTTAAGATTTTGGTCATCTCCTACTCCGGCTCACTCTCGTTTTCCCTTTTGTTAAAGTGTGCGGAGAAGCTAGGATATACAGCTGAGGCGCAGCTGAGATGCGGGTACATTTGATCTGGAATATCAGCCTGGATCACAGCAGGAGATGAGTGTCGCGGTCATTTTAGGTGGAAAAACTTAATGCACAGAATTAATGACTGGGAAAGTATATGGGAGTAAAGAGGGACTGGCTGGCAAGAAAGAAAATTCTGGGGAAAAAAAAAAAAAACATAGGAATGACAGAAATCAAGGACAGTCAGCGCCCTAGGGCTGAGATCAAGTGTGGGGCAGGGAGGGGGCGCTTCCTTACTAGAGAGCCTGACTTTCCTGTAAGAGCAAGAGAAGCAAGCAGCTAATTGACAAGAAATGCTGTTACTTGTCTGGGCTTCTCAGGTGACACAGTGGTAAAGAATCCACCTGCCAGTGCGGGAGATGTAGGAGACACGAGTTTGATTCCCTGGGTCGGGAGGATCCCCTGGAGGAGGAAGTGTTCTTCCCTAGAGAGTCTCCTGGACAGAGGAGCCTGCTGGGCCGCAGTCCCTGGGGTTGAGAGAGAGTCGTCCAGAGTGACTGAGCGTGCACACATGCCTGCACGGCGTTCGTCAGGATTTTAAATTTTATTTCTTGTATTTTCTTCCCTCATCCTGGATACCTACATGCTTTTGTATTGAACTCTGTATTGATAATTTTGTACATTTCTCTTTAAATTTTCCCAAAGCATATAAGCTTCAGGTCCACCCAAACTTGGATCTACCCCTGTGTACATGAGTCCATACGAAGATGGGTCTTGTGATGGCAAATCAAATCTGATGATTTAGTCCTTACACACGTTTAAAATGTAGCATTATTTAGACACTCATCCGAGGCTTTTGCTTTTTTAAAATCCAAAAACAGTAAAAGCAAATCTAAGACTTCTAATTATTATGGAAATATTGAGCTCCATCAACAGACTACTTTCTGCACCAGGACTAACACAAAAACCAAGGTCTTGGCTTTCGTTAAGTTCCTCACATTATGGTGTTACATTTCTTAAAAATAAACTTTATTAAAATCAAAACTAAAAAAGAAAAAAATTGTTTTCTCAGCCTCAAGTCCCCACAAGCCTGTGTGCCATTTAGAGTCTCATATTTATTATAATATTTTCCCAGCAGGTGGCAGTAAAGAGTCTAGTTCTAAATCAATTAGTCTATTACAATCTCTGACCAGATGAAAATAAAATGTTCTGAGGGCAGGGATTCTGCTTTTCTGATTTAGACAAAGATGCTACATGGGCTAGTGTCCCTGCTGAGCTGTTTCCATTATCTGGGAATTCTAACCTAAATCAGATACACATTCACTTCTGTGAACCTGATGTCTCGAAAAGCTACCCAGAGTCGGGGATTAGCGTGCCTTGGAGGAGAGAGGGCAGATATTGGTAGCCTCATATCGTTTCTTCAGGGAGGACCTTGTTGCACCCCTAACGAGGAGGTATTTCCCTGAATCAAGTTACTACAACTCTTGGAAAAGAACTCTAACCTGTTAAATGTTAATGGTTGGTGACTATCAGCAAAACCATTCCTTGAATAAAGTGAAAAAATATTCAAGATATTGTGACTTGTGATACCAATTTGGACCTGCTTTTCATTTTATTTGAAGCTCTGGTCTTCCATATATATATATAGCTTAGTCTTCCTTATTTTATAATAATCTTCCTTGTTTACACACACAAAACACACACACACATATATAACTGATATTCCTTATTTTTTATATATATTCCTTATTATATATATGTATATGATTATTTGTTCTCATGCAGAAATGCAATTATCAGATATATAGTTTAGAAAACCAGAATTTTCATATG
Organism: Capra hircus; assembly: GCF_001704415.2. Classification (NCBI taxonomy): domain Eukaryota; kingdom Metazoa; phylum Chordata; class Mammalia; order Artiodactyla; family Bovidae; genus Capra; species Capra hircus. The sequence continues at coordinate 75,819,860 of NC_030823.1, read as the reverse complement.
TTCAAAAGGAACAGATGGTCCTATAAAAATTAGTGTTTGTATGGTATTATTGTAAGCAATGAAGTAAAAAAAAAAAAAAAAAGAGTTGAAAACGAAAGCTGACAAACAGCAAGAATATCTTACATGTTGAATTTAAGATACACTGTGCAGCTGTGAGCTTTGAGGGTAACACCTCCTGGAAACAAGAATGAGACAATTCTGAATAGCATAAAGGCTTAGACATTAACCTCAACTAAAAGACTTATATGGAGTGCTGGATTAGTTATTCTTTTAATTGAAGACTGATACAAACTGTTCCATTATTTTAGCTGCATAAGATACCCACTTATTTGGTATAGCTTTTGCTGGCCTCTTGACAAATTAGACTTAAAAAGTCTCATTTCAAACTAAAAGGCATTATTAATATAATCACATTAAAGACATTTGACAGGTGAGTACCTCCTTGTTAAGTCCTTTTCCTGGTGTCTTCAAAATCTAAGAATGGTACAAATTAGGCTGTTTGTACTTAATTTTCATCTTTGACTGAAAAACTCAAAAAGTTTAAAGAATCTATTCACCATTGATTTGTCTGTCAGTCAATAAGATAGATTTTCTTTTGGGAATTCTCTCTTCTCTCCCTGCTCTTTTGTGATTCTACACTGCACAGAATTCTTAAACATCAAAAAATGTATATTCTTCCTGAACAGTCCACTCTTCCCGTTCCTACAGTCTCATTATATACACAGAGTGTGAATTTTCATCGTTATTTTTTGTGTTTGGTGCATGTGTGCACACAGGGGTTTGGGGAAGAGTTATTTTATTTGTTTTGGGGGTTTTTTGACTTGAAGCAAGTACCCTAGCCACATTTAAGAGTTTGCTAAATCAGACTTCCTTTGTGGTTGTAAACAAACATCTCCCTCTGAAGACTACTGCCTATTAAAGAGTGGTCTCATCTTTCCCAACAAATAAAAAGTTATCCAACATTAACAGTACCTTAGGAATGCTTCATTCCTGAATGTTCAGCAACCCAAGAAGCAGTGAAGTTAGAAATACCAATGCAATCTTGTGTGCCAGTGGACTGGGAAGTTCAGTTCGGTCGCTCAGTCGTGTCCAACTCTTTGTGACCCCATGGACTGCAGCACGCCAGGCCTCCCTGTCCATCACCAACTTCCGGAGTTTACCCAAACTGATGTCCATTGAGTCGGTGATGCCATCCAACCATCTCATCCTCTGTCACCCCGTTCTCCTCCGGCCTTCAATCTTTCCCAGCATAAGGGTCTTTTCCAATGACTCAGTTCTTCCCATCAGGTGGCCAAAGTACTGGAGTTTCAGCTTCAGCATCAGTCTTTCCAATGAATATTCAGGACTGATTTCCTTTAGGATGGACTGGTTGGATCACCTTGCAGTCCAAGGGATTCTCAAGAGTCTTCTCCAACACCACAGTTCAAAAGCATCAATTCTTCAGCTCTCAGCATTTTTTATGATCCATACATGACTACTGGAAAAACCATCACTTTGACTAGATGGACCTTTGTTGGCAAAGTAATGTTTCTGCTTTTTAATATGCTGTCTAGGTTGGTCTTAGCTTTTCTTCCAAGGAGCAAGTGTAGAGTCAAGGATGAAACAAAATATGAAGATATTTAGAAAGACTTTGCGATAGAAGGAGGATGGTCCAATGAGTAACTGCTTTTAGCTGCTTTACAGGCAGCTAAAAGGGGGCTGAAGTCAAGAAATTGTTCTGCAGATCAAGAAAGGGTCCTTTTAAAACTTACATTACCATATGCAAAATAGGTAGCCGAAGGGAATTTGCTGTGTGGCTCAGGGAACTCAAACAGGGGTTTTCCTATCAGCCCAGAGGGGTAGGGGGGGAGGGAGATGGGAGGGAGGTCAAGAGGGAGGGGACGTATGTACACCTGTGGCTGATTCACGCCGAGGTTTGACAGAAAACAACAACATTCTGTAAAGCAATTATCCTTCAGTTAAAAAATAAATAATTTTTTTAAAAAAAGAAAAAAAGGGTCCTTTTAAAGATAACTTATCTGAATACTGCTTGATACCATTTATACACGGTACCAGAAGAGTCACCTTCATAGAGTCGGCAAATGCATTGGTGGATGCCGGGGCCAGGGCAGGGGAGGGTGGAAGGGCAGACAGAGCTTTCGTATTTAACTGGGACAGGGTTAGGGCTGCCCTGGTGGGTCAGCTCGTAAAGAATCCGCCTGCAGTGCGGGAGGCCCTGGTTCCATTCCTGGGTTGGGAAGATCCCCTGGAGAAGGGAAAGGCTACCCGCTCCAGGATTCTGGCCTGGAGAATCCCAGGGACAGAGGAGCCTGGCGGGCTACAGTCCAGGGGGCCACAAGGAGTCGGGCATGATTTTCACTCACTTCTCTCACTCACTTCAGACGAGGAAGGTGCACGTTTCAGGAGATGGATGGTGGTGAGCGTTACACAGCAATGTGAACGTGCTTAGTGCTGCTGGACTGTTCCGTTAAATATGGTTAAGATAGTGCGCTTTCTAGTATGTGACTCTTACCGCAATTTGAGAAATATTGTAATAAATAAATAAATAAATATAAAGATACTTGTCTGGGAGGGAGAGCTTTCTGTTCCTCGTGGTATGAGACACCTGGACCATTTGCCACCTAAGGCTCCTTTGAATCGAGGAGTTCTTTGGCATGTAACATGATCTTCCTTAAACAAAGGAGACTCAGAGGGAGAAGCAGAGAGAATCGGAAACCGTGGACACAGAGGGGATGCGGGCAGAGCGGAGGCCTGCAGTGCGGACTGAAAGCGGAGCACGTGATGGAGAGGGATGGCCCATGAGCTCCTGGTGAAGGTGCTAACCCGGGTTCAAAACAAGGCTGACTTAGAAATTCTCTTCCTCGGTTACCCTGAAATTGGAAATGAGGGTTCCCCAAAGAGGGACGGCTTCTGAGAATACAACCAGCGACTGGGCACAGACACCACTTCAAGGATGTACTCAGACATCCTTGCCAACAACGCATCCGACGCCGCTCCACCCCGAGCCCCTCAGTTCCTGAGCCGATGGCTGGGGAAGACGGAGAGAAGAAGCCGGCTTGCGGGTTTCTGTCTGGAGGAGAGTCGTGAGTCCAGCGGGTGCGTCTCCTCCCCGCGCATCCAAAGCTCAAGAACAGAACACCCGTCGGGCAGAGATCAGGAAGTCCACGAGAGAAGAGCAGCGCCTGCGTGCAGGTTGGGTGTTTTCTTTGTGATGGTTCCATCCCTCTGTCCCCTGCACCCCTTTGAGGGAAACGAGACAGGAAGCGGAGTGATGGGTAAAGGGGGGGGGCGGGGGAGCCGCAGAGCAGCTGACACCCCCAGAGTCTCGGGGGGGTCTCCCACAGTCAGGTGGACGGAAGGAAGCTTTCCTAGTCCTGCAGGACCCCCCGTGAGGGGCCCCCCCATCAGCAGGGACCGTGAGCTCCAGGGCAGGAGGCAGGCACCAGGCAGGGAGGGGCGGGGAAGCGGGCAGGGGGGCGGTGGCTGGAATCCCTCTCCAAGGCTCTAGCGTGAGGCGCGGGCTTGCTGCTGCGGGGCCCTCTGGCAGTCGGGACTGGAGGTCTAGCACCCGGGGCATGTTTTTTCATGAAACTAACACGGCTGAAGTCTCCAAAGCCTGAGAAGGGGGCTCAATAGTCTACTGACATCATCCCTGGGCTTGGGTTTTTTCTAACTCACCAAAGTAGAGCATTGTAACTGAAGCGTCTGGAGACCAGCGTCCGTCTCTCTCCAGGCCAGCATCCCTCTGGTCACATCTTCTCTCACGTGGGGTGGTGTTGGGATGCAGCTGAGAGGAAGTGGAGCTGGGAATAGGCTTAGTTTGGGGTCAGAGGGCTGTGTTCGCGTGGGTCTCTGTCACTCCCATTCAGTCAGGTTACCGCCGGCCGTGCTAGCACAGAAATGACGCCCAGAACTACTCCTAGACTCCCGTGCCAACCCATCTGTGGTTGTGCTGTGAAAACACAGAGCCACAGGTTGTCTTGTGATTTGAATACATCCTAAATGCCCCTCACAGAAAGTATATAAGTAGCAAAAGAGAAAGAAAATCTTCATTCTGATTTTAACCAGAAGCTGTGGTAGGGTTAGTCACTCAGTCATGTCCAACTGTTTGTGACCTCATGGACTAGAGCCTGCTAGGCTCCTCTTTCTATGTGGATTCTCCAGGCACAAATGCTGGAGTGTGTTGCCATGCCCTCCTCCAGGGAATCTTCCCAACTCAAGGACTGAACTGGGGTCTCCTGCATTGTAGGTGGATTCTTTACCAGCTGAGCTGGGGTCAGCTTCCCTGGGGCTCACCAGGGAAGCCCAACCAGAAGCTACATGCAGAGTATTTCTACCAAATAGTATAGCTTATAATCAAAGAAAAATAATTAGATAACTACCCTCAAATGTACTTGATATCACTAAAAACTAAATTGTCCAAAAGCGTGGACAAATAATATTCCAGCTCTTGGAGGTGTGATCAGAAAGTTATCAGCACCATATTAGCGTTGGGAGGGGGGAGGGGCACATGCTGGAGGAAAACAGGTGCCTAAGAGTCTAGAGAGGCTTTCAGGTGAGATGTGTGTGCTCACCAGGAGGCAACACTCCTCCTCCTGACTCCAGCTCAGGTGGCAGAGCGTGGAGACAGTTAGGAAAGAGAGGGCGGGGCGAGCTGGGGGTAGCCCTCCTGATGCTCCCAGTGTGGTGAGCCACCTGCCAAGTCCTAGCGAAATGCTTGTTTGGTACACTCAGAGCACTTGTTACTTGTCTTCCTCTAACTTGTTATTTTATATTAGGGCTTCAGCAGTGGCTCAGAGGTCAAGAATCTGCCTGCTGTGCAGGAGACACAGGTTCGCTCCCTGGGTCAGGAAGATCCCCTGGAGGAGGAAACGGCAACCCACTCCAGTATTCCTGTCTAGAGAATCCCATGGACAGAGGAGCCTGGCGGGCTACAGTCCGTGGGGTCATAAAGAGTTGGACACGACTGAGGTGACTCAGCACGCATGCACAGATTAGATTAACAATGCTGTGATACAGCCCAGTGATTCAGTTATACACATACGTTTGTCTATTCTTTCACAAGTTATTTTTCCTTTTTAGGTTGTTACAGAATATTAAGCAGAGCTCCCTGCGCTATACAGTAGCTCCTTAGTTATTATTTTGTTTTTAACTAGAATATAGTTGCTTTACAATGTTACATTGGTTTCTGCCATTGGACAAAGCGAATGAGCTGTGTTCATACATCCCCTCCCTTGGGAGCCTCCCTCCGTTTCCTCCCCCACCCCCACCCTCCAGGTCATCACAGCGCACCGAGCTGGCCTTCCTGGGCTACAGCAGCTCCCCACGAGCTATCCATTTCACCCCAGACAGTGCACACTCGTCAGCCCAGAGCTATCCATTTCACCCCAGACAGTGCACACTCGTCAGCCCAACCTCCCAACCCGTCCTCCCCTCCCTCCCCACCTGTGTCCACTCTCTTAATGTCCGCATCTCTATTCCTGCCTGACCTATCTTGAAAACAAGTAAATTTCTAGCTTTGCTATCAGTACAAAACGTACTGTGTGAAAGGGCTTTTTTTCCCCCTTGCAATCAAATCTGAAATAGCTTGATTTTTTAAATCTCTACTTTTGCAATGAAGAAACTTGAAACTCAAGGAGTCACAGAGTCCTAGGTAGCAGAGAAAGGGAAAAAAAGTCAAGCTTGTGTATGTGTATGAGCTTGGTCATGCTTGACCCTCTGTGACTCCATGGATGGTAGCTCTCCAGGCTCCTCTGTCCATGGGATTTTCCAGGCAAAATTATTGGAGGGGGTTGCCATTTCCTTCTCCAGGGATCTTCCGGACCCAGGGATCAAACCAGTGTCTCTTAGACTCCTGCACTAACAGGCAGGTTCTTAACCTGTCTTTCCCATGAGAAATGTTTAGCTGATGATAAAAAGGGTGGCATTCATGTATGAGTGACACTCAGAGCGTATTATTAACTACTGGAATAAACTGCTTACTTTTTTTAAAACTCTAGTTCTCCAGTAACTCCTAACAAAGTTTGCATCTAACCTACCTATCGAACCTATTTGTAAAGCCTAACGCTTTCTGATAGCACCCTCGGTATGGACCCCATCGTTAGAACGTACGTAAATTATTTTAAAGGCATAACAGCTCTCCACGGACATCCTCATAGATTGAGTGTCAGAAATGAAATACAGCATTTCAACTTTAGAGGCCTTTTGGAGTAGGTTTGAAGACAATTGTTGACAGTCCTGTAAAGTGCAATTTATGAAGCTGGAATTCCAGAGGTCAGCCATTCTTAGCTGAATAAAATGCAGGACTGACCTCCTAGGGCCAACTCTGCTTGGATCCTGTCCCCTAATGATGCCTTCCCATGCAATCGTGACATCTGTGAGAAGGACAAGTCTCATATCACTTACAGGCGGAATCTTAAAAATGATACAAATTAACTTATTTATGGATTACATTTGTGAATCTGAAGGATTTACATTAGTGAGGTTCATCATCACAAAATTCTCCATGGTTTAGAAAAATGTATATAATCTGTAGTGGAGGATTTGCCAAACCCCTTGATCTCACCTAAGTGTATGGATTCGTTGGAGACCCAGATGCAAAAAAACAGTGCGGTTAGTAATCAGGGGAGGTTGACTTTGGCTCGAGGGCTGTTGTTCAGAATGCCAGTCCCAGGACTTCCCTGGGGATCCAGGGAAGAGATTGAAAATATGCCTTCCGAAGCAGAGGACATGTGTTTGATCCCTGGTCAGGGCATCTAAGCTCCCAGCCGCAACTAGAGAAGCCCCGCTAGAGAAAGTGCAGGCCACAACGAAGGCCCAGCGCGGCCAAAATGAGACACAATAAATAATAAAGTACCTACATGTTAAAGGGCCGGGGCGGGGGCGGGGGCGGGGGAGGGGGCGGGGGGGGAAAGGGGAACGCCAGTGGCCAGCATGGCAACTCAGACACAAATGGGTGAGAGAATCAAAGAAGAACTCAGGTACCTCCTAGGCCCCTACCCTGCAAAGCAAGGGGTGAGCGCCTCTTCGCTCGACTTCATATTCAGAGATACGCACACAAAGCCGTGCTTTCTGGGCAGCCGGTGATCTGTAAATTCCCTCGTCCGCCCGGTTCTGCTCCGAGAGCTGCTCCACTGAGCCCTGGGATAATGCTGTTCACAGTTTCCCGTGCCTGCTTCTTAGCTCTTCAAAGAATAAGGAAATCAATGGAGTTTTCTTCTGTTTGGTGATTGCGATTTGGTATGGCGTCACTTCAGACCCCGCTTTCCGCACTGGCCTTAACGGCAGAGGGGAGGCGGGCGGGTAGAAAAGCGCGTCTTTCTTCCCACGCTTCGTGATCTCTGCCCTGTTCCCCGCGGCTGACGACGTGATGGCTCGGGCCAGGGGGGTGTCCTCATGGGTTGTGACACCCCCACCTGGGAGGAAGGCGAGCCCGGAGCCCTGTGACGGCCAATCGCAGGACAGAGCCCGCGACAGCAGCCCTCGCTCACCAGCAAATCTGTGGCTCTTCCGGGTTTGGGAAGATAGCGTCTTCTAGCAGGAATTTCTATTTCTCTGTGTTGTCAGGCTCTTGGACCACATAAGCAATCATTTTTGATGGCTGCTGTGTACTCTGCCAGCCTGCGGCCACTGGGAACTTCTGAACAGAGCCAAGCAAATGGCTACTGCTTAAAGACTAAGCTTTCTCTTCTGTAGGATTCTGCTTTAAGTCAAAATCTCCCTCCTGGTTATTGAAAACAAAACATCAAATCTGATCTTCTGAAGGTCGTTTCTTTGAAAATAAATAAATAAATATATTTTCAGTTCAGTTCAGTTCAGTCGCTCAGTCGTTTCTGACTCTTTGTGACCCCATGGACTGCAGCATGCCAGGCCTCCCTGTCCATCACCAGCTCCCGGAGTTTACTCAAACTCATGTGCATTAAGTCAGTGATGCCATCCAACCATCTCATCCTCTGTTGTCCCCTTCTCCTCCTGCCCCCAATCGCTCCCAGCATAAGAGTCTTTTCCAATGAGTCAGTTCTTCGCATCAGGTGGCCAAAGTATTGGAGTTTCAGCTTCAGCATCAGTCCTTCCAATGGATATTCAGGAATGATTTCCTTTAGGATGGACTGGTTAGATCTCCATGCTGTCCAAGGGACTCTCAAGAGTCTTCTCCAATGCCACAGTCCAAAAGCACCAATTCTTTGGCACTCAGCTTTCTTTATAGTCTAACTCTCATATCCATACATGATTACTGGAAAAACCATAGCTTTGACTAGATGAACCTTTGTTGGCAAAGTAATGTCTCTGCTTTTTAATATGCTATCTAGGTTGGTCGTAACTTTTCTTCCAAGGAGCAAGCGTCTTTTAATTTCATGGCTGCAGTCACCATCTGCAGTGATTTTGGAGCCCCCCAAAATAAAGTCTGACACTGTTGCCACTGTTTCCCCATCTATTTGCCATGAAGTGATGGGACCAGATGTCATGATCTTAGTTTTCTGAATATTGAGCTTTTAAGCCAACTTTTTCACTCTCTTCTTTCACTTTCATTAAGAGGTTCTTTAGTTCTTCTTCACTTTCTGCCATAAGGGTGGTGTCATCTGCATATCTGAGGTTATTGATATTTCTCCTGGCAATCTTGATTCCAGCTTGTGTTTCTTCCAGTCCAGCGTTTCTCATGATGTACTCTGCTTAGAAGTTAAATAAGCAGGGTGACAATATACAGCCTTGATGCACTCCTTTTCCTATTTGGAACCAGTCTGTTGTTCCATGTCCAGTCCTACCTGTTGCTTCCTGACCTGCATAGAGGTTTCTCAAGAGGCAGGTCAGGTGGTCTGGTATGCCCATCTCTTTCAGAATTTCCCACAGTCTGTTGTGATCCACACAGTTGCCCAAAACATTTGTTTCGGTTTTTATGTAAGATGTTATGGAAAACCCAAATGAATGTTTTGGCCAATCCAATACTTGAGTTTACCCTAAGTTAATTGTCTACTAAAATTGGGGTCAGGGGGACCACAGTTCTGTACCAGTATACTGTAGACAGAGGCGAGCATGCTTCTTGGGTGTAAAGACAGGACACTTCCTACAAAAAAACACCTGCCCTTATATTCAATATTGAATATATATTACATGTGTCCTTATTCCCCTTTCATTTCATTCTTCAGTACAGGAGAATTTAGCCCATAACCCATGAAGCTGTTTCACAGAATCTTTCTTGGCCACCCTAACAAGTTTCCGTTGTCATTTGCCTCCTTCTAAGCTTCCAGAGTCTTTTGTCTGATCCCCTTTAATAGCTCACATTCTCTTCCTTGTAGTGTATTTACCAGCTGAGCCACAAGGGAAGCCCAAGAATACTGGAGCGAGTAGCCTATCTCTTCTCCAGTGGATCTTCCTGACCCAGGAATCGAAGCGGGGTCTCCTGCATTGCAGGCAGTTTCTTCACCAACTGAGCTATCAGAGAAGCCCAGTGTATATTATCAGTATATGATGTTATCACCCATGGTTGAAAAAGAGTCTTTACCAACAAAAGCCATGACTTACCCATTTTTGGAATGTCCATAGTGTCTAGAACTCACTTGTCCATAATGGGTCTTCAGTCTTTTGATGTTAAATGTAGAGGAAACTTACTCACTCAAGTGTATCACAAGTTAGCAAAATGTGTGGTGGAAATAGTGAACAGAGGGCAAGTTTCCTCCTAGCCCCCTTTTTTTTCCTCTTCAGAAGAGGGTATGTTTTAAAATATGGGTTCTATCCTTATTCAAGTGGGGTGAGACGGACAGATCAGGACACAGCTGTCATTGGAGGGTGGCTTGTTGCTCACAGTTCCCATGGGAAGGGGTCACACCACGCCACATAGGAACCACGAGGAGATCCCTGGAGTCAACCAGGGGGGCTTCTGGGCAAGAACCTTTATTGCAGCTCTTTCAGGAACTGAGTAGGCAAAGAATCCTCCTGCAGCGCAGGAGACCCCAGTTCGATCCCTGGGTTGGGAAGATCCCCTGGAGAAGGGATAGGCTACCCGCTCCAGTATTCCGGCCTGCAGAATTCCATGGCCTTTATAGTCCATGGGGTCACAAAGTCACACACAACTGAGCGACTTTCACTTTCAGGAAAGAAAAGAGGTACGGTGAGCAGCTGAGCAGGATTGTGAGTGTGTGAGTGTGTGTGTGTGTGTGTGTGTGTGTGCACATGCACGCACGCTCAGTCACTCAGTCGTGTCCACCTCTTTGCAACTCCATGGACTATAGCCCACCAGCCCCTGGTCATGGGATGTTCCAAACGAGAATACTGGAGTGGGTTACCATTTCCTACTCCAGGGGATGCGTCTCCTGCGTTGGCAGGCAGATTCTTTACCACTAGTGCCACCTGGGAAGCCCTGAGCAGGATTAAATCGGAATAATGTCAGTGAACTCGGTGTAGGGCTCCAGCAATCCCTGGTGGGTCAGTGGTAAAAAATCTGCCTGCCACTGCAAAAGATACAATAGACACAAGTCCTTCCCTGGGTGGGGAAGATCCGCCGGAGTCGGGAATGGCAGCCCAGTCCAGCATTCTTGCCTGGGAAAGCCCACGGACAGAGGAGCCTGTCCGGCTATGGTCCACGGGGTCATAGAGTCAGACAGGGTTGAGCACGCATTCTGGAAGAGCCTGATAAAGAAGCAGCTGGGGGTGGGTGCTGGGTTGGTTACTTTGCATATGAAAGTGTTGCCAGCAGGGGAGTCATGTGGTGTCTCTAGGAACTGCCTGAACCTGGGAAGGGCAGTCTCTCCCGGGTCAGCAAGACCCCAGATGTCAAAGCATCAGAAACATGGAAAATAAATAACAGAGCATAATTCCTTTGGGATCTCTTTCCTCCTGGAAGCTCCCACGTCTTCCTCACAGACATCAACAATCTCTCTGTGTGCTTTCTCCGGTTCTGCCTCATTTATCTATAAATACAGCCCAATAGCACCAGCAGGAAAATACATTTTTCTATAAAATTTACAGAGAATTTAGAGGTGTTTGAGAGGTCTTTGAGACACTATGATATTCATCTTTTAAAAAGTGAAAGTGAAGTCTCTCAGTCGTGTCCGACTCTCTGCGACCCGAGGACTGTAGCCCACCAAGCTCCTCTGTCCATGGGATTCTCCAGGCAAGAATACTGGAGTGGGTTGCCATTTCCTTCTCCAGGGGATCTTCCCAACCCAGGGATCGAACCCGGGTCTCCCACATTGCAGGCAGGCGCTTTAACCTCTGCACCACCAGGGAAGCCTAAAGCACACTGTTACTATCTACAGAAAAGCGCACCCACCCTAGGGACATACAGCCCTACGAATTATCAGAAAGTAATGGTGGCCCTCTTTTGTTCTAACCGCATCGTGTGCCATTTTTGGAAACAGTACACGTTTCCTTACAGTGTTGCCTGAAGTGTAGAGTGTCTGGGTTCTAAATCCTGTCCCTGCCACTCCCCATCTGTTCCTGGGAGGCGTGACATTTAACCTTTCTGTAAAGCCTTCTCAATTTTCCCACGAGTAAAATGATAATAATAGTAACAACCTTGTGGTGTCGTTGTGAGAAATACAAGTGCCTAGGACAGTTCCAGGTGGCTGATGCACTGCTCAGTAACATGTGCTTTGCTATTACTGAGAAACAGTACGTAGAATAATGGCTGCTTTTCCTTGACAACAGTACGCAGTGACGTAATGGACACAGAAGCCACCTCCAGCCGCCAGCTTGCCAACCTTGTCTCGTGGCTGTGCTCTTGGCATTTTGCTACTTGCTTTCTGCAAAGTTTACTTCTTTCTAATAAGCCGGACCATTAGTCCCCGTGTCTTTGAGGGGGCTTTCCTGGCAGTCCAGTGGTTAGGACTTTGCCTTGCAGTGCAGAGGCTGTGGGTTTGATCCTTGGGGGGGAGTTAAGATCCCATATGTGCAGTGGCCAAAAAAAACCCAAACATAAAACAGAAGCAAGTAACAGAGTCCATAAAGACTTTTATAATGTTCCATATCAAAAAGAAAGCTTAGAAAGTGTCTCTGGGTTTCTTCTTACTTCCATATCCTCAGCACCTGAAGCAGGTCTTAAAACATACCTGTGTCCATTCAACGGTTTGAAAGGCCAGATAAGCTATCACTGCTTGCTTTGCCATTGTATTTGCTTCCAGCACCAAACAGCAAAATCTGTTGCTTGTGATCTGCTCGGTTCAGGAAAACCAAATATACTGTCAGGAAAGGATGAATCAAACCCAAGAGGATCTCTTTATTAAGCTTGAAGCACCTTTTTGTGTTTGTAACTTGATTCTGACCCTGATGCAGCACTGGGTCTTGCCAGGGCTCCACTGGGCCGTGAATAAACGTTGACAGCAGCGTGTGGTGGACGCCAGCGAGCCGGCTGTGGTGTGCCCACGCCGGGCACAGCTCAGGGCAGAGAGGCTTTGCTTTCCCTTGGTGTCTTTTCCCCCACTTCTCCACGGGTCGCCTGGGAAGATGTTCCTTTGTTCCCATCCACTGGGGATGATGATGACAGCTGGTAGCCCTGAGACCTGGTGACGAGATAAGAACAGAGAGCAGGGGGACGCAGGGGGAGAAGGAGCCAGGTCAGCCAAGGCGAGGGACTCTTGGGGGAATGGCCTCAGTGCCCACTGGAAGGGGCGGTGCCTGGTGAGGTGCTGGTGGGGCTCGACACAGGGTTAGAAGCAGATGAGCAGATTTGGAACTGGAAAGTAATGAGATGGTCCTAGAGGTCCTTTTTATTTAACAGATACTGTGGTAGGTTTCCAACGATGTCCATACCCTCATCCTAGGAGCCTGTGAATATGTTACTTTATTTGGCAAAAGAGGGGACTTCCCAGGTGGCTCAGTGGTAAAGAGTCCTCAAAAGAGACTGCGGGAGCGATTAGGATCCAGAATCTTGGGATGAGGGAGTTGCCTGGCTTATCCAGGTGGACACAATCTAATCACATGAGGCTTTAAAAGCAGAGAGCCCTTCTGGGTTGCAGAGAGAGGGCGGCGTGAGACAGACGTCACGCGCCTGGCTGGATTGACGCTGGAGGAAAGGGGGCTTGTGGGGGTCCCAGAAGCAGCAAAGTCCAGAAGGGTTTTCCCCAGAGCCTCTAGAAGGAACACAGCCCTGCCCAGACTTGATGTTTGACCAACTAGACTCATGCGGGACTGGCTTCCAATCTGCAGGCCTGTAAGGTAATGCATTTGTGTTTAAGTCATGAAATTTGAGAGAATTTGTTCTAGCAGCAACAACGCCTGCATGCGTGTTTAGCTGCTCAGTCATGCCTCTTCCCTCGTGACCCCATGGACTGTAGCCCGCCAGGCCCCTCTGTCCATAGGACTCTCCAGGCACGGATACAGCAGCGGATTGCCTTTTTCTCCTCCAGGGGATCTTCCTGACCCAGGGATCAAACCTGCATCTCCTGCTGGGCAGGCGGACTCCTTACCACTGAGCCACCTGGGAAACCCAGGAGGAGCAACACGTGACTATAAATATTTATAGAGTCCCATCTTGGGCCAGCACTGAGCTAAATATTAAAGCTACCCCAGTATACAAAGTAAACCTAATTTCTGCCCTAATGAGGCTTACTTACAAACTAGGATTTAGAATCGTCAACCAACTGAAATCTATAGAACAAGCATAAGATACTAAGAGGTCTTGTTATAGCCATTCACCTTCTACTATATTAACTCTGCAAACCATACTCTGAATCAGAAGAAGCAGTTTCTAAATCAGTTTTTCTAATGAAAACATGTGCTCAATAGAAATATAACGTATATGCGTAAGTAACTTCTGACTACTGAGATGGAGTAGCGCTCAGAAACTACTTTTTAAAGGGGGCAAGCAGCTCTACAATATTAGCAAAAACCGACAGAGGGGATGAATATCCAACAAGCAACTTGGAGAAGGTAATAAGAACAAGTGACTGGAATTAAATACAGAAGGCTGACAACTTTTGCCTAGTTTCATAAAATTGGTTACTCATGAACTACTGTAACCGAAAGTGGGGTCTGGCTGCTGTCTGCTCAGAGGCCATTAAAGAGGCCAGGTTGGTGGAAAGGAAAGTTTGCTTTATTTAGGATGCTGGCAACTGGCAGGGGGGTGGGGGAGGGCGGATGCCAAAGGCTGACGACCCCTCCTCCCACCTACCCGCCCCAGTGGGCAACAGCTTTTATAGACAGAAGGAGGGGGTTACATGCAGAAACAGCACAGTCGGCTCTGACAGTCACCTTCAAATTGGTCATAGAAGGTCTGACCAGGGTCATCTTGATTGCTTCAGGTCCAGTTAGTCTTCAGTTCCAGGGTTGTTGGTTTTTTTTTTTTTTTTTTTTTTCCATTTCTTGAGGCCATTTCTCAGAATTGTGGCAGCTAACGTCACGGCTACAGTCTGTCATTATGTAGTTAACTTCTTCCAACTGGTGGAGGTTTAGTACCAGTAGGACAGCTCACAGGATATGGCTCAGAAGGTTCTCTGTAGCCCTTGAGAAGGAACTAAAGGCCTTGACTTTGCTTAATGACTATATTATTACCTGGTCTCCTTTGACTCTTTACCTTTGTTTCTGCATTTTCTCACTTCTCTGATTAAACTTATCCTTTGGCTAAAGTTTTTCTGGGGCTTCCCAGGTGGCTCAGTAATAAAGAATCCTTCTGCCAATGCAGGGGATGAGGGAGACGTGGTTTCAATCCCTGGGTCAGGAAGATTCCCTGGAGGAAATGGCAACCCACTCCAGCATTTGTGCTTGGGAAGTCCCACGGTTAGAGGAGCCTGGCTGGCTACCGTCGGTGGGGTTGCCAAGCGTCAGATGCACCTGAGCACGAGCCCCCAAGGCTTTTCCATAGACAAAGGGCATACGGGGCAAAGACTATAGCGTCCTGCTCAGTTTCACTACTACACAGTAATGTAACTATATATTGTTAGGTAAAAAGACGACCAGGGCACCAAAAAAGTGTCTAACAGGCTTTTTAATGGCGAAGCGCTACTGGGCGGGGTTCCCGGACCCGAACGAGGCAGGTCAAGGAAGTCCCCGCCCAGACCGTGTTGGAGGTGGCTTATATACATCGTTGCGAGGGATGGTCAGGTTAATGGATGGGGTTCGGATAGGTCGCCAGGCGAGGCGTCGCGGGCTGACAGGTCCTTCTACGTGGCTGGGGCGGGGCGGCTTTAGCTGGCGAAGTGTGCTGTCACTGGTCCCCGGGATCTGGGAGGCGCCTTCCGTTAGGGACTTCCCCCGCCGGCGGGGTTGGGAGGGGGGGATGGGGGCGGCCCATCACAGCCGGGATCTGGCCTTATGTATATAAACTTACAACATGTTGACTAATGGATTTGCAGGTCACAAACATCTCAAGAAATGAAGCACATTTTTTATTATTTGACTTCAAAATTATATTTTGTATTTGAACTTAACATGTTTAAGTTATTAATGGGGCGCCATTTCCAAAGAAATGAGATATGCTCATTTTTGGTTGCCACCAATATCTCACAGGAATGAAAGGCAAGTTACAAGGGGGCAAAGCTATTATCGCTTTTGCTATTGACTCAGCTTGGAAGACCAAAAAAAAAAAAATTTCTTTTACCTTCTCAACTATATCATACATTATTTTTCCTTTTGCATTCTCAACTACACCATGTCTCCTTATAGAAATGCATCCTAATCTACATCATGATAAATTAGGAAGGGAGTAGGGTCCTTATACACGTAGACTGAGAGAATGAGCCTCTATTTGACTTTAATGAAAGAACACTTTTAAGGACAATTATTCTATATCATATAACTAACAGCTCTCAGTGTGACAGTTTTCATGGGCACGGTCTTCGTGTAGGAAGCCAGCTTAGTTTCGTTTCCCCTGTTTCATGGTATCCCTCCAGCGTTCCTGAGATCTCTCAACCTCTGTGCTACTGACACCTGGGCTGACCCGTGCCTTGTGACGTTAGCAGCGTCTCTGGATGTCATCCCCTGGGCGTCTGCAGCATCCTCCTCCCGCTCATCATTACTCCTAGGCAACGTGTCCAGATATTGACAGTGTCCCGGGGGGAAGGGGACAAAATCTTCTTGGTTGAGAGTCACGAGCCTAAGTGATTAGTGTAAACTAAAGTCACAGAAAAGAATAACTTTGGAGGCATGAAGTCACCCTGTAATTCTTGGCTGTGCTTCCTGTTATTAATCTGGTCTTCTGTTAGCAGGCACAGGGAGATTTTCTCACGGTGAGCCTTGTAATGCATGGACCATTGACACAGCACGGACCCCTCTTTCACTGCAGTGATCACGGTCTTTCATCTTCATAGCCAGCACTAAGATAAAACTGTATAGTTACTGGGAACTTCTAGAAAAACCATAATATTCTGTGGGCCACTCTCCCAAGTCATTTTATAGACCCTGTTCAAGTTTAATCAAAGGATAGTCATTTATGACTTAAAATATAAAAATCTTAATAGAAGCCCAATAATTATTTAAATAGTGTGTATATTATCAAGAGTGAGGACTTTAAAAATCACTGAAAAGTAGGTGCAGAGTTAGAAAAATGACAAGGTTTAATCTCTTCTCATGAAACAGGTGAATGACTCAAATTATGTGGGAGATAGGATGTACAACATCACATTAAATGTTAAATACATACAATTCCATGTTTTCATTAGTTTGGATTTAAAAAATGCTTAGTGCCCACGGAGGAACCAGTATGTGGCGGTGGAGGTGGGGTGGTGATGGGGAAGGAAAAGAATTCCTCAAAGAACTGCTGAATTATGTATCATTTCTTTTATAAATTGAAGTATAGTTAATTTTCAGTGGTGTGTTTCAAGTGTACAGCAAAGTGATTCAGTTATACACGTATATTCTTTTTTGGGTCTTTTCCTTTATAGGTTTTTACAAAATATTGAGCATAGTTCCCTGTGCTATATATCATTGCTATTCCTTTTATAATTAGAGTGACTTTGGGTTTATTTACAACACAGAGAGACAAGGGTTTTGAACAGTAATTCATGCTTGGTGTTTTAAAATGAATAGTGGTAAAGAATTGCTAGATTCTTTGTTTTCTTTTTAATATAATTGCTTTACAATGTTCCATTAGTTTCTTCTGTAAACCAATGTGAATCAGCTCCCCCCCCACACACACACACCGCACACACACACACGTGTATATATATATATATCCCCTCCCCCTCCCTCCCACCCCCCAGGTCAGCACAGAGCAGCGAGCTGAGCTCCCTGCGCTGCACAGCAGCTTCCCACTAGCTGTCTATTTTACATGCAGTAGAGTATATATGTGCTTCTCTCTCTCAGTTCATCCCACCATGAAAAGGAATGAAACTGGGTCATTTGTAATGATGTGGATGAACCTAGAGTCTATCATACAGTGACGGTAGTCAGAAAGAGAAAAATGAGCATCATATATTAACTCATATATATGGAATCTAGGAGGCTTCCCTGGTAGCTCACAGTAAAGGATCTGCCTGCAGTGCGGGAGACCCAGGCTTGACGATTCCTGGGTTGAGACGATCCCCTGGAGAAAGGAATAGCAATCCATTCCAGCATTCTTGCCTGGAGAATTCCATAGACAAAGGAAAAATAAATAGTACAGATGAGACTATTTGCAGGCAGGAACAGAGAGGGAGACGTAGAGAATGTATTGTGGGCACAGTGGGGAAGGAGAGGGTGGGGAGAATTGAAAGAATCTGTCCTTTAACTGTGGAATAATATACCCTGAAAATGGAAAGTCTCATCATATGATCAGTTCAATTCTCTACAGACACAGAGCAGAGGGTCCACCTGCTGAAGCCGGGGAGCTGGCACATTGCTGTTGTTAAAGTGGTCACACCTGTGGAACCAAAAGGCACATCATTAGCTAATTGGCAAAAGATGTATTTAAGAGAAAACCATACGGTGTAGAAGGCAGAGGGAGCAAGGGTGTCCTGGATATATACCACAGTAAGGTTAGTTTCTAGATTTCTAATCATTTCTGGAGTCTCACAGCATCAAGTTGGAGAAAATGGCATCGATGATTTAGCAGAAAGAGGTTTTTAAAAAATCAAACTTTGTCACCAAAGGCACACACAAAAAGGGGGACACGGTTTTCTCTAAGGACTTGGATCAAATTTAAGCACGTTCATTTTACAGCCCTGGCATTGATGTGTAATCCTAGGTCTCAGGGTATAAAGGTATGTCTAAAGAAGACTAAAGCCTCTTCAGAGTGAGTACTTTCTGAATTCCTCATTTGTAAGTTACCAGGTGAATTCCTGTGGTTTAGCCTATGAGAAGGCACCCCACACACACACACACACACACACGCAAGTGACACGTCCTTTTTGCCCTCGGGAGATTGAAATCTGATTTCCCAAGCTGGCGGACAGGTTGGCAATTGAAATCAAACTGCTCTCTGCCTCTCAAAGTGCTGGCATGAGGGCCGTCCCCTCTGATTGGTCGTCCCTGGGGTGAGGGGCGGGGGAAGCGCTGAGGCCGGAAGCACCTGTGCTGGCTGCTGGATCAATGGTCAGAGTCAGCGGGGCTCTGTTTAATGAACCTTCCACCGGCGTCCCCGCCTTGCTGACAACAGTGGGTAGCTCCAGTGCCAACGCCGAGGACGCGGGATCTATTGGAAGGCGAAATAATTGCTTCATTTTCCGGTACAAAGATATAAACCTGATTTTTGTGTACATAAGAGCGTGCTTTCAATCCTTAACTGGAAGAGAGCCTGGCGCGGAGCACAGAGTGAAACGGGGTAGAAAGAGATTGGTTCTCAGAACTACAGGAGAATTGCCAAGGGCTTTATAGTCAAGGGATTCTTGGGCTCTGTGGGCCAGCACCCAGCCCAAAGCGTGCTGTCTCGGTCACAGAGGGGAAAACGGTTGTTTCCGTTGGTGCCTTTCCACGAGAAAGTGTTTTGACAAATCAAGAGAAGCAGGGAAAACCCCACTGATGAGATTTGCACCTAATTTGTCTCGTTACTGCCTCGTTATGATGGCGCGCGCGCAGCAGGACGCCCGTCCCAAATGCGGTATCTGGCGCACGACCGAGTTAGGAGGGAAATGGATGTGACAGCCCATACCCAGAATATTCCTGTCGTGCCTCCTACTTTCCTGAATCTCCTTGAACTGCCTTTGTGTTGGCGAGTGAAACTATGAGGCGGTTGTGTCCTTTTCAAGGTGTGTTTCTAAATGCTGCTAAGGTTAAGATTAAGGCGCAATTACTCTGAAACGTGAACAAGTGCATGCGTGCTCAGTCGTGTCTGACTCTCTGCGACCCCGTCATGGACTGCAGCCCACCAGGCTCCACCATCCATGGGATTCTCCAGGCAAGGATACTGGAGTGGGTTGCCATTTCCTTCTTCAGAAACGTGAACACAGAGCCGCCTGAAATTGCGGCATTCAGGTGATTGTGTCAAATAGCATTCATACATACGTCTAGATTTCTACACCATAGCCCATTACTATTTGATTTTTTAAAATACATTATGCTTGTTTTTAAGCATTAGGATAAATCAGTCCTTCCCTAGATACTTGACAACTCACAAAACAAACTCAACAAACTTTGAAATGACACTGCTGTAATAGGCAGGACAGTAGAGAACTGTACTTGTTTTCACAATCTTACGTGAATTGAAACTGATGATCATCCAATTTGAAAGTCAGCTTTCAGGCAGAATCAATACTTTCCAGCCATGATTCTTTTAAATGAACCACTTCCCTTGAGTTTTGTCAACATCTCAATATTCTTTCCCAAATCCCTTTTTTTTTTTCTTGTCCAGCATTTTTCTCATTTACTGATTTTTCACACAAATATTTGAGTATATTGTGGACAGGAGGTTATTTTCTTCCACTGCTTCTGGGCTGTGTGGCCTTGAACAAGTCAACATTTGAGATTAATTTGTCTAATCTTGTTTAAAATGGAGATATATTGAAAAGCACAAATGTGTTAATCACTAAGTCATGTCCGACTCTTTGCAACTCCCACCGGGCTCCTCTGCCCATGGAATTTCCCAGGCAAGAATACTGGAGTGGGTTATCATATCCTTCTCCAGGGGATCTTCCTGACCCAGGGATCAAACCTGGGTCTCCTACATTCCAGGTGGATTCTTTACCATCTGAGCTAGCAGGAGATAATATTAACAGCCACTTAATGAAGTAATGATGGCAACTTGCAAAAAGAAAGAAACAAATATAGGGGATATATCTAAGCATCATGTCTGGAACTTAGAATGTCCCCCATTGAATACAAATTAAATGTAAGTACCTCCGTCTTCTATCTCCTTGACCACAGTGAACAGACATCTTCCTGGATGCCGAAGGAGGGCTTTGTGGGCTTTCTTGTCAACCTCTCCCTCACCCTTGTGCTGCTGCTAAGGCCTCCTTTTCTCCATTTCCAGGTCATTCATTCATTCGTCAAGGGCTGCATCCAACATGCATGCTAACAGACTTTCTTCGAGTTGTTTCTGCTGAGAATCCCCGTCAGCAAACCACAAGGAGCAACAAAGAATACAACAAATGACTTACTTACGCTTTGGCTTCCCCGGCGGCTCAGTGGGTAAAGAATCCGCCTGCGACATGGGAGACCCAGGTTCGATCCCTGGGTTGGGAAGATCCCCTGGAGAAGGGAATGGCAACCACTCCAGTATTCCTGTTGGGAAATCCTATGGGCAGAGGAGGCTGGAGGGCTATAGTCCATGGGACCGCAGAGTCGGACATGACTCAGTGACTGAACAACAATCCCAGCTTTGGGCAAAACTGCCAAGAGGCATTTTTCCTTGTACTTTCCCCCGACCCCTTCTGCTCCATCGTGTCTTCTGTGGATGGGTCACCACCCTTCCTCAGCCCTCACTTTTCAGTGAAGAATTCCACTTAGCCAAATCCTTTTTATTAGTAAAATGAAAACCCCTCATCCCACAGTAACCGAGTGTTCAGATTCTGTCTGGACTGTGAAGCTTTAGCAAGGAGAAAAGTCCTCTGGTGAGCCCTCTGCGCTGGACACTCTTACCTCCTGGCTACCGCCTCAGCTGCCGCTGGCCAGCCAGCTTCTCCAGCGTGCGGTCTCAGCATCCATGTTTGATTCTCACTGCCTGTCCCGTGCGCCTCTCCCGTGCGAGTGAAGGAGGCCTGGTCCCCAAGCGTGCATGGCTGGAAAGTGAGAGAGCTGACATTGCAGGCCAGGGCCCAAACCCTCTGCCGCTCCCCAGGAGGGGGATCCCAGGGATGCGTTCTCCGGCCCAGGCCGTCTCGGTGGGGATGAGCTGCAGGGAGCACTGTGTGTTGTCTGCTCCTCCTTTCTTCCTGCGGCCTTCTTGGTCTTGTTCCATCTGATCACCTAGAAAAGTCCCCTGTGTCTAAGGGGGGTTATCTCTAACAGCTCCTGGGGCATGCCCAGGCTAAGGCGTGTACTCGCTTGCATCACGACAAGCAAGGAAGATTGTGAGATGATTCCAGAATGTGTTGCATTCTTTTTTTATTTTAAATTTGGTTGCGCCAGGCCTTAGTCGCGGCACATGGATCTTCGCTGTGTTATGCGGGATATCTCAGCTGCAGCAGGTGGACCTTCTAGTTGTGGCCCACCGCTCATGTGCGCTCTAGTTGCTCCGAGACACGTGGGATTGTCGTTCCCCAGCCAGGGATCAAACCCTTGTCCCCTGCATTGCAAGGCAGATTCTTACCCACACGACCACCAGAGGAGTCCCCAGAATGTGATACAAGCTTTCAAGAAGCAAAGAGGGTATAAGGGCAGTGACTGCTGTTAAGGCCGGGATGCCCGGGTGAGGGCGGTGACATCCTCTAGGGTGGTCCGTGACAGCGTCTTCAAGAGAGGCCTTGAACTGATGCCTAAATGATGTGAAGGAGCTGACGGCAGAAAAGCCCAGAAGGGAAGAAGTTACCTTCCGTCCAAACAGAGACTGTGAGCTCTGGAGAGGCCCAGGCAGGTGCCTTATAGAAACAGAAGAACCTCAGTGCGGCCGCGGCAGAGTGGGTGGGAGAGAGACTCAGAGGCCTTCCCAAGCCGCGGTGGAATTCGGATTTTATTTTGTGGGCGACAGGATGATACTGAAGGATTTGGAGCAGAGAAAGGGACGTGCTGTGAGTTCTGTGATAAATAGTTCACGCTGACCGTTGCGTGGAAAACCGCAGGCCAGGTGGGTCAGTAGGGAGACTTGGGTGATGGGTGACGTGGTCCAGACTTGGATAGTGGCGGAGGCGGGAGAGAAAGTCGAGGCTTCCCCTTCCAGACGATATTTGGGTTTAAACAACTTTGATTTGATGGCCTGCTGGTTGGATGTGTTGGTATGTATGTTTCTGGCTAGTGAGGGTCGGAGGCCTTTTCCCTGCTCTGGGGCTCCCTACACTGTAGGAATTTCACTTGTTAAAGACTGTGGCTGCTTTTCTTGTTTTGTTTTTCTTCAAACTGTGCTGTATGCAGGCAGGCTCTTAGCTCCCTGGGATCAGACCCAGGCCCCCTGCATTGGAAGCATGGGGTCTTATCCATTGGACCACTAGGGAAGTCCCTGAAAGACTACGGCTTCTTAATTTAGGATATATTGCTCACTATAAGCAGTGTATTCTGTTTGGTTTTTTTTTTTTTAATATATATATATCAGAATAACTTCAGAAAAGTCAATTTGCATCATGTGCCAATCTTGCTACAGGGCTGGTGTGAAGTGCCTACGGGGAGGGAATTTTGCAGACAGCAGAAGAAGAAAGATCCATACCCTGATCTGTGGGAGAAAGAAGGATGTCTGCTCAAGAAAATAACAACAGGAGTTTCATGATCTGGCTGGTGCACATTCTTAGATGAATAAATATTAGCCCAGAGGTGAAATGTTAACTTTCCAGAAAATAACAGAACACTAACAAACAAGAGTAACTAATATTCTAAGAAGTGGGAACAACTTTCTTGGGATATTTGTTGCACTAAACGAATAGCTTATTGAGGGGAAATGTTTGATGGCAGGACATCTGCATACATAATAGAAATATTATGGAGAGAACACATTTGCAGAAACTATTGTGGGAAAATTTTCCAATTTAAATGAATCATCCTGCTTGCTCAATTTTGGTTAGCTTATATATATATATATATGGATTGATTGTTGGTTAATAATTTCTGTTATATTTGAATTTAAAGGTTGCTTTAAAATTTCTTTTCTTTTTTAGAGTTTATACTACACATGGTACATTGTATGAGTTTATGCTTTAATTGAAGTATAGGTGATTTTCAATGCATGTTTCAGGTATACAGCACAGTAAGACAGTTATATTTTTAAGTATATATATTCTTAATCAGATTCCAACCCCTGTGTCTAGTGGTTAGGATTCAGCAATCTCTCTCTTTATATTAGATTCCATTCCCTTACAGGTTTATTGCAAAATATTGACTATAGTTTCCCATATGGTACAGTAGCAGGTCCTTTTTGGTTAACTATTTTATATATGGTAGAGTGTATACATTAATTCTAAACTCCTAATTTATCTGTCGTATCTGCTTCCCCTTTGGTAACCTTTAGTTTGTTTCTACTCTGAGTTGGTTTCTGTTTTAGAAATGAGTTCATTTGTACACTGCTTTTTTTTTTTTTTTTTTTTAGATTTCACATATAAGTAAAATTGTATGATATTTGTCTTTCTCTGTCTGGCTTACTTCCCTATGTATGGTAATTTCTAGGTCTATCCATGTTGCTACAAATGGCATTATTTCATCCTTTGTTAGGGCTGAGTAGTATTCCATGGAGAAGGCAATGGCAACCCACTCCAGTACTCTTGCCTGGAAAATCCCATGGATGGAGGAGCCTGGTGGGCTGCAGTCCATGGGGTCCCTAAGAGTCGGGCACGACTGAGCGACTTCATTTTCATGCACTGGAGAAGGAAATGGCAACTCACTCCAGTGTTCTTGCCTGGAGAATCCCAGGGACAGGGGAGCCTGGTGGGCTGCCGTCTATGGGGTCGCACAGAGTCGGACACGACTGAAGCAACTCAGCAGCAGCAGTATTCCATGGTATATATGTACCACATCTGCTTTATTGATTCATCAGTTGATGGATGAAAACATAGGTTTCTCCCATGTCTTGGCTATTGCGAATGGAGCTGCATAGGTGTCCTTGTATCTCTCTGAGTTATAGTTTCGTCTGGATATATGCCCAGGAGTGCGACTGCTGGATGACACGGTAGCTCTGTTTGCAGGTTTTGAGGAAGCTCCATTCTGTTTTCCACGGTGGCTGAACCGATCTGCACTGCCACTGACTGTAGGAGGGTTCCCCTTTCTCCATACCCTTGCCAGCATTTATTTGTAGACTTTTCAATGACGGCCATTCTGACCGGTGTGAGGGTGAGTACCTCACTGTAGCTTTTATTTGCATTTCTCTAGTATTAGGAATGTTGAGCATTTCTTTATGTACCTGTTGCCATCTATATATCTTCTTTAGAGAAATACCTACGTGGGTCTTCTGTGCATTTTTTGATTGGGTCATCTTGTCTTTCTGTCATTGAGTTGGACCATTTGTATATTTTGGAAATTATGGTTTTGTCCATAGCCTCATTTAAAAATATTTTCTTCCAACCTGTAGATTGTTGTTCCTTTCTGTTTATGGTTTCCTTTGCTGTGCCAACACATTTAAGCTTGTTTAGGCCCCACTGGTTTATTTTTGTTTTTATTTCCATTACACTAGGAGCCCAATCTAGAAAGATATTGCTGTGATTTATATCAAACAGTATTCTGCCTGGGTTTTCCTGTAAGACTTTTTTACTACCTGGTCTTAATTTTAGGTCTTTAACCACTTTTGAGTTTATCTGGGGATGTGGAGCTAGAGACTGTTCCAGATCCATGTTTTTACAGGTGGCATTCTGCTTTCCCCAGCGCCACTTGTGGAAAAGGCTGTCTTTTCTCCACTGTATACATTACTGCTTCCTTTGCTGTAGATTAATTGACCTTAGGTGTATGGGTTTGTTTCTGGACTTTTATCCTGTTCCATTGATCTATATTTCTGTTTTTGTGCCCTTACCAAGCTGTTCTTAGTACTGCAGCTTTGTGGTACAGTCCGAAGTCGGGGAGTGCAATTCCTCCAGCTCCATTTTTCTTTCACAAGGCTGTTTTGGCTAGTTGGTGTCTTTTGTGTTTCGACACAAATGTAAATGTTTTGTGTTCCAGTTGTGTGGAATAAACAACGCCATTGGCCATTAGATACAGATGGCTCTAGGCGGTGCGGGCGTCTTAGCATCAGAGCTTCTCCCCATCCAAGTACCCGGCCTGTCTCTTCAGCTGTGTGTCAGCTTCAGTTTCCTCCATTAGCATCTTCTAGTTTTCAGAGTAGAGGTCTTTTGTCTCCTTGGTAGGTTTCTTTTTTTTGTTGTTTTGTCAACTTAAAGCAGGTAAAATTAGTAATCAGAACAAAATGGGATTAACTAGGAAAAACTGAACATAAGAGATACTTTACAGGATAATATATCCTTTTCATGTTGATTATTTTGACCGGGTTTAATACAGGTGATTATTCTTCAGCCTTCTGAGTTTACACTGTTCAGGTAGCTGCAAAATATTAAAATATAGACAAAGATACATAAGCAGCTTACTGATCTTCCATGATATGTTCAGCATTCCTCACTAGCAGTTCATAATTCAGTCAGCAAATGTGCAGTGAGCAGTGTACACTGAAACAGCACTCCCACTGGTCCTGTACCTCCACTCACAGCGCACTGTCTCGCAGGATTTGTGTGTCTAATTTTCCCTGAATAATCTGCACCTTTAGCATATCTGAGAAGTGATCAAGGGAACCCAATCTACTAAGAGACACTACGCTGTCTATGTTCCCAGACTTTGTGGTCACCAGTATTTTATTTTTTGTAAGATTCACCTACTGTAAGTCTTATAAACATTTTTGCCATTTACATTATACCAAGAAAAAAAGGAATACTGAAAGTGAGATAATGGAAAAACAAACCCAGATTTCTTTTGCTTGCAAATGATTCTACACCAAAACATTTTCCTTAAATGATTTTAATCGATAGATGGAAGGCTCTTTAGATGGTACTCAGAATACATTACAGATTTTAGAACCGGTCTCACTCACAGTCATTTCAGATCACAGTGTAGAGGTGCAGCTGTCATGTCAGGGCTTCTTAATTATTCAAGAGGGTAAAGATCTTCTTCAAGTATGGGTAGAAATCAAATCCTTCTATAGGATTAATCTCTAAGAGCTATTTTCCTTTGTAGACTACAATATTATTGTTGGTTTCATACACTTTTACTTGATAAAGAACTCCCACAGGAAGAAATTTCTGGAGGTTTTCCGGGGTATAAATGTCTACATTTTCTTTTGTGCTTACAATGTCTGCAAAATACGGCATGTCCAGACCCAGATACTTAATGGTCAAGGGGCTTCATAATTGCCTCTTCCATATACTCTTGGAGGTCAGTCAAATTCATGACCATTCCTGTAACAGGACTAATTTCTCCATGTACTGTCACCACAACTTTATAGGTAATTAAGCACCCCACTCCAGTACTCTTGCTTGGAAAATCCCACGGACAGAGGAGCCTGGTAGGCTGCAGTCCATGGGGTTGCTAGGAGTTGGACATGACTTCACTTTCACTTTTCACTTTCATGCATTGGAGAAGGGAATGGCAACCCATTCCAGTGTTCTTGCCTGGAGAATCCCATAGACGGGTGGGCTGCCGTCTATGGGGTCACACAGAGTCGGACACGACTGAAGCGACTTAGCAGCAGCAGCAGCAGCAGCAAGCAGAAGGTTATCACTGAGTTTAGCTTCCACGATTAACACTTTGTACTGGTAAAGCTCAGTGAAATTCTCTCTCTCACCTGTTCTGCTGGTGATAATTTATCAAAGAAAGATGGAATTATGTAGACAGGTCCTCTAGCAAGTATTGTAGTGCGACAGTTTGGGTGAATAGAAGAAACACACTATGAGCAGGTTTTATACTCATCAAGTAATGGTGTCAGAGAAGGCTCAAGCTAGGGACTTCTGTAATCTTTAATTGAATGATCATTTTCTTAGGAATGTGGGCTTTCAGTCACTATTTGCTAAACATTAGTTGCGAAGAGTCCAACACGACTGAGTGACTTCACTTTCACTTTTCACTCTCATGCATTGGAGAAGGAAATGGCAACCCACTCCAGTGTTCTTACCTGGAGAATCCCAGGGACAGGGGAGCCTGGTGGGCTGCCGTCTATGGAGCTGCACAGAGTTGGACACGACTGAAGTGACTTAGCAGCAGCAGCAGCAGCCTACATCTTGGTAACTCTTTTAATAAAATAAAATGAAGGAAAATAATACACAGAATCATTTTCATATTTTAAGGAAGTCTACAGTGGATAGATTTCTCATGAAAGGGGCTTTTTAGGTGGTGAGCAGGCCCATCTCACTGGGGTCCCGACCATTGCCGAGTCTCAATCGCACACAGTTACGCTGGAGCCTGCAGTGGGGGCAGGCAGCTGCAACAGGCACGCTAAGCGCGGCCAGGAGGAGCTACCCCACGTCCAAGGTCGGGGCAGAAGCCAGGAGGACCCCATGTCCGAAGGGTGGTGGCCAAGAGGAGTTACCCCACGTCCGAGGTCAGGGGCAGCAGCCGAGAGTGCCAGGCTGTGACGGCGCAGGAACGGCCGAGAGGAGCTACCCCACGTCCAAGGTTGGGGCGGCGGCCGGGAGCAGCCACCCCACGTCCAAGGAGTGGTGGCTGTGCGGGCACAGGAGGGCCTAGAGGAGCTATCCCACGTTGAAGGTCAGAAAGGGTGGTGGTGAGGAGATACGCCTCATCCAAGGTAAGGAGCAGTGGCTACGCTTTGCTAGAGCAGCCGTGAAGAGATACCCCACGCCCAAGGTAAGAGAAACCCAAGTAAGATGGTAGGTGTTGCAAGAGGGCATCAGAGGGCAGACACACTGAAACCATACTCACAGAAAACTAGTCAATTTAATTACACTAGGACCACAGCCTTGTCTAACTCAATGAAACTAAGCCATCAGTTCAGTTCAGTTCAGTCGCTCAGTCGTGTCCGACTCTCTGTGACCCCAGGAATCGCAGCACACCAGGCCTCCCTGTCCATCACCATCTCCCGGGTATCACTCAGACTCACCTCCATTGAGTCCGTGATGCCATCCAGCCATTTCATCCTCTGTCGTCCCCTTCTCCTCCTGCCCCCAATCCCTCCCAGCATCAGAGTATTTTCCAATGAGTCAACTCTTCACATGAGGTGGCCAAAGTACTGGAGTTTCAGCTTTAGCATCATTCCTTCCAAAGAAATCCCAGGGCTGATCTCCTTGCAGTCCAAGTGACCCTCAAGAGTCTTCTCCAACTCCACAGTTCAAAAGCATCAATTCGGGGCAACCCAAGACGGGTGGGTCATGGTGGAGAGATCTGACAGGATGTGGTCCACTGGAGAAGGGAATGGCAAACCACTTCAGTATTCTTGCCTTGAGAACCCCATGAACAGTAGGAAAAGGCAAAATGATAGGAAACGGAAAGAGGAACTCCCCAGGTCATTAGGTGCCCGATATGCTACTGGAGATCAGTGGAGAAATGACTCCAGAAAGAATGAAGGGATGGAGCCAAAGCAAAAACAATACCCAGCTGTGGATGTGACTGGTGATAGAAGCAAGGTCCGATGCTGTAAACAATAATATTGCATAGGAACCTGGAATGTCAGGTCCATGAATCAAGGCAAATTGGAAGTGGTCAAACAAGAGATGGCAAGAGTGAACGTCGACATTCTAGGAATCAGCGAACTAAAATGGACTGGAATGGGTGGATTTAATTCAGATGACCATTATATCTACTACTGCGGGCAGGAATCCCTTAGAGAAAATGGAGTAGCCATCATGGTCAACAAAAGAATCTGAAATGCAGTACTTGGATGCAAACTCAAAAACAACAGAATGATCTCTGTTCGTTTCCAAGGCAAATCATTCAATATCACGGTAATCCAAGTCTATGCCCCAACCAGTAACACTGAAGAAGCTGAAGTTGAACGGTTCTATGAAGACCTACAAGACCTTTTAGAACTAACACCCAAAAAAGATGTCCTTTTCATTATAGGGGACTGGAATGCAAAAGTAGGAAGTCAAGAAACACCTGGAGTAACAGGCAAATTTGGCCTTGGAATGTGGAATGAAGCAGGGTAAAGACTAATAGAGTTTTGCCAAGAAAATGCACTGGTCATAGCAAACATCCTCTTCCAACAACACAAGAGAAGACTCTACACATGGACATCACCAGATGGTCAACACCAAAATCAGATTGATTATATTCTTTGCAGCCAAAGATGGAGAAGCTCTATACAGTCAACAAAAACCAGACCAGGAGCTGACTGTGGCTCAGATCATGAACTCCTTATTACCAAATTCAGACTTAAACTGAAGAAAGAAGGGAAAACCGCTAGACCATTCAGGTATGACCTAAATCAAATCCCTTATGATTATACAGTGGAAGTGAGAAATAGATTTAAGGGCCTAGATCTGATAGATAGAGTGCCTGATGACCTATGGAATGAGGTTTGTGACCTTGTACAGGAGACAGGGATCAAGACCATCCCCATGGAAAAGAAATGCAAAAAAGCAAAATGGCTGTCTGAGGAGGCCTTATAAATAGCTGTGAAAAGAAGAGAAGCGAAAAGCAAAGGAGAAAAGGAAAGATATAAGCATCTGAATGCAGAGTTCCAAAGAATAGCAAGAAGAGATAAGAAAGCCTTCTTCAGCGATCAATGCAAAGAAATAGAGGAAAACAACAGAATGGGAAAGACTAGAGATCTCTTCAAGAAAATTAGAGATACCAAGGGAACATTTCATGTAAAGATGGGCTCGATAAAGGACAGAAATGGTCTGGACCTAACAGAAGTAGAAGATATTAAGAAGAGGTGGCAAGAATACAGAAGAACTGTACAAAAAAGATCTTCACGACCCGGATAATCACTATGGTGTGATCACTCATCCAGAGCCAGACATCCTGGAATGTGAAGTCAAGTGGGCATTAGGAAGCATCACTACAAACAAAGCTAGTGGAGGTGATCGAATTCCAGTTGAGCTGTTTCAAATCCTGAAAGATGATGCTGTGAAAGTGCTGCACTCAATATGCCAGCAAATTGGGAAAACTCAGCAGTGGCCACAGGACTGGAAAATGTCAGTTTTCATTCCAATCCCAAAGAAAGGCAATGCCAAAGAATGCTCAAACTACCGCACAATTGCACTCATTCCACACACTAGTAAAGTAACGCTCAAAATTCTCCAAGCCAGGCTTCAGCAATACGTGAACTGTGAACTCCCTGATGTTCAAGCTGGTTTTAGAAAAGGCAGAGGAACCAGAGATCAAATTGCCAACATCCGCTGGATCATCGAAAAAGCAAGAGTTCCAGAAAAACATCTATTTCTGCTTTATTGACTATGCCAAAGCCTTTGACTGTGTGGATCACAATAAACTGTGGAAAATTCTTCAAGAGATGGGAATACCAGACCGCCTGACCTGCCTCTTGAGAAATCTGTATGCAGGCCAGGAAGCAACAGTTAGAACTGGACATGCAACAACAGACTGGTTCCAAATAGAAAAAGGAGTACGTCAAGGCTGTATATTGTCACCCTGCTTATTTAACTTATATGCAGAGTACATCATGAGAAACGCTGGACTGGAAGAAACACAAGCTGGAATCGAGATTGCCGGGAGAAATATCAATAACCTCAGATATGCAGATGACACCACCCTTATGGCAGAAAGTGAAGAGGAACTCAAAAGCCTCTTGATGAAAGTGAAAGAGGAGAGTGAAAAAGTTGGCTTAAAGTTCAACATTCAGAAAATGAAGATCATGGCATCCGGTCCCATCACTTCATGGGAAATAGATGGGGAAACAGTGGAAACGGTGTCAGACCTTATTTTTGGGGGCTCCAAAATCACTGGTGACTGCAGCAATGAAATGAAAAGACGCTTACTCCTTGGAAGAAAAGCTATGACCAACCTAGATAGCATATTCAAAAGCAGAGACATTACTTTGCTGACTAAGGTCCGTCTAGTCAAGGCTATGTTTTTTCCAGTAGTCCTGTATGGATGTGAGAGTTGGACTGTGAAGAAGGCTGAGCACCAAAGAATTGATGCTTTTGAACTGTGGTGTTGGAGAAGACTCTTGAGAGTCCCTTGGACTACAAGGAGATCCAACCAGTCCATTTTGAAGGAGATCAGCCCTGGGATTTCTTTGGAAGGAATGATGCTAAAGCTGAAACTCCAGTACTTTGGCCACCTCACACGAAGAGTTGACTCATTGGAAAAGACTCTGATGCTGGGAGGGATTGGGGGCAGGAAGAGAAGGGGACGACCGAGGGTGAGATGGCTGGATGGCATCACGGACTCGATGGACGTGAGTCTGAGTGAGCTCTGGGAGATGGTGATGGACAGGGGGGCCTGGTGTGCTGCGATTCATGGGGTTGCAAAGAGTCGGACACGGCCGAGCAGCTGAACTGAACTGAACAGTGGATAGACAGAAACCAGTGTATTTGTTACTATTTTCTGTCTCATGTCTTTGTGGCTTAAAGGAAATATATGATGAGATCATCTGTTTTAACTGTTCCACCTTTACTTGAAAGGTCTTCCTGGTGGCTCAGCTGGTAAGGAATACACCTTTGCAGGAAGACACAAATGCGGGAGACCTGGGTTCAATCCCTGTATTGGGAAGATCCCTTGGAGAAGGGAACGGCTATTCACTCCCGTATTCTGGCCTGGAGAATTCCACGGACTCTTCCATGGGGTCACACAGAGTGGGACACACTGAGCGACTTTCACTCACCTCACTTACTTGAAACTACGGTTGTTGTTGCACTTCCCGAACAGTTTCAAGTTTTCCTCATCACTCAGAGACTTGCTGTGGGGGTGATGGGTCATGCTGAAGAGGCACGGCGGGACACCTGTGCCCGAGGGCGAGGACCCAAGCCCAGGCCATTCATGGTTCACGTCCTCGCACCCTGGCCAGCGTCTTAACCCCCTGGCCTACCGCCAGGCTGGCACGGGCGGAGCCTCCCCACGGCTTCCTTAGGTAGGTTTAGTCCTAGAAGTTTCCATCTTTTTAATGCAGTGGTAAATGGGATTGCTTCCTAAGTTTTTTGTTTCTCTCTTTCGTTGTTAGTTTATAGAGATAACAACAGATGGCTCTGCATGAATTTAGTATCCGGCTACATTACCAAATTCATTGAGTCCCCGCGGCTTCTGGTAGCATCATTAGAAATTCCTACATGTAGAACCATGTTATCTGCAAACAGTGATGGTTTTACTTCTTTTCCAGATTTTATTTTCTTTCCTGATTGCTACTCTGATTGCTATTGCTAAGACTTCTAAAATACGCTGACTCTAAGTGGCAAATGTGGGTATCCTCATTTTGTTCACAATCTTAACAGGAAATGCCTTCAGCTCTTCACTGCTGAGTATGATATTAGCTGTGGGTTTGTTGTATATGGCCTTTATTACTCTAAGGGTATGTTCCTTCTATGTCCCCACTCTGGAGACTTTTTAAAAAATACTGTAGTTTTGGCTGCGCTGGATATTCGTTGCTATGCAGGCTTTCTCTAGTTGCCATGAGCAGGGGCTACTCGTGGTTGCAGTGTGCAGGCTTCTCATTTCAGGGGCTTCTCTCATGTCAGAGCTCCGGCTCCAGGCCTGTGGGCTCACTAGTGTGGAACTGAAGTTCCTGGTGCACGCAGGCTCAGCGGTTGGGGCTCACAGGCTCTAGAGCGCAGGCTCCGGGCTTAGCTGTTCTGCTGTATACGGGTTCTTTCCAGACCAGGGATCTGGAAACCTGTGTCCCCTGCATTGGCTGGCAGATTCTCAACCAAAAGCATTTTCAGGGAATTCCCTGGTGTTTGTCCTGGCAACAACACTGGAGCAGGTTGCTGCGCCCTCGTCCAGGGGAATCTTTCCAACCCAGGGATCGAAACCCTTCTCTTGCATCTTCTGCATTGTCAGGTGCGTTCTTTACCACTAGCACTACCTGGGAAACCACTCAACCACTGGACCAACAGGGAAGTCCCAGCACTTTCTGGAGACATTTTTTTTTTTTTTAATCATACATGGAAGTCAAATTGTATCTAAAGCTGTTCCTGCCTCTGTTGAAAAGATCATGTGGTTTTTATCCAGTTGGTTAATATGGAGTATCACATTGACTTACCAACACTGAAAAATCCTTGCATCCCTGGAATAAAGCCTACTTGATCGTGGTGTATAATCCTTTTAATGCATTGTTGATTTGGTTTGCTAGTGTTGTATTGAGGGTTTTGCCATCTGTGTTCACCAGTGATAAGGGCCTAAAATGTTGTTTTTCGTGTGTGGTCTTTGTCTGATTTTTGGTACCAGAGTGATGGTGGCCTCATAGAACAAGTTCAGAAGTGTTCCATCCTCTGCAGTGTTTTGGAAAAGTTGCAGAAGGATAGGCGTTAACGCTTCTCTAAATATTTGGTAGAATTCCCCTGTGAGGTCAGCTGGTCCTGGACATGTGTTCGTGGAGTGCCTTTAAATTCCTGATTCAGTTTCAGGAATAGCAATTGATCAGCTCATATTTTCTAGTTCATCCTGATTCAGTCTTGCAAGGTTGTGCCTTTGTGAAAATCTGTCCATTTCCCGTATATCGTCCATTTTATTGGCGAATAATTGCTAGTAGTATTCTCTTAGCATCCTTTGCATTTCTGTGATGTTGGTTGTTAAGTTCTTTCTTAACATTTCTACCTTTGTTGATCTGGGGGCCTCCCTTTTTGTTTTGTGATGAGTCTGGCTAAGGCTTATCCATTTTTATCTTTCCATAAAACAAGCTTTAAGTTTCACTCATATATTCTTTGTGTGTTTTTTAAAGGCTCAATTTATTTCAGCTCTGACCATTATGATCCATGCATTCATTTTAATTTTTTTTCATAATGGTTAACTATAGAATATTGAATATAGTTCCATCTGGCATACAATAAGACCTTGTTCCTTTCTAGAAATTAAATCAATTTTTAATTTAAATTTTAAAATCTTTAATTTTTGAGTATAATTGAGTAACAGTGTTAGTGCAGGCATACAGCAGACTGATTCAATTATACATATACATGTATCTATTTTGTTTTCAAATTCTTTCCCATTTAGCTTATCACCAAATATTGAGCAGAGATCCCTGTGCAATACAGTAGGTCCTTCTTTATTGTAAATACAGCGGTATGTATGTGTCTGTCCCAAACTCCCCATCTATTCCTCTTTGCCACCCATTGCCCCTGGTAACCACGTTTGAGACTATGCTGTTTTGTAAATAAGTTCATTTAAATAAGTTTTTGTAAATAAGTTCACCACTGTTTTAGATTCCACAAATAAGCAATCTCATATGATATTTTTCTCTGCCTCAATTATTTCACTCAGTATGACAATCTCTAGGTCTATCCAGGCTGCAGCAAACGGCATCACTTCATTCTTTTTCACGGCCGAGTAATAGTCCGTTGTATATAGGTACCGTATTTTCATCCATTTCTCTTGATGGACATTTAGATTCCTTCCATGTCCTGCTATTGAGCTCTGCAGTGAACATTGGGGTGTGTGTGTTTCAAACCAGGTATTTCTCTGGATGTAGGCCTGGAGTGGAATTGCTGAATCATACACTAGATAAATCGTATGCTAGGGCTTCCCTGGTGGCTCAGATGGTGAAGAATCTGCCCACAATGTGGGAGATACAGGTACGATCCCTGGGCCAGGAAGATCCCCTGGAGAAGGTACTGGCAACCCACTCCAGTATTCTTGCCTGGAGAATTCCACGGACAGAGAAGCCTGGGGGGCTACGACTGAGCACCTAACATTTCACAGTAGCTGTACCAATTTACATTTCCAGCAACAGTGTAGGAAGGTTCCCTTTTCTCCAGGACCTTGTTTTTTAATCCACATTGTGTATTAATAATTTGAATCTGCCAACCCCAAACTCCCAATCTAACTCTCCTCTGCTTCCCCTCTCCCTGCCAACCACCAATCTCTTCTCTAGATGCTTCCCTGATGGTTCAGCTGGTGAAGAATCTGCCTGCAATGTGGGAGACCTAGATTTGGTCCCTGGGTTGGGAAGATCCCCTGGAGAAGCTACCCACTCCAGTATTCTGGCCTGGAGAACTCCATGGAATATTCCATGAAGTTGCAAAGAGCTGGACACGACTCAGTGACTTTCACTCTCTTTCACTTTCATCAAGAGGCTCTTTGGTTCCTCTTCACTTTCTGCCGTAAGGGTGGTGTCATCTGCATATCTGAGGTTATTGCTATTTCTCCCGGCAATCTTGACTCCAGCTTGTGCTTCATCTAGCCTGGCATTTCTCATGATTCACTCTGCATTAAGTTAAATAAGCAGGGTGAAAATATAGAGGACTGACGTACTCCTTTTCCAATTTTGAACCAGTCCATGGTTCCATGTCCAGTTCTAACTGTTGCTTCTTGACCTAAATACAGGTTTCTCAGGAGGCAACTCAGGTGGTCTGGGATTCCTGTCTCTTTAAGAATATTCCACAGTTTGTTGTGATCCACACAAAGGCTTTTATGTAGTCAGTGAAGTAGAAGCTTTTCTGGAATTCCCCTGCTTTTTCTGTGATCCAGAGGACGTTGGCAATTTGATCTCTGGTTCCTCTACCTTTTCTAAATCCAGCTTGAACATCTGGAAGTTCTCGGTTCATGTACTGTTGAAGCCTGGCTTGAAGGATTTTAAACACTGCGTTTCTACCAAGCGCAATGGGCACAATTGTGTGGTAGTTCGAGCATTCTTTGGCATTGTCTTTCTTTGGGATTGGAATGAAAACTGATCTTTTCCAGTCCTGTGGCCACTGCTGAGTTTTCCAAATTTGCTCAAATATTGAATCCAGCACTTTAACAGCATCATCTTTTAGGATTTGAAATAGTTCAGCTGGAATTCCATCACCTCCACTAGCTTTGTTCATAATGATGCTTCCTAAGGCCCACTTGACTTCACACTCCAGGCTGTCTTGCTAAAGGTGAGTGATCACACCATCGTGGTTTTGAATACTGTATGCTGGTAGTCTAGTCTGAAGACAGGGACCATGATTTCTCCAGCTCCATTCTTCTTTCCAAAGATTGTTTTGGTTATTAGGATCTTTTATGTTTCCATACAAATTTAAATTTTTTATATTCTAGTTCTGTGAAAAATGCCACTGGTCATTTGATAGGGATAGCATTGAATCTGTAGTCCTCTGAGTATTGTGGGCATTTCAACAATGTTGATTTTTTTTTAAAAATGTTGATTCTTTATATCCAAGAACAAGTCATTCTTTCCATCTGTGTGTGGGCTTTGATTTCTTTCATCAGCGTCTTATAGTTTTCAGAGTAGAGGACTTCTGCCTCCTCAAGTAGGCTTATTCCTAAAATATTTTCTTCTATTTGATGCGATGGTAAATGGGATCATTTCCCGAGTTTCTCCTTAGGCTCTCTCATTATTAGTGTATGGAAATGCAGCAGATTTCTCAGTAGTAATTTTGCGTCCTCCTAGTTTACTGAATTCATGTTGTTTAGTCACTAACTGGTGCCCAACTCTCTGTGACCCTGTGGACAGTAGCCCGCCAGGCTCCTCTGTCCATGGGACTTTCCAGGTAAGAATACTGGGGTGGGTACTCATTTCCTTCTCCAGGGGATCTTCTGACCCAAGGATCGAACCCACATCTCCTGTGTTGGCAGACAGATTCTTCACCCTGAGGCACCAGGGAAGCCCTTACTGCATTCATAGATGAGCTCTAACAGTTTACTGTTCGCCTCTTTAGACATTCAGGGCATCGTAGCGTGTCATCTGCAAGCAGACAGGGTTGCTTCTTCCTGTGCAGTGTGGATTTTGTTCTCTTCTGTTACTGCGAGGCCTTCCAAACCTACATTATATAAAAGGGTGAGAAGGGGCACATTCATGATCCTCTTGTTCAGCGTCCTAGAGAAAATTCTTTCAGCTCTTCACCAGAGGATGATGGTAACTGCGGACCTGTATATGGCCTTTCTTTCATTTTAGTTGTGATGGTAAATATGATTGTTTCTCTAATTTCTCTTTTTCCTCTTGGACTGTTTGTGTACAAAAGTGCAAGATCTCTGTCTGCTGGTTTTGTAGCCTGGAGATCTGCTGGATCCCCTGATGAGCTCTTGCAGTTTCCTGGTAGCATCCTCAGGACTTCCATGTGTAGAATCACATCCTCTGCAAACCTGCACAGTTTTACTCCTTTTCTAATTTAGACTCATTTTGGTTTTTTTCTCTGATTTCCATGGCTCAGTTCAGTTCAGTTGCTCAGTCGTGTCTGACTCTTTGCGACCCCATGAATCGCAGCACACCAGGCCTCCCTGTCCATCACCAACTCCCGGAGTTCACTCAAACTCATGTCCAACGAGTCGGTGATCCCATCCAGCCATCTCATCCTCTGCCATCCCCTTCTCCTCCTTCCCCCATTCCCTCCCAGCATCAGAGTCTTTTCCAATGAGTCAACTCTTCACGTGAGGTGCCCAAAGTACTGGAGATTTCCATGGCTAGGACTGTGTTAAATAAACGTGATTCAGCTTTTCACCATTACATATCAGGTAGTGATAGGTTTTTCATATGTTTCTGGGGAGTTATTATTATGTTGTTGTTTCTCATCCATAAGTCATGTCTGACTCTTTGTGACCCCATGGACCGCAACATGCCAGGCTTCCCTGTCCTTCACCATCTCCCTGAGTTTGCTCAAACTCACATCCGTTGAGTCGGCGATCCATCCAACCATCTCATCCTCTGCTGTCCCCTGCTCCTCCTGCCCCCAATCCCTCCCCAACATCAGGGTCTTTTCCAATGAGTCAGCTCTCTGATCAGGTGGCCAAAGTATTGGAGCTTCAGCTTCAGCATCAATCCTTCCAATGGACATTCAGGATTGATTCCCTGTAGGATTAACTTGTTTGATATCCTTGCTGTCCAAGGGACTCTCAAGAGTCTTCTCCAACACCACAATTTGAAAGTCAGTTCTTCGGTGCTGAGCCTTCCTTAGGGTCCAACTCTCACATCCCTACATGACTACTGGAAAAACCGTAGCTTTGACTAGATGGCTTTTGTTGGCAAAGTGATGTCTCTGCTTTTTAGGTTTATCTCGGTTTGCCTAGGCTGTCTAGGTTTGTCACAGCTTTTCTTCCCAAGGAGCAAGCGTCTTTTAACTTCATGGCTGCAGTTGCCATCTGCAGTGATTTGGGGCCCAATAAAGTAAAATCTGTCACTGTTTCTTTTTTCCCCATCTATTTACCATGAAGTGATGGGACTGGATGCCATGATCTTCATTTTTTGAATGCTGAGTTTTAAGCCAATGTCAAGTTTAAGAACCTCTTGATGAGGGTGAAAGAAAGTGAAAAAAGTTTCATTATAAATAGGTGTTGAATTTTGTCAAAAACTTTCATCTGCTGAGCAGATCATATGGTTTTTATTCTTCAGTTTGTTAATGTGTGTATCACACTGATTTGTGCATATTGAAAACTCCTTGCATCCCTGAGATAAACCCTACTTAATAAATCCCACTTGATCCTGGTGTATGAGCCTTCTAATGTGCTGCTGGAATCTGTTGCTAATATGGGGTTAATGATTTTGGCATCTATATTCATCAGTGATATGGGTCTGTAATTTTCTTCTTTGTATGTGATCCCTTTGGGTTTTGGTATCAGGGTTCTTACTGGTGGCCTCACAGAATGGAAGTGCTCCTTCCTCTGCAATTTTTGAAAGATTTGCAGAAGGCTAGATGTTAGCTGTTCTCTAAATGTATGGTAGAAATTCCCTGTGAAGCCATCTAGTCCTGGATTTTTGTTTGTTGCAACTTTTTAAATTACTGATTCAATTTCAGAAATTGTAGTTGGCCAGTTCATATATTCCAGTTCTTCCTGGTTCAGTTTTAGGAGATTGTACCATTGTAAAAATTCATTAGTTTTCTCTAGATTGTCCATTTTATTGGCAAATATTTGCTCATAGTGGCCTCTTAGGCGCCTTTGTATTTTCATGGTGTCAGTTGTGTTTAATTTTAACATTTGATTTGGGCCCTCTCCCTTTTGTTCCCTCTAAGCCTGGCCAAGGATTACAAATATTGTTTATCTTTTCAAAGCACCTGGCTTTAGTTTCACTGATCTTTTCTTTGTTGTTTTAAGACTCTATTTATTTCTGTTCTGATCATTATGATTTCTTTCCTTCTACTAACTTTGGGTTTTGTTTGTAAATTTTTCTCTAGTTACGCTAGGTCTAAGGTTAGGTTGTTTGAGATTTTTCTCCTTAGCTTGTATCACTGAAAAACTTCTCTCTTAGAACAGCTTTTGCTGCATCCCATAGGTTTTGAGTCACTGTTTTTGTTTTCATTTGTCTCTAGGGATTTATTTATTGACTTGATTGACACATAGCTCATTTACAAGGTTGTGTGACTTCTGCTGTGTGGCAGAGTGACTCAGTTACCCATCTGTTTGTCTGTCCATTCTCCTCTTTTCTTCTCCATCACGGTTTATCACAGAGCATTGGATACATTTCCCTGGGCTTTACAGCTCGGCCTTCTTCCTCCCATTCTGTTAAGAGTTTGCATCTGCTAACCCCAAACTCCACAGGGTTTCTTGTTTCTGGTGTCGGCCCCTCATGGGTGAGGCTGTTTCAGAGCCTGGTCCCTGGCTGTTGGGTGGGACCAGATCTTGTTGCTCTGGACTCAGGCAAAATGTCTGCCTCCAGTATGAGTCTGAGTAGTAACCCCTCCCTTATATGTCCGCCCAGCTTTTGGGACCCCAGGGAGAGCCACAGCTTCCCCTGTCTCCCTAGGAGACCCTCCGACACCAGCAGATATGTCTGGAGCAGACGCCTATGAAGTCACTGCTTTGCTCTGGTCCCAATACCTCCTTTAAGAGTGGAGCCTGTCTCCCCTGTCCTGTGAAACTCCTGCAATCAAGCCAGTGGGATGGCTTGCGGTTCCTTCACTATGTCTTTGGCTATAGAATATCTTTTTTGGTAGGTTCCGATCTTTTCAATCCATGTTTGTTCAGCAGTTAGGTGTGATCTTGGAATGAGGAGGTGAGCTCAAGGTCCTTCTACTCTGCCATCTATCCAGATTCAGTTCAGTCACTCAGTAGTGTCTGACTCTTTACGACCCCATGAACCACAACACGCCAGGCCTCCCTGTCCATCACCAACTCCCAGAGTCCACCCAAACCCATGTCCATTGAGTCGGTGATGCCATCCAACAATC
This sequence comes from Capra hircus, assembly GCF_001704415.2. NCBI lineage: Eukaryota > Metazoa > Chordata > Mammalia > Artiodactyla > Bovidae > Capra > Capra hircus. The sequence continues at coordinate 75,779,760 of NC_030823.1, read as the reverse complement.
TCATCCTCTGTCATCCCCTTCTCCTGCCCTCAATCCTTCCCAGCATCAGGGTCTTTTCAAATGAGTCAGCTCTTCGCATCAGGTGGCCAAAATATTGGAGTTTCAGCTTCATCATCAGTCCTTCCAATGAACACCCAGGACTGATCTCCTTTAGGATGGACTGGTTGGATCTCCTTGCAGTCCAACGTTTTAAAAATGATCACAATTCACACTGCCAACAACAAGCAGAAGGGTGCATTTTCGGCATCTTCTCCGGCACCTGATGTCATCATTTTTCATGTGTATTGACTGATCTCTTTTGCCATGGACTATTAATTCATAGGGCTTCCCTGCTTCCTCAGCTGGTAAAGAATCCACCTGCAATGCAGGAGACCCTGGTTTGATTCCTGCGTCAGGAAGATCCCCTGGAGAAGGGGTAGGCTACCCACCCCAGTATTCTTGGGCTTCCCTGGTGGCTCGGACAGTAAAGAATCCACCTGCAATGAGGGAGACCTGGTTTCAATCCCTGGGTTGCAAAGTTCCCCTGAAGAAGGGAAAGGCTACCCACTCCAGTGTTCTGGCCTGGAGAATTCCATGGACTATACAAGTCCACGGGTCGCAGAGTCGGACACGAGTGAACGACTTTCACTTCACTATACACCATGGCAGGGGGGCTGTCCTGGGGGGCACAGCACCACCCTGAACAACACAGGAACATCTGTCCTCCTGGAGCTCGGGGTCCAGCAGGAGACTGCAAGTAAACAAGTCACTCAGGTCACCATTTGGCTGCAGTGGGGTCAGCACCAAAGCAGAGTGGGATGCCACGTGCGCATCTCCAGGTGGAAACAGGAGTCTGGGCTTCCCTGGGGCTCAGAGGATAGAGTCCGCCTCTAATGCAGGAGACTCGGGTTTGATCCCTGGGTCACGAAGATTCCCTGGAGAAGGGAATGGCAACCCACTCTAGTCTTCTTGTTTGCAGAATGTCATGGACAGAGAGGCCTGGTGGGCTACAGTCTGTGGGGTAGCAGAGTCAGACACCAGACATGACTGAGTGACCGCCATGGCCGATTTCTGGGTTTCCTTCAGGTAGGAGGGGAGAGCTTTTAAGCTGCACTGGCCTGAAGGTGAGAGAACTTGAGACCCTTGAAACACCCGTCCCATAGGCCTAGGAAACACAGAACTGGCAAAAGTAGGTGAAGACTGGAGCCAGAAAAGATGAATATGGCATAACAGCAGCTCCTTTTAGCAGGAATCACTAGGTACCAGGCACTGCGCTTAGTCTCTCATTAAACGCACTGCAGTTTAACTCTCTTGTAGGACTAGGAATTTATATCCCTACTTTATACTTGAGAAAGTGAGGATTAGAGAAATAATGTATGAACAGGATTATGCTTCTGGAAAGAATAAAAAAAGAAATTACTTTCTAGACATTGTAATACTCACAGTGAAAATAATTTACTTAAAAACCCCTGGTTACAAATGTGAACTTTCACGTTCTTTTTCATTTTTCTCTTAAGGATTAAAAGTAGATTTAGAGACTCAGGTAAAGAGTGAAATGGGTGTGTAAGAAGACCGAAAAGAAGCTCAGATAAACCTCTCAATTAAAAATAAACTTCACAGATGTTCACATCTTTCTCTGAAAAATCATTCCAGGAATTAATTGTACCAGGAATTCACATGTAATTAGAAACAGATAATGCAACATCTCTGTGGATATTTTTCAAAGTCTCACCGCGCCGGATCTTTGTTGCCACATGTGGGGTCTTCAGCCATGTCGTGTGGGATCGGATTCACTGACCAGGGATCGACCCTGGGCTCCCTGCTCTGGGAGCACAGAGTCTTAACCGCTGGACCACCAGGGAAGGCCCCGTGGACTTTTCCTTACATGACTGTACTTATTCGTTGTCACTGGTGCTGCACGGGCTTTCTCTCGTTGCGGCGAGGCGGTTGTCCGTGAGCTCCTCCGTGGTGCTTCTCTTGTTGGGGAGCACAGGCTCTGGGTGCACGGACTCTAGCAGTTGCAGCACCCGGGTTCCTTAGTGGTGGCGCATGGGCCTAGCTGTCCTGAGGGGTGGAGTCTTCCCGGCCCACGTAAAGAACCTGTGTCCCCTGCATTGGCAGGCGGGTGCCTAATCACTGGACCACCCGGGAAGTCCACCCCGTGGGTATTTTCTGATAAGGTTTTGTGATGGTAATCTTTGTCCCTATGTCATCATTTTGACTTGAAAGTTACTGTATCAGTTTGGTAAAGATAGCTATACCAACTAATGACACGTTTAAACATCTATGGCTGGTACTGGCTTTTCTAGTTAACATACTTTGAAATAAAACTTCAACTAGTCCCACACTATCTTGAACCTAAAATTTCCTGTGACTTATGATCATGCACACACACAGTGGGGCTACAAGTTCCTCACTAAAGGTCCTAGGTTATAAAGCTCTTCTTCACCCGTCTGGAATATGATCCTGACGTGTAAAGATCACTCTACCACCAGCCCAGCAGACTGTATCTCATTAAGATCTTTCAGCCTCAGAGTTTCCAGGCATGGCAGCAACTGTCACTTATTATGTGAAAAGAACATTCAAACCATCTGTACTATCAGTAGGGGTATATTACAGTGACAGGAATAGAATCTGTTGCCTGAATTTTAGACACTTTAGAGTTTCAAGAAGTTTTTCTTATTCAAAGACAGCAAATGATGTATCAAAGAGAAAGAGGGACCTGTGAAGTTGTGCCTTAGTTTAATGCACATTTAAAGACTTCCCTCTTAGGGTCTGTCGGCCCACCATGGTCACCCCCCAACTGTTTCAATATTTAGCCATCTCCAAAAGGATAAAGAAATAATTCATGGAAACGAATTAAGAACTGTTTCTGTAGGTTGACTGTTGAGTGAAATCAACAGTGGTAGAATTTAGTGGGGGTGGGGGGGGAGAATCACAGATACCTGAAAAACTTATTATGCTTATTTTTACTTTTATACTTTTATTTATATTAGGATATTATACAATTTTCAAAGCTAACAACAGAGTCTTTTTAGTATGTGTATTTGAAGCATAACAAAATAAAAGTATTTCACAAAAGTTCATATTACAGTACTATTGAAATATGAGGCATAAGATAATTATTCATTGGTGGGATATAAACATAATACATTCATTTTAAAGAAAAAACATTTAATATGAATAACATTGTGGTTAAAATAAATATGCAAATGTTAACAGCAACACCTGCAGTGTACGGCTACAAGCAGGGTGTTTTGTAATGGAGACCATGCAGGATGGTAAGGGTCACGGAGTGGCCGTCACAGCTCACTGAACTCACCATCAGTGCACACTGCTGAGCACTTTATGTATACAGGGATACCCTTCGTCCACCATTCCTAGGCATCGGCACACGGACCAAGGTCACCCCACCTTGTGCCCTGGGGAACTGGTACCAAAGTCTGAATAAGAGTTAGAAATCAGATGTACCTTTCATTTTACTGTTCCTCATTTCAAGTCAAATGCTTTATTTAATCAATACAAAATTTACTTATAAACAGAAAATACAAAGAGAACATTTCATAGGTGATTATAAAACATTAAAACTTCTCATCGTCTTCACAATTCTTTGAAATATTCAGAATTAAAATTTGTTTTGTGCACAGTGGTTTCTTCCAGAAAAATGTGAACACTGAAATTTAAAAAAAAAAGATAAAATATCCAAGACAGAAAGTTTCCACATGTAGAAAACAATAATGGATTCCCCTGATCATTAAATTCTTCCCAATTTCCTTATAGCAGATAGGGTCACTTAAAAGTTTAAATCTCTGCTTAGAAGTCCTGTGAGGGGATCCAGCTAATGGCTTTTAGATGGCTTTTTGCAAGAACAAGGAGCATATTTGTTCCAAGTAGAGGACATCTCATCTCCATCAGTCATATTACATTAAAATGAACAGGACACTAAGGTCAACAGAGACGATTCTACTTTGGAGACGCGCGTGGGGACGCCAGGGGCCTGGGGCGTCCCTGCAGCCTGGGATGCAGAGCCACCAGCTCTCCCCGCCTGCACTGGGGTACATCACCCTAATTCACAACTGATACTGTAGCTGATTAAATTTAGAAAAACAAGACGTCTACACTTTGTACATTTTAAATGTTTACAAATGAAAGTATTCAAATGATTGTAAGAAAAATACTTCTATGGAAAAAACAAAACCAGCAGCTATACGGGCTGAGGGCAGGCACTCTCTGAGCACGAGGGGTTCCCATCGGCAGGGTTACTGAGCAGGTTCTGGGGCGGCACGGGGTTCTTAGGTGGTGACGGGACCGTGGCCTTGTGGTCCTTATGTGGCCGTGTGGGAGTGGGTCACCGCTAACACGGAGGCGTCCAGGGCAAACGTCTCCATGATGGCAGGTACTGAACTCTGCCCGCTCCTGTAAACGACACCACCTTGGGCAGCTGCGGGCATGAATACAGGACTTGGCTAGAAGCTTCTCAACAGAAATGTTTAGCTCATAAAACTTCCGGCTGCGGTGTGGCTAGCTCTCACTTCTTTAAACAGATCCTAAAACTGCAGCCTTGTCGGATGAACTGAGACGGCGTCCGCGTCCCCAGGCACAGGGCAACACACACCCCTCTTCCTTTCTAACAAGGCAGGGCGCACACGGGGCAGTCCGAATTTAAAAAGTTAAAAAAATGTTTTCCTTCCAGGAAAAGTGTTGGCATACCAAATATTCTTTCAAGGCTATAATGTTGTCAGAACATCTGAAACACTAGTGGATAAAACTCACGTACAATATAAATAGGAAAGTAACTTGAAGAATATAAAAAAAACTTTCAGAAGGGGACCAATCAGAATTTCGATAAACTCTATGAATAAAAACATATGCTATATACTATAGTGCACGATCATGAGTAGAGCATTTAAATTCATAAAGGAACTGAAGTATAGCACTGCAGGATTATTCAAATAATAGTCTTCAAATGTACAAATAGCAAGAACACACAAAAAAGCCTTGGGCAGTGTGCAACTTTGAAAATTACTATCACACCAGCCAGCCAAACGAATCCTTAACCACTTTTTAAATGGATTCATTTATACCATTTTAATGCAAGGAGAATATCAAAGATACTAAAACAAAGCAAAAAACTCTTCAGTGTCTGACTCACATTTTTGTCCCCAAATCTTTTCACATTTAATAGTTGCATTTTGAGTGTTTAAGCTAAGGATTTTAAATTTCTCAAATAGTTCATGAACAAAAATGTATGTGTATATTTAGCTTTAAGAATTCTATTTGAAAGTTACAATGCTAAGAACTAAAACACATACTTCAAACTCTAAAAGTAAAATAGTCACAACAGTTCACAATTGTGTTCGTCTCAGGTGTCCACACGTGACGGGAAAGCACACAAGGCACGTGTTCAGACACTGTCCTCGGGCTGCGCGTCTGTCCTGACGGGGCCAAGCCAGGTCGCCGGCGTCTGGCACTGAGAGTTTACCTGAACACGACTGATCAGCACAAAGACTAGAAAGCGTTCTAAAAATTCTTTCGCCATTAAGAACCACTGTGTTCCGTCTGCTCTCCTAACATGCAATCTGACTATTCCAAAGTCATTGGGGTTTGAGAGAAGATGACTTAAATTGGTACAAAATGAAGCTTAGATGAAAACTGGTTAAGGATTCAAAGCACGTTAGCTCTGAAGTAGGACTCTTAACACCCAGGAGGAGGAAGTGCGCTTTGCTCAAGAACACTCGAGCGGCGCGCTCTGCCGGCCTCGCTCAAGCGCTGGCGGTGCAGGCGTGCATTCGCTTCGCCACGTCGTACACATAGGTGATGTCTGGCCTCTTCTCCGGGTCTGGGTTGATGCACGTGTTCACCAGCTGTCGCAGCTGCGGAGAAGAGAACACAACCTGCTTCAGGTCAGGAACCACTCCGGGCGGTGAGGTACAGGAACACGCTTTGCACAGCTCTGGGTTTACCAGGAATGCACGTGTGCTGGTAAATATTTGGCCGGAAATATGTGTGACCGCTGTCAGTGACTTTAGTTAGTTGAAGGCTCTAAGAAGCATATTCACTGGTGAGTGTTCCGGTCAAGCAAAGAGTGTTTTCTACCATCTAGTGGCTTTCTGGTGACCTGATTATCTTTCAGAAAAGTCTGATCAGAGGATGGCAGTCACAGCAGACAGGAAGTTTTAAACTCCATGTCTCTGAGTTATTAATGACTATAGATCTCTCTACACATTGTTTGATCTAGAATTTACTACAACAATGTTCATTGTAAGTTTAAATTTTAATAACCAGCTTATTATATATCTGAATTTATACAAATATTTTTTATTATAGTAAAAGCACTCCTTCAAACTAAGAATAATAAATTATAAGCAAGGTAAGAAACAAATAGTGCTCTCTCAACTGTATGAAGGCGCACCTGTGTCCTCATGTTACAGATGAGAGGGCTGAGGTTTACTTACTTACGTCACAGAAAAAAGTATATTTTGATAAATTAAGAAAATATCCTTCCATCTGACCCTAGAGCCGATGACTGAAGAATAGGGCACTTCATTCTTAATTCTAATTGCTGTGATTCATGGAGCCACATGTCTTCACAATCTCGTCTTTCAGAGGACAAGCCATATCAAGAGGAAGGACCAGACTCCCTAGCCTTCAAGTGCTGCGCTCTGCTTAGTCACTCAGTCCTGTCCAAATATTTGCGACCCCATGGACTGCAGCCCGCCAGGCTCCTCTGTCCATGGGGATCCTCCAGGCAAGAATACAGGAGTGGGTTGCCACGCCCTCCTCCAGGGGATCTTCCCGACCCAGGGATTGAACCCTGGTCTCCTGCATTGGCAAGTGGATTCTTTACCATCTGCATTTAAGTATGGAAGAAAGCCCTAGCATTTAAGTGTCTTTGTCAAAAAAGGACTATTAACTCAGTTGGTAAAGAATCTGCCTGCAGTGCAGGAGATACGGGTTTGATCCCTGGGTCTGGATGATACCCTGGAGAAGGAAATGGCAACCCACTCCAGTATCCTTGCCTGGAAAATCTCATGGACAGAAGAGCCTGGTGGGCTGCAGTCCATGGGGTCGCAAAGAGTTGGGCACGACTGGGCGACTAACACTTACTTCCTTACTTGTAAATTACTCAGAACTCTGAAAACTTGCATTATTCTTTCTCACCATAGTGGCACATAAATTATCAAATTACTGTTTGATAATTTAAATTATCAAATTACTGTTTGATAATTTAAATTATCAAATTACTGTTTGATAATTTAAATTATCAAATTACTGTTTGATAATTTAAATTATCAAATTACAGAGTTTTCATCAAGATTTTTTCCACCAAGAAGATTTTTTCATCTGGAGGAAAAAGAAACTAATGCTAAAATCTGTGGGCTGAGTGTGTTAACAGAGGAGAAGCCCACCGCCAGTGAGAACAGTCAGCTGGAGAGAAGGTGTGTGTAAGGAGGCCCCCAGGGGATGGAAAGGGAGGAGCCCGTGGACACCTGCTGGCTCAAGGCACTGTCTGGAGAAGTTTGATTCTTCATCAATTCAGGACAGAGGCTGGAGTAGAGGACCCATAAGGATTCTTCTAGCGCTAATCCTCAGGTGATGTGATTCTATCAGAATGAAGCTTCACGAGTCAGCTTCACTTCTGGGAGTTCAAAGATGCCAATGATAATGGCAGACCTACTGGGAGGGTCCAAGGATTTCATGGTCTGTTCTCTGCAGTGGCACAGGGGACAGCATTCAACATCCTGAAGGGGTGTGGCTGCACACAAGCCTTTGTGTTATCGTGATCTGAATCAGAAAGAGATTGTTGGCATTTTACCCATTAAAATAAAAACAAATACATTCAGTTGTACACACAATAGAAGACAGGAGGAAAAGTATTTTTACTGATACGTATATATAAAAAGACTGTTTTCTAACAGGTTATCTAGTGGTCAGAAATTTTGTTCAGAGATAAAAATGATAAAAAGGAGCAGAAAGGATAACTGTGGTACCCACATTCATTCTATTTAACCAGGATCCAAGCAGATGCAATAGCCGTTTTTTGATTGAATAAAAGTGCCACACCCTTCAGGCTGGTCAAGAAACCTTACTTTTCCTGCCTAATAATTCAGAATAGGGTTCACCTTCCAATCGACTGTAGCGGATGCTTGGCCCCCACTTGTTTCTGCCGCCAGGAGAAAGCACCAAGATTACAGACAATCACTGTGTAATTTCAAATCATGATCACTAGAAAGGGATGCCACTGGGTTAAGGTGTATCTGAGTTCCACTTAAGAGATGAGTTTCTGGGTTCTAAGAGAAAACGGTGGATACTGGGGGATGAGAAGTGGTTAGGGGAGAGACACTAACATCTCAAGGACTTCATGCAGGTACTTGGAGGCTGGTCTCACTTCCAGCAGGTGAGCAGAGTGGTGAGACGCTTCAGCTTCGATCAAAGGTGTCAGCCTGCCTTGCTGTTTGAAGCAGCAGAACAGAACCTATCACCACAGGTCCTTATCAAGGGATACACAATGGTAGAGTGAATATTCAAAAGTTTGAATGTTCAAAAATATGAATCCGAGTATTGAGAGGTATGATACATAGCTCCTGTCAAACATGTTGAAGAGCACGGGAGTTTAGGGAAGACTCAGAAACAGCGTTCATCCTTAGGCTGCTGTTTAGTCAGCTCCGTTGTGTCTGACTCTGTGACCCCCATGGACTGTAGCCTGCCAGGCTCCTCTGTCCATGGGATTTCCCAGGCAAGAATACTGGAGCGGGTTGCCATTTCCTTCTCCAGGGGATCTTCCCAACCCAGGAATCGAACCTGTGTCTTTTGTACTGGCAGGCAGGTTCTTAACTGCTGAGCCACCAGGGAAGCCCCATTCATCCTAGTAACTTGGGATAAGCCAATGCTGGGTACATTACTCACAGGCCCTTACAGGTGATATTCCCATCATAATTCAGCAGGGGAAAATTCCATCTTCTCTGAGGGACAGAGAAGGTATACTTTCGTCCTTAAAAACATGGTCTGCTTCTGTTTCCTTCGAAACCAGGCAGACGTGCTATAGCCACTCTGCTGGCCGAGAGGGAAGGTGTGTTTACATGCCCTTCTCCCCTTGGTTCTGAACTTGACTTCTGTTTCTGCATTAATAACTGCTAATCTGTGTCTTCTATTGTAAGTCAGCTCAAATCCTTTTTGAAAAAAGGTGGACTGTAAGCATGTTATGGAAGATTTACCCAGGCCTGTATTCTTAGTTTGAGGGATGTTTCTCTGATATTTGATAACTATTGGTTATTCTAAAGATACATTTCAGTAGACATATTAACCCAGCAGAGGCCGGGGGTGGGAGGAGCCAGTTTCAGTAGTCTTTTGGCAAAGGAAATGGGGGGAAAAAAACAACAGGTAACTTACTACTTTTATGTTTCAAACGGCCATGGGCCAAGTTTTACGTCTTTAATAATTTGCTTTTTAAAAATGCAAAATTCACTTTGATATATGCATAGTCTCTTGTCACGCCAAGTAACAATTTTAAGCTCTGCAAGTGAGGTCACCGCTCACCCTTCTCGTAACGTATACGGAAGGACAGCATCTCTGTGACGTGGGAGAGTTACGTGTGCTTCAGACATGATGGAGACAAGGATAAAACAGGTGCCCACACAGCAGAATACAGGAATGGTATTAAGAGATGGCAGTTGGGGTTAAGCAGTCATTAATTAGAGAATGAGGAAAAACTCTTCCCTTTGCTTGACAGCCCCCAGCCTTTAATTGTTAAACAGCTGAACGTGGCAGGCTGCCTCACTCAGTGCTCCGGGCGCACTTTCTGCAGCCAGCGGACAGTCTGGAAGCCACAATGCCAAGATGGAGGTGCTCCTAGGAATTGGCAGTTATTTCTAAGTTTCCAGGGGACATCTGGAACCCCATCTCCTGAACATGTTCAGATAAAAGGCATCTCCATGTGCCAAGAGGTAACTCTGGGGCTTTGAAGTTGCTTCCGGTGCCAACGCAGAGAGAGGACCATTTCCTGAAAGCTGTTGCTGATTTAGTTCTGCCCTTTCTCACAGCTGGATCCAGCTCAGAAGCTCTCTGCAGGGTGCAGGGGGCGGCATCCCAAGGCCACAGAGGCGGTAAGGTGCCCAGCCTGGAGGGGAACTGAAGTGGCCTGGCTTCAGACACCTGGCTTTTAAAACTACTGCTCTCCTACCCCAGGGAAAGCCCCACCTGGTCTGCAGGTTCCCTCACAGCCACCTGTGCACAAAGGTGGGTGACCTAACAGGCAAAGGCAGGCAGGTAGGATGGCATCACTGACTCAGTGGACATGAGCTTGAGCAAGCTCCGGGAAACGGTGAAAGACCAGGAAGCCTGGCGTGCTGCAATCCATGGGGTCGCAAAGAGTCAGACGTGAATGAGAGGCTGAGCAACAACGACAACAGGTGGTCTGACCCTCAAAAGAAGCCAGCTCTGACGCCGGTTCATCTGGTTCCTAAGGTGAATGGGTCGCCCTCACAGTTCACAGCCAGCTCTGATCTAAAAACAGACCAAAAGATCTTCTCTAGGGCTCTGCCCAACATCCAGACAAGGGCCTTACAAGACACAAAACTGTTCAGATTCATATTCTGACTAGAGTGACCTCATTCATTAAAGTGACAGTGACTACCTCCGGAGAAAATGTACTTGAATTTTCACATGGAACCATTTTTTTATACCAGGTTAGGAATTTACACAGTGACATGATACATCCAAAAAAAAAAAAAAAGCCTCTAAGTGTTCTATCAGACAGACATTACATAATCAAAAAGGAATAATCATCTTAGTGAGCTCTCTCAGTGTTAGTCTTACATTTGAAAAAACAAACAAACAAACAAAAACTTTCTCTTCCTGCAAGCCTCTGCAAAAAATTACTTTAAAAATCCTGAACGACTATCCAACCTTTTGACATGATTCTAAGTACTACATTATTAAGTATGGTTGACGAAGACATCTGTTCATATAATCACTTTAAAAATTTTTATATATATTCCTACATGTCAGGCTTTAATTTCTCATAATATTGTCAGGCAATCACTTGCTCAAAGAAATTTTGAGTTTGAATGGAGGGAATTAGCTTCCCATTTATTACTTTGTAGAAGGAATTCCCAAATCAGTGGATATTAGATTAATAAAAATAAACAGAAGTAAAATATTTCATGTAAGTAAAGACATTTCATAGTTTATCTCAAGAAAACTGTTGAATTTGCATTACTTTACACGTTTATAAAAACATGTACTTTGTGTTGTTTTTAAACTGTTTTATAGAACAAGCTAAAAATAAGGTAAAAAAGGTCTGAATTTGTAGGAGTCTTTACAAAATCAGAAGAAAAAACTTTAATTCAGATGATTAAGGGAAATTTAAAAAGCAACACAAACATTTAAAAGAGAAAAGTCATATAAAGGAAAAATAAAATGAATTCTCTGACATTTCTAAGGATTATGAAGCCATCAGTCATATGGAAATAAATGAATATTTTCAATAAAAAAGAGAAAATGCTATGATCGATATGTTTCTAAAGAAATACCAAAGCATATAGGTTGGTACCAGAGATATTAAAAGGGGAGTGCTGACGGTCCCCACTGACGGGTGATGAAGCATCAAGCTTAGCCGCATCATGGGAAGACGGGCGCGCTGTGTGCAGCCTGGCCTTGGATCGGGACACAGACCCGGGCTCTGGGCGCTGCTGCTGACCCCAACCCCGTTCCTCTGAGACCAATTACGATGCATCTGCCTCCCGGACACCCCGTTTCCATCGAGCCAAGGACACACTGCAGCCCCCCAAAGTGGGTCTAATGCATCAACACACACTGGCTGTCGACGCTTTAGACATTTATACAAAACGAGGAGGCAGATTTGATGCGTAGGCCAAAGTGTCACCAGTGACTGACTTGGGGGGCTGCGGGAGGGGAGAAAGCCCTCCCACACAGAATCCTTACGCGGTGACGCAATGGCTTCAGCCCGCAACTAAAGATCACTCAGCATCTTCTGAAAACTTACAGAAGCGTCTTACAGAAAGTTAATGGTTTCACAGGATCCCAGAGGATGCGTGAAATGTAGGGCACTGCTTTGGATTCCTCTTAGAGGAGTGAGTCCCCAGTGTTGCTTCAGAAGCATAAGTGAACAAAGGACCTGCTTATATGTATATTTTTTTAAACAAAAATGAAACATTCAAAGTTTAAAGATCTACTCTTACATGGCAACTCTGAGTGAAGGAAGGTGGTCAACTGATATTATAAATGATGGGCGTTATCAAACTTCCTAAAACCGTTTTCAGGAAGGAAAATCAAATGTTCCTAATAGTGTCTGAGGTAATTAATATTAACTTCAATAAATAATGGCACGGTTAGAGATTATATTTAATATTATTAGATATCCTCCTACATTTTAAAGTAAAATATTCTCGGGGCTCCCCTGGTAGCCCAGTGCCGCCTCAATCCCCAGGCAGGAGGCCCAGGTTTGATCCCTGGTCAGGAAACTAGATCCTGCACACCACAACTAAGACCTGGAGTAGTCAAAACTTTTTTAAGAAATAAAGTAAAATACTCTCATGTAACTTAGCATGGATTACATAATAATCAGAACTAGAGAAATATTTGCGAAAACAGATATACTTCCAAGTATTATTTGTGCCATATAGTGTCTCATTTAAATATTCTTATAGAATGATTTAGACTGATCAAATGAATACAAAGATTTAAGTTTCAAAGTATGCAAAAATAATCTGTACCTGACACTTTAAAAAAATTTACGTACAGTAGCTCTTTTCCGAGCTAAAACAAAGGTCATGTTTTTTGTTAATGAGGCAACTTTCTTAAAAAGCCTCTTTAAGCATATTCTGAATTTTACATATAAAAATAAATTACTTGTAAGTTTCTGCTTAAAACACCAGTTATGGGGCTTCCCTGGTGGTTCAGTGGTAAAGAATCCGCCTGCCAATGCAGGAGACGTGGGTTTGATCCCCAGCCCGGTAAGATCCCACGAGCCGCGGAGCAACTAGGTCCGTAAACCACAGCTGCCGAGCCTGCGCTCCGGAGCCCCCGCGCTCTGCGACAGGAGAAGCTGCAGCGAGAAGCCCAGGCACTGCTCCTGGAGGGTCGCCTCCATCGCAACTGGAGAACAGCCTGTGCAATGAAGACCCAGCACAGCCGAAAATAAATGACTTGAAACAAAACACCAGTTAGGGTTTTTAAAGCTTTCAATCGGTACTTTCCTTAAGGATAACCATTTGGGAAATGAAGCATCAGTAAAATTACAACACACTGCAAAAAACTTTTGTTTTTTGTTCAGCACAGCTGTGGATCAATATTTCTTATACCTTATTTGAAACACGCAGTCGTTTCCATATTCTGATATGTAAACATCATTCCTGCCCTTCTGCAAAATTCCCTCCCTCTTTCCCTTCAGTGTGACCTGGCTGAGCCACTACCAGGCGGAAGAGTGTTCTGAGCGAGCTGCGGCACCCCCAGGGAAGCAGAGCCCCGCGGAGGCAGGAGGCGTCGGGTGAGAGCAGGTACAGGGAACGCAGAGGCGCCCGGGAGCCGGGGGAGGGACCACACGCGACCCCTGAGAGGCCCCCTCGGGCGCTTCCTTTGCCCTGGCACAAGCAGTGGATGCTGGAAGGGCGCCCTGGAGTCTAGGGTTCCCTCTGATACTGCTGGGTCCCTGTCTACTCAGGTGTGAAACCGGAAGAATGTTTCCCGCAGACCTTTCTTTAGCAACAAAGTTCTTATGTGGGTGAAAGAAAATGGTGATTTCACATGCTGAAAAAAAAAAAGAAACCTCAGTATTCCAATTTTATTTAAAGCCATGTAAATATATCTATACTCTACAATAACCTATAACTATCTGAGGTCAGTTTAGTTCAACTCAAAGTATATTATTATTTTGTTATTCATATATAATAAAGCAGAGCAAGGACCAAGCTTTTTAATCCTTATATTGTAAGTACTCTGGGAAAAAAAATCAATACTTATCTAATCTCAAGAATAATGAAAAATGCCATGATGAGGTATCACTTTACACTGGTTACAATGGCCATCATCAAAAAGTCCACAGATAAGAAACGCTGAAGAGAAGGGAACCCCCCTGCACTGTGGGTGGGGATGTAAGCTGGGGCAGCCACTATGCAAAACAGTATGGAGGCTCCTCAAAAAACAAAAAGCTTCCAGGAATTAGAGGGAAAAGGGAGAGGAGGAGGGGCCAGTTAGGAGTTTGGGATTAGCAAATATAAACTATTGCACATAAAGCAGATAGGCAACAAGGATTTACTGTATAGCACAGGGAACTACACATATCTTGTCACAGATATATAATGGAAAACAATGTAATAAACAATGGGAAACAATCTGAAAAATCACATGCATATAACTAAATCACTCTGCTGTACAGCTGGAACACAATGCGTCAATCACGATGCTGCTTCAGCTTTTTTTAAAAACAGGAATCATGAAAATGATGCTGGAAATTCTTACTCATCTGAGTGAAGTGGTGGGGAAGAACATGTCCAGTGTGTACTGCTGAGCTGTTTCTGGGAAAAAACCCTCCTCTCCTGCCTTCCATTTCTCTAACTTAAAGGGGCGGAGGGCGGAGAAAAGAAAGGGACAGTGTCGAAGAAGGAAGAAAACATAATGGAAGAAGTAATAAAAAAGAAAGAAAAGGTGATTTTGGAGGTGAACATTTATGAGACTCCATCCATTCTCTACTAGACCTTTTAGGTTGGTATTTTAAAGGATTAATTGCATTATTTGAGAAGTCTCATTAACTGAGTTTTAATAGAAACAGATATTTTTCTATCTGTGGGCTGGAGATATAGAGCCACAAAACAAACAAACTTAATGTACAACAAGAGAGGCATTAAATAATGTGAAAAATGACTACTGTTCTAATAATTCTAATTCCAAGATTATATATATATATATATATATTTTTTTTTACCTCTAAAAGTAGTAAGAGGTACTAAATGAGCAAGCTTTCAAAAATACAGTTACAAGATAACTACAATCCTGTCTTCTGCAAAGGTCTGTGTCACTTACATTAATAGATTTAAAGCTACTAGTAAACAGATAAGCATTTGCCTAACAGTTCAGGTCAGTAGGCACTGTTATCATGACACCATTCACTTCATTAAAATGGTTCAACCATCTTACCACATTTTAACAGGTGCTCAAATTTCTTTTTCACTCAAGTACTGTTTTCAAATCTTCAGTTTCTCCCTACTCTATTTTCTCAAACCAAGATCACTCTTATTCTTTCCATTTCATTTTTAACTTTCATCTGCAAACTCTTTACTCAACTTTCAGAACTTCCTTCCAAACCTCTGAGGCACAATTCTCTCCAACTTTTCCTGTCTTTTCTATTTAGGCTAGCTAGGATTTTTTAATTAAAAAAAAAAAAAGCAAAGACAAATATATATTTTGCATGGTGTTAATGCTCAGACTTTCAGATATTGACTAAAAAGAACCAACTTAATAGAGAACCACAGTGTGCACTTTCTAAATGATTTTCAATATAACTATTTACCATTTTTTTAATCTTAGATTTTCCTGAGATAATTTAGTAAACAAGAGTGAAAAATGCATAATTCTGATGATTGGTCTCCCAAAGAAACTAAACATTGAAGCTGAAGGGGAAAAAAATCCGTCTTATTTCCTAGTAAATGGATATGGACATTCTAGATGTGATATAGCTTGTTTACAAGATTGAAAAAGATCACTTGCAGGCAGTATCAATAAAAGAAACATCACACCCCTGACCTGTCTTTTGAGTAATTTCTTCCTTACTACCTAGCGGGTTCTGTAGGAACATTCGCTCACTCATTCCATTGACATTAATCGGTTCATTCACTCTTTTTCTCATTTATTCCTTTAACTCACTTTCTCTATTGACTGATCAATCACTGAACCTTTTTACTTTTTAGTGTGCTGGGCCCTAGAGACACACAGATGAAAAGCAGTCACTGCTCTTCAGGCACAGGAGCTAGACAGGTCTGGAGGTGAAGCCACCAGGCAATGAAGACCAGATACACATACGTGATGGAATACGACTCAGCTGTAAAAAATATGCCATTTGCAACAAGATAGATAAACTCGGAGGGTATTATGGTACGTGAATAAGTCAGGAGGGAAAGACAAATACCCTTTAAAAATTGTGACTTACTATGCTGTACACCTGAAACTTACATAATACTGTAAATCAACTATACCTCAAAGGAAAAAAAAAAAGGAATTATAGAGCAGTGTGACTGCCAAGGGAAGAGGGCCTGAGAAGTGGAGGAAGGGGAGCAGGGTGACTTAAGGGGGAGGCAACGGCCAGGCTTTGCTCTAAAGAGAATGAGTTCACCTGATAAGGCACAGGGGGTGGGGCATGTCAACAGAGGAAACAGCACCCACAGCCAAGATGGGAACTCCTGGGCCTTTTGGTAGAACCTGCATGGTGGAGTTCAGGAAAGAAGAGAGGGTGCTATGACCAGAACGTCTGGGCAGCTCAACCCAGTTCAGACTATGAGGGGCCAGGGGAATCAGGAATCCCTGGACACAGTAAGTATTCAAAAATTGTTTGCTGCACTGATGTTAATTTCTTCATCACCAACAATTTTTGTTGCTGTTGTTTAGTTCCTAAGTTGTGCCTGACTCTGAGACCCCGTGGACTGACTAACCTGCCAGGTTCTTCTGTCCATGGGATTCTCCAGGCAAGAATACTGGAGTGGGTTGCCATTTCCTTCTCCAGGGGATCTTCCTGAATTACCAACAATACTAAATTTAATTAAAACTAAGAGAGAGTTCAGGGAAAATATCCACTTTTCAACCCAATATTTCTATTGTTAAGTACAGTAATTCCCTATTATACATGGATGAGATCCCTACTAGAAAAGAATACTGATCACCAAATTCATAAAGCTATTATTTTAGGGAGCTCTAAAATACACATTCTAAATATCAGTCATGTGCAGCTGAGATGTTTCAATCAAGAACCCTAATCATTTGCACATAATTACAATAGCACAGTTCAACAGGAAAGATCTGACAGACAACTTCATTTTTCCAAAGAATACTAGCAATACTTCTCAGTTTTGGTTTCTAATGCGTAAGTTAATCTATGTCTTAGATTATAAGAAATGTAAAAATCCCAAACTCTTAAGCTCTGAGCTCTTCCCCACGGAAAGCCTGTATCTGGAAATAGACCTCATAGAGCTCCTCACGACTCCTACCAGTCGAGGCTGGTTGGAGGCACAGCTTTTATTCTCATGAACAAAAATGTTCCCTGTGCGTCTCCTCTTCGGGCAGGAGCCTTAAAAATTTAGCAGTAGCTAAATCAAACTGGTAAGCTTTCAAACAGGTATCTGGTAGGAAATTAATTTTGCTTAAAAGTTTCAGTTTTCAAACAGATACAGAGTCTGTTGCCATCTGAGCTATAAAATTGGCACCTAATGGACTGGTCTTTTAATTAAAAGTTTTCCGTTTAAAAACTTTATATTTCACTTTTCACTGTTTCCTAAATTTTTGCCATACTAAAAAAGAAAAAAAAATTAGACTTTTAAAAGATCTAAAAGGCATACTATATAAAGGAGTATTGAAGATATGGTTGAAGTATGGCAGTATGGCATCTGTTCAGGTTTTTTGCTACCATAAACTCTGAATAATTATCTTCCAAACAAACCGAGTTCCTGCTTATGGAGAGAAAATATTTATTAGCACATCTGCATTTCAAAGCTCTTGTTCTGGGAACTTCTCTACATAATGGAACAGATTAAAGTAAGATCATTAGTCTGTATTTTTTGTAGCTCATTTGTTCCATAAGAATTAGTCTCCCTGTTTACCTACGTACTACAGCTTTCTATTTTATTGCTGTGCAGCCACAGAATTTACCAATCTGAGGGCCCATACTAGTTTCTTTTGGTGAGTACATCATATAACGTGTTTTGCTTTATACCTCGTTTCAAGACTGGTAAACTATATGGAGGGAAGTAAAAAGTGGAATCTCTTTTCCTTTCCCAACTGTGAGACCTTCTTCTGTCTGGGCCAGACTTTGATATGTGCCCCTTGGCTGAGAACCCGCGAATCCAACTTCACACTTAGCTGCAGTGAAGTAGCCCTGCAGGCAGGCCGACTTCAACGAACCACCAGTGGCATCATCATTAAAATCCGGCTGGAGGTCGCCATGGTAACCGCCTGCTGAGGCTCCGCTGCTGCGCGGGCATCTCCTCATCAGCTACCATGTGAAATGCAAATGCAGACGGTCTGAAAATTAGTCAAGAGGAATAGCGGATGAGGATGCAGATACGTGAAATATTCATGCGCTTCGTGGAAGAGAGGAGACAGCGTGAATGACACAACAAAGAGCGGCCCCTGACACCTGCGCCATCGCTCTGCATGGCTGTTCACACCCTCCCGCGTTTGCGGGCCGAGAGTGCTGGAGCCGGTTTTGTGCAATGCTGTATTTATATTCCACACCCAAAATAGTAATTAAAAATGGCTAACATAATAACAGCATTAACATCAAATAAAGATAATGCTTCTAAAATTACCGGGGCTGTCTTGTAAGAGTTTATTCTAAGCACCTGAACACAAGTGCTGTGAAACAAAAAAAATCCAAGCGTCACTGATTATCAGTATCAAAACGATTGGGGAAAAAAAGTACTTTCAATATCCTAGGACCATGAGTGCTTTTCCCATATGGTAAAAATTCTTTAGAGAGATTTTATTATTCAAGTTACATGGACTCAATCTTCCTTATATAAAACTAGAACCAACTGCATTCATTTTGAAATAGAGTGACAAGACCAGCTGAAAGGTGAACACTGTAATTGCTTCATTTTTTTCCCTTTGCCCCATTCAGTTTTCCTTGGGCAGAACCCCTGCTGCCCACGAGCAGGTCCTTGACACTGTGGTTTCTCTGGGTGGGTCCCCCGTGAGCTGTCCAAAGGGTTATGAGAACACATTAGTTAACCTGAGACACTGCTATTCTGCAGTGTCTCCTCAAATACTGGCAAAATCATGATGCATTAGGCAAAAATGGGAGATGTTTTGTTCAGGGGAACACTGGATGTTGGGTGGAGGCCAAACAACTCATTTCAATGGGCTCCCAAAGCAAGCAAGGACCCACGCTCAGATCTTCACTGGGCAACGTCTGCTAACACTTTCAGTTGACCTCAAACATTTCCCATAGAAATATGACTGCAGTGGGGAGGTGGTTATGGGACGGGCCTGGTGAGAATAAAAAGAGCAAGGAACAGGGCTGAGAGAGATGCAGCTGAGAGATGTTTGCTTCCATTCTGGGAAAACATGGGCAGGAGGGAGGTTCTGTCAGAAGAGGGGTCATAGCTGCTCTGAGACCGTGGGCATGGGGAGGGACGCTGGACGTGCCGGTCACCCAGCGCCTGGGTGCCGTGTCCAGGAGGTGGTGACGTCAGCCACTGCTCCATTACAGCCACTGTGAGACCGCAGGTGGTGTGGGGTTCCTCTCCATGTGACGGATGAACCATGGGCAACTCTTTAACAGCCAAGCCTCCGAGGGAACGAAAGCAGAATGATGGTGTTCTCTCTGCCACCTACACTCAGCATGTGCATCATGGAATAGAGAAGGGCCCAAAATAAAATGCAAGCATTACCAAAACGAACAATGTGGACACACGAACTGAAAGATGACTTACTTCCTCTGAATAGTGGTCTGACGGGAGAGGCGGGTAGTCACACTGCTCTATCTTCTTACACAGCGAGTACAGGTTCATCTTGTCGCCATAGAAAGGACTCTGTAACGCGGCCATCTGCAAAATGCTCCCAATGAAACTGATACACTTACATGTTAACTTTAAAGGAGGTTTCATCGAGCATATGACACTGGAGGGGAGGGGATAACTGCAAACATTTTAAATAAAGTTCTCCAGGCATTTGGCGTTCCATGAACATCCTTTCCAGAGAATTAGTTCATAAGTCCTAAAATGTCTTTCTTCAATTTCTGGTTATTATTTTTAACATTGAAACTTTCCTAGAAGGGAGATATGGTTAGCATAGAATTACATATATACACCCCCACACACTTATGCAGCATTAAACAGTATTACAAAAATAATATAACTTAGGACTCTTTGTAAATACGGTGCAGTAGGAACAACTAGTATATCTCATGACCAGACAGACACGAATGGTATAATATCAAACATTCAGTGGTTAAAATACAACAAAAATGAAACGAGCTAAAACTGCAGTATAATCCAGCAATGGTTCAGGGACCGGTACACATAGCATTTTATCTCTCACGACAATCTCTGCAGGAAAAGGCTATTCTGAAATAAAAAAATGTCTTCTCAATCTGAATGTTCTGATACTCAAACTAGTTCACAGTGAATCAGAACTCCTTTCCTATTGTGACGATGTTTCGGAAACACTAAATGTGCTCGAAAGCCCTAGGAGTCGTGGCCACTGATTCAAGGCATCCAAATGGGATTTCTATGCAGGGGGGAGAAAAAAACACTCAAAGAATGAATGACTTTAAAAAAGACATTATCAAATTTAACTTTAAGACCAGGTTCTAACCTGACATTTCAAGTGCGAGCAAGGACTACGGTAAGCAGGGTTACAAACTCAAGATTCAATTGAGGATGTTCACCTCCTGTTCAAACCTCCTAAATCTCTGAACCGAGGCAGCACGACTACAACACGGAGTGCAAGGCTGCCCCCAAGTCAGTCACCCTTTTCTACATGTGCTAATAAGTTTGATTTTGGAAGGACAATGTGTACATTCCCCAGACAGGCCGGGCGTGCATGCAACACGCTGGGCCGAGCAGGGCTCCTCAGTGGGCGTCAGTGGGGATGGGACGAGCTGAAAATGGCTCTCATCTGTCGGAGCTGCAGCAGAGCTTAACTCCTTCCCGGCCTGGACCGTGGGGCTGGGGGATGTGGGCCCGCAGAGCCGCCTGCCAGCTCTTCGCTGCAGCTCCTGCCAAATCACCTTTAGAAGAGGTGTTCCCCACGACGAGAAATCCCCAAACCAGGTGTGTGTCCCTAAATGTGTAAAATGCTCCATCTGAGAGGACATTTCCAGAAGAGCAGTTACAATAATAATTACGTCTTCTGTTAAGATACGAGGACACTCTGTGATAAAACAGAATCTTTTAAGATGCCCCCTTAAAAAAATAGACTGTGTGTAAACTATTGTCTCCTTGTGTTTGCAAAAACCCTAAGTAAATGTACGTGTGTTCGTTATCACGTGCCAGGAGCTCATTACGGTACTTTTGTCTCAATACTGCAGTGTTAAAAAAAAAAAAAAAAAAAAACCTGAACGTCCCCTAAGGAGTTAAACAGGAATAGTATATTTTCATGCATCTCCTGCTTTGACAGATGAAAAATGTCAACTGTCCTGTTTTTATTTTCAAGCTTTTGCACTATTCATCTGGTTCATTAGTGCATCTCGATGCTGCCCCTGACAGCTGCTCGCCCTCTCCTCCCAGCAGCTGAATTTTTCAGGCTAATTTGATCCTCCACACTGAGACGATCGCTAGAATGATTGACTTGCTCCCTGACCTCCAGGGTCCGACATCCCTGATTAGTATTCTGGGGGTGTCGGAGGGACGAGAGCCCACTGTCTGTCTTCGGGGCTGGTGGCAGCTCTCTCTTTTTTTTGAACTGTAAGCCACCAACCTACAACCCTGGAAGGATGCGATTGCTGCACTGAACAATAAGGAAGTGTGTAAAACCTACTTTTCCATGTAAAGGTCCGTGTAGCAAAAGCACAGCATCTTGATTTTAATTAGTAAAGTCTACTTTGTTGCATATCAATTAAAACTGTACTGCCAGTTTTGTGTGTGTGTGTGTGTGTGTGTGTGTGTGTGTGTGCGCGAGGTTTCAGGAATATTTGAAAGTCTAATTTGCTGAGTTTAAATTACATTTTCAAAAAAGGGTTCCCACTCCTTCGTTGTGAATGGTAAATTCTTAGTGGGATACAATAGAAAATGTCTAGGAGATGCTATGACCAGTTTTCTTAAAGATAAACTTCTGGGCATTTTTATTGACATTATATTAGAAAGAGATACAACATCAAAGTAAATTAAATCCTTAGAAAAAATTCTAGTTCTTCCCAATGACTTGCATGGAACAACTGGGAAAATGCTCTGAGCTGAAAACTAATGTCAACATATTAAATGCTTTCACTCAAAATCATTCCCAACACATAATACGCATGAATGTAGGAGCATCCAAAGAAATAATTTTTATTTTGGTGATCATTTCAAGTATACATAAAAATGGGACGATGCCTCTCAAAGGCAAATTCATAATGTGAAGGATTATTTCAGTTCTGACATGGAAATCTTCTGGTCCTAAAAGAATTATGCAGACTTCTCAAATAACAACTGAACTTTTTCTTTTTCATTGCTAAATTTACTCTCCTTATTGGAAACCAATTTGCAGTTTACTTTGAGGTATATAAAGGGAAAATGTTGCTTTGATAATTTATTAGACTATGGCCTGAAAGAATCTAAGGTTGCCTAAATAGGTATAAAATATTTTAAAATGTACAAAGTGCCTTTTAAATTTTACAATAACAACATAGTCAAATCAGTGCAACACTGTACCAAATTATGAACAGAATATAATATTACTGAGCATAAACCTCTTTTAATCTCATGTGAACAGTGAATACAAACAAACATGTATTTTATACTATCACTAATTCATAACTTTTCTTAAAAAAATTATCCCAGGAATGTTATTTAAGAACATTTAAAAGCTCCTAAGTGGTTGTTATTTTAGTAGGAAGAACACAATAATCTCATGTTCCTTACATTAAGGAAGTCTGACCTTCAATCTGTAAATAATAATTGAAGATTATGACACACATTTTCAAAAACCTTCTGATGCTCTACTTCCAAGTAAAGGTGGAACAATTAAAATACATGATCTCATCCTATTTTATTTAAGCCGAAAGACAGGAGACAGAAAATAGTAACAAATACACTGGTTTCT
Source organism: Capra hircus (assembly GCF_001704415.2). NCBI lineage: Eukaryota > Metazoa > Chordata > Mammalia > Artiodactyla > Bovidae > Capra > Capra hircus. The sequence goes on along the minus strand of NC_030823.1, from coordinate 75,756,816 downwards.
ATCTATCCACTTTAGACTTTCTTTCTATGTCTTAAAATATGAAAAGGATTCCATGTATTATTTTCCTTCATCTCATTTTATTAAAAGAGTTACCAAGATGTAGGCTAATGTTTAGTGAACAGCACTGACTAGAAGCCCACATTCCGAAGAAAATTACCATTCAATTAAAGAAGTCCCTAGCTTAAGCCTTCCCTGACACGATTACTCTATAATGAGTATAAAACGTGTTCATAGCGTGCTTTCTTCTATTCACCCAAACTGTCACACTGCAATATTTGCTGGAGGACCTGTCTACATAATTCCATCTTTCCTTGATAAATTATCACCAGCAGAACAGTTGAGAGAATTTTCACCAAGCTTTACCAGTACAAAGTGTTACTCACAGAAACTAAACTAATTGGTAACCTAGAATTTTCTCTTTATAAACTATCCTGAAAGCTGAATTACTCTACATAAAAGTTAAAAAAAATTGATAAAGATATTTACCATGCTTTCATATTTTAAATCCATTCCATTGTTATCTCTCCAGCTATGCATGGGCAAGTTATTTTTTTTAAATAGATGTTCAAATGTATATTTTTATAAGTAAGATTATGGAGCAACATTATATTAACATAAAAACATTTAAGAAATTAAACTCTGATCAAAAGGAAACAATTTAAATTAGAGAAAATAAATGTGTAGAAATGTGTGGTTACTAAACTACATTATAAAACCAGTTACTAAGTCAGTGAATTAACTTCCTCATAATTAAACAGCTAATTCTTAAACATCACCTAGAAAAAAAATAACTATATACTAAAAGGACAGGGGAAACACATTCCAGTAAGTAAAAGCACTTCCGTGTATGGAATTTATCAGCATTACCTACCTCATACAGTAGACAGCCAAGGGACCAGATGTCAGACTTGAAGTTGTACCCATTTTCGTGTATCCTCTCTGGAGACATGTAATAAGGTGTACCCACTGCAGAAAGAAACCAGACAGAACAAGAGGAGGGTAAAAATGAAGATGCAGCTGTGATAAGAATTACATCCAAAATTTTAGATTAAAATGTCACCAAAATAATTGATTAAGATCAGAAAACTATTCTGGGGCATACTCCAGAACGTTTACATTTCCTCTTTTCTCTCTGATCCTGAATCGCACATTCGCATCTGTCCCACATTAAAACGGGGGCAATGAGTGCTACTTGATTTTCTTTCTTTAATTCAGGTAGAGTCTAAGGAATTCTAACAAAATCTACTAAGTGGCTCACACTGGTTTCATTTCTTAATTTTTAACATGGCTTGTATGTCCCAAAAGAGCATGACAATATAGTGATTTTAAAATAGATAGTAATACATAACAATTGGTGTAGTGCGTATAAAGCATACCTAGCAACTTTTACAAACATCCCTTAGAATACTGTTGTGACTCTTAAAATTACAAATAATATAGTCACCAACCTTCAGTACCTTACTTAACTCCCACTTTAGAAAGAATAAAACAGAATTTTGTATATGAAAGGGCTATATAATAACATATGTGAAAGGCCACTGACATCTCTGGAAGAATGTCTCAGGCTGTTACTACTGAGACCTTTATAGACACAAGCTGCCCTGGATAATTTCGGGTTTGTTTGGATGTTAGCTTGTTTTGAATACTTTCTTTTTAATATATTTAATGTTTATTAAATGTCTTAAGTAAGACATTCACATTGTATTTTCAAGGGCAGAAACATTTAAGTAAATTTTGAAGGGAGAATCTTAAATCTCAAACTTAGATGGCTATTATTTCACCCTCATTTTGCCTAAGGCTTTTTGCCAAATAGAAAATCGAAGGTTGAGAACAAAATTTAGAAATCTTACTTGCTTGAGGCAACAGCTACCAAACTGTGCTGTTACTCCCAGAGAAAAGCTCTTTCTCCCTCTTGCACCAATTTTTAAGAACTCCCTAGGAGTTCACAGTAAATCTCATGAGAGTGTAACTCGGGATGCTCAACAGGGGTGTTCGGGCAGAGGCAACAAGGGTGGACCCAACAAAATCAAGGCGCCGTGCTCAAACACATCCTCCTCCACAAGGACAGCGTTACATCGGCTGTGAGCGGAAACGACTCTGGGCTAAAAAGGGAAAACACCACGGAACCATCCCTGCAGAGGAAATCCTAGCGACACTGAAACCCCTTTTTCCTACTAATGGATGGCCCTAATCAGAGTGGATGGAAGGGGAGGTATTCATAAAAATGAGGACATGAAAAAAGGAGTGTGCAAACACGAGGATAAAAGGCACAGAAATAAAGTGACACATTCGGATGCTGTCAAAGGCAGACAAGACATCAATGACTTAATTGCAGCATTTCCTGCGAAGATGAGTAAATTTGCGATTCCCATCGGGAGGAGAAAAGGCAGACAGCCTGTGGAAACGGCTAGGTGTGAAGAACGTGCACTATCCTAGAGCGGGACACACACTCGCCCCACGCCTCCAGGAGCCGCGAGCCCTCTCGCCCGTCGTCTTCAGCGGCGACACCGACGGTGCGGACTGGACGCGCGCGGTCGACGGAGGCGGCGGGTGCGGCTCGGGTAACACGCGGCTGTGCCTCAGCTCTGGGGCCCGGGGTGGAGGGCCATGACCCGCAGAGAGGGGCTCCCCGGAATCCACGGGGGCAGGCGACGGCAAACACTGAGGCGTGAAGGTTCAGGGTTTACCAGAAGCGAAGGTGATTAGCCCAGGGAAACCTGCTGATACCGCAGGGGTCTGAGGTGAGTGTGCAGGATGGGTGAAGAAACGCTGGCGTTTGCCCTGGCATCACCCCTGGACCGCCGCACGGGGCCACGCGCCGCCGCCGGCCCACACGGCCAGGAGCAGGGAGGCCGGATGACGGCAAGGGCTGCAGGACACTGCACCTGAGACGGCGAAGAGCTCCAGGCGCAGAGGAGCCGCTTCCGGGGCGCTGCGGGGGGTCACGGGCAACCGTTAGCCCGCAGCCCGCCGCGGCTTCCACTCGACGCCGGTCCTCCCGCGCCTATCAGCGACCCGGAGAACCGCTCCTACCCAGGATGCCGCCTCCGTCCGTTCTGTGTCCTGCCCCCATCTCAGCGGAAGTCTGAGCGGGCTACCCGCCTCGCTGAGCGACACCTCAGGACCGGGGCGCCGTCGGCAGTGAGGAGGAAGGTGCCACGGGCGCACCCAGCGCCGAGAGGGGGGCGCTGCTCTCCGCCAGGCGCCCTGTCCGACCTGAGCACAGGCGGGGTCCCTGCCCAGCCAGGACCCACCCTCGCCCGCTCCACCTGACAGGGAGCCCGCAGAATTCAAGCACTAGGAGAAGGTGAGATGCGTTGAATCTCCATGTTTCAAACTGAATGAATATATGATTATTTCCTTAAAACCCTTCTTAAAAAAAATCCCGACAGCTGTGCTGCCTCCGGCATGTGGGGAGACGCCCTAACAGCTGTCCAAGGGGGAGGTGCGGCGGGACGGGAGCGGACGTCACCGCGCCCCCGCGCCACGCTGAGCGCCACGCTGAGCGCCACGCTGAGCGCCACGCTGAGCGCCACGCTGAGCGCCACGCTGAGCGCCACGCTGAGCGCCACGCTGAGCGCCACGCTGAGCGCGCAGGAGCCTCAGGGCGGGAGCGCGCAGGGTCCCTCCACCGCGGGGGCGCCGGCGCCACGGGAAGGGAAGCCACCACAGCACGCACTTGGGTCATTTCAACCTCCCGACGTGAGAGGTGAGGGACGGATGACAACAGCACAAAAAACGGAAAGGCCGAGAGCAGACAAAAATTGTTAAAGAAATGAAAATGCTATCTGACCTTTCTTTAAAACATAGTAAGACAGTCATTCAAATATATATATTTTTAAAAGTTTTCATTATGTTAATTGACTTATTCTAGCTATATGAGAAGAGTTGTACACGGAAAGCACTGTATTAACAATACATTCGAAAATGTATCCCTGTACAGATGAAGACTAATGTTCACAAGTTCTACAATATGTTAAGAGAGCCAAAGAATTCTGTTAAACTGTTATTACAGAATATATGACTAAAATAGTTAATAACTTACATTTCATCAGAATAAGTTATATACAGAATTTTCCCAATAGTTTAGCTAAACATTTAGCACTGCCATTGCTCCAAAGACTTGAACGAGAAAAAATGATGGAACCACTGAAACGTCTTATTATACGGTTAGACCTGGGCTGCTATTTTTCTGTTTTGTTTAAGGGAGGGAAGGAAAAACCAGTCAGAGGTCAGGAAATTCGTTTCACACCTTTGCCACGAGCTAGCCGGGACCTCTAAAGTTCTCTTTCTACTCACCTCATCTGTAAGGTGCAGTGATGAGGAAGATGAGCTCATTTCTGAGACCCCTTTGCTCTGAATTCTGTAGCACTCTTAAAAACCCAACAAATGCCCATAGGAAAAGTGACGTGGAAGAAAGTAATATATTCCTATTTTAAACTATCACCTAGGACAGCTAAGTAGGGTACAAACAAGTAAAGTCAGTTTAGAAATGTTGCTTCTTAGAATAAACTGCAGAAAAGAAAGCTTTGAACATTCCTTACTGGGAAAACTGAAAGGACACAACTCATCTTAAACATCAATCTGATTTAAACATGCGTGCGCACCCTCCCACACACACAACTTCAGGGAATAGGAATTAACTTTCATTTTTTCCTTCATACTCGTATGTCAACCCAGAAATTATGTTGGCAGACTTCATGGAGAGAGGCCAAATTTACTTAATTTGGAGTATTATCTCATGTCAGTACAGAATGTCTCAGTAGTAGATCAACATTTCTTCTATGAAAGACATTTATTAAATAAATTTTTCTTCTTTTCAGTGTAACTGATAACATTTAAAACCCAGATAATTTTACAGTTACTGTTTCTCTGTCCAGGCACTGTGTTAAATGGATCACATGTATTATCTTGCTGAGCTTTCAACAATGTTTATCAAGCCCCCCTGCAATGTTCAGGGTGCTGGCGAGACAGAAAAAAGCAGGCCAAGCCCCTCGTAGGGCTCACTGGCTAGAGAAATGGGGTCCATTTCATGAGATATTCCCACTATTATCTTGTAGAGAAGACAAATAAGGAAGTCAGGTAATCTGCCAAAGGTGACAAAGCCAGTAAGGTACGGACCTAGAATCCAGCCAGGTCATCCTGTCCATTGCATTTTAATAGTTATTTTGTTGAAAGTGACTACTGTGAAACATGACTGGGGAAAAAAATCTGAATCTTTCCAAATGAAGAAGCAGAGAACTCTTCTGCAAGTCTCAGCATGTACACACGAAAGGCCACGGGTGAGGGTCAGGGATCAGTGCTTCTCTGCAGCTCCTCTGCTTCAAATAAATACTTGTGATGGTAGTTGAGAGGTTAACCATGCACAGTTTACAATTAGATAACAGCTTCCTCCCAGCGTGATGATTTAAGTCAAGAAAGGACTGAAAGTTAAAAATAAACCAGTGCAAGTAGCCTTCAATACTGACCAAGCATATGCTGTCTTTACGGCTCCATCCACACTGAACTGGAGGGAGACCAGCCAAGGAAAGCCCACAGAGAGGTGCTAGGGAAGGTGTGGGAATAACAGGCAAGTGACCACAGGTGGCACTTGGCACCAGAAATGAAACTGCTTTCATGCCTGGTTTAAGAACACTAATTTTCTAAGTTGCAATCGGAGGATGTATCACACCCGGAAATAGTGTGGGGAACATGAATTGTACACTCAAGAGACCCCAGTGTGAAAATTCTGAGGCTGGCTGAACGGCAGCCATGCGTTTACCCTGCTGGCAACATCACAAAATCAGAGAACCATTGTCTCATTCTGAATAGCAAAGAGGAGTTCAAACAATCCTGTAACACAAACAACAACGACATCACAATTGCCCCCAAGTGGTTTCAGATATTTGTCCAGCATGAGGACCAGTCTCAGAGCATTGTAGCCAGTGCTTTGTAAAAACCCCTTCCATCCTCAGGAGGTGCAGCAAGCATATATAATAACTAAATCACACATGTACACACAAAAAGAAAATTCTCCACTTTGCTCTTCTGGGAGACATTAAGAAAGCAAGTAAAATGCCATATTAGAACATGATGAAGCCTTTTTTTTTCCCCCCTTCTTTTCACTAGAACAAGCAGTGAGACAGGAAACACTTCACTATATATAATAAATGTAACTTTGGTGCAAATGGATTTGCCTGAATAACAGATAACTACTCTTAATTACTTATATACACCTTTGGAGTACATAATGTGGTTATATTTCATGGCAGTTTAATTTCTCTAAGTTTTGTTAAAATTACTTTCTATCTCTTATATACACTAAAGTACATGATGTACTCTAAAGTACAAAGGGGAGACACCCCCTGAGAATTAAATAATTTGTAAATAATTTAGAAAAACAGAATTGCTAATAAATTAATAGTAATGCTAGAAAACAACTTTGTTGCTAGAAACGTTTATTATGACAAGTGTGGTATTTTCTCCCTTGAAAGTAAACATGTATCACCAATAAAGGTCTATAATTTAAAAAAGGTGAAATTTTAACGCTGAAACATCTGCCTAAAAAAGAAAGCACTTAATTTCAGTAGTATAAACATCAACTGAAGCTTCTGACCAAAACCATGTCACCTCATCGGGCTTTAGGGGGAAGACTGTCAAGTGGACTAAACCAGGGAGCAGGGAGATCTCCAGCCCTGGGGTTACACCCATGTGCATCATGTTACATGGCACAAGAACTCTGCAGGTGGAAGGTGATGGACCTGAAAACGGAGACCACCCGGGACTGTCTATGCCATGTGCAAGGGTCTACACCTGCCATGCTGGCTGTGAAGATGGAGCAAGGAGGTAGAGGTCACGCCCACAAAGGCTGCTTCTAGGAGCTGACATGCATGCTCAGGTGACTCGGCAAAGGGACAGGGTCCTTGGTCCTGCAAGACCAAATACCTGGCTTCTCCCCACAACCTGGAGAAGTCTCCTCTTTAAACTCCAGAAAAGAGCAATTCCATAGATGCCTTGATGGCAGCCTAGGGAGAGCAATGCTGGAATTCTGACCCACAGAACTGTAAAAGCTGTACAGTTCTGTTAAGCCACTACATTTGTGGGAATTTGTTAGGGCAGCAATAGGAATCTGACACAAATGCGCTAACGATTCACACACCACCTGGGCCATGTCCACGTGCTGAGTCAGCTGCAGGCCAAGAACCCACCAGGCGCTGGGAGAGATGGAAAAGCTTGTGACCTGAAGCATCTATGACCTCTGCAAGCTCACTGGACAGTCTGGGGATGGGATCAGTTCGGTCTTTGAGGGTTTTTTTTTGGGGGGTGGGGCATGGAGGGAGAAGCCAGTATTTTACAATAAGACAAATGAAAGGATAAAATGATGATCTTGTATAATTTAAAAGCACACTGGTTGTTCACTGACTGCTAAGGACCCTAAACCAGGTAATCACAACCGCTTTAAAGACTCGAATTAGAGATAGAGAAGAGAAAGCAAGTCACATGCTACATGGCACTCAGTTCACAGTTAATGTTTGAAGCTTGGTAAAAATAATTTTTATTATAAATGTTTTAAATTTGCCAAAATAAGGTTCCCATCATGTGTATGAAGCACAAGCTGGAATCAAGATTGCTGGGAGAAATATCAATAGCCTGAGATATGTAGATGACACCACCCTTATGGCAGAAAGTGAAGAAGGACTAAAGAGTCCCTTGATCAAAGAGGAGAGTGAAAACACTGGCTTAAAACTCCAAATTCAAAAAACTAAGATCATGGCATCTGGTCCCATCACTTCATGGCAAATAGATGGGGAAACAGTGGAAACAGTGACAGACTTTATTTCTTTGGGCTCCAAAATCAGTGCAGATGGTGACTGCAGCCATGAAATGAAAAGATGCCTGTTCTTTGGAAGAAAAGTTATGAACAACTTAGATAGCACATTAAAAACCTAGACAACATATTACTTTGCCAACAAAAGTCCATCTAGTCAAAGCTATGGTTTTTCCAGTAGTCATATATGGATGTGAGAACTGGACTATAAAGAAAGCTGAGCGCCAAAGAATTGATGCTTTTGAGCTGTGGTGTTGGAGAAGACTCTTGAGAGTCCTTTGGATAGCAAGGAGATCCAACCAGTCCATCCTAAAGGAAATCAGTCCTGAATATTCATTGGGAAGGACTGATGCTAAAGCTGAAACTTCAATACTTTGGCCCCCTGATGCAAAGAACTGACTCATTGGAAAAGACCCTGATGCTGGGAAAGACTGAAGGTGGGAGGAGAAGGGGACGACAGAAGATGAGGTGGTTGGATGGCATCACCAACTCAATGCACATGAGTTTGAGTAAACTCCAGGAGTTGGTGATGGACAGGGAGGCCTGCAGTCCATGGGGTTGCAAACAGTCGGATATGACTGAGCGACTGAACTGATCATGTGTATGTCCAGTATTTCTAGGAGGGAAAATCACAGATTTACTGATAAGAGAAAACTCACCAGGGATCAAGACTCTTAGCATACCTCATGAATTATTCTGGATTTTAAAATAATCCCTCTGCTCAGAATCACCTAATTCAGAATGATGGACACGCCCCAAAGCCATGTGTGGTTCCCTCCTCCTTCCCTACCACCATACAATCCCATCAAGAGAGCTAAGTACTCTTCAGGTACAATAGCTACAAATATGTCACAAAAATAAACAAGCAGAGAGAGGACAAATCATACAAAAAAAAAAAAACAAAACCCCGAGGTGTTTTTCCTCTAGCTCACGGTCCTCACTGCTTCTGGTTCTCCTCTTCCTGGACACACAGGGGAATTAAGATGGGCATGGACACGAGACTTGTTTTAGCCAATAAAACATGAATGGGAATCAACCTGTGTTACATTCAAGCAGAAAGATTTAACTGAGAGCCAGTAAGTCAGTTCTTCGTGATCTCTTCCCCTTGTGAAGATTATACAAGACGGAAACCCCTGAGATGCCAAGTGACCATGTGGAGGCAGGGCGGCCACCTGGGCCCACAGTGGACTCTGGATAACCACAGAAATAATATGCTTCAGTGCTGACTGCTGTTGCTTCCTGCAGCATGCTCTAACCTGTGCTCTGTGACGGATTTAGTTAAATCCACCCTCTGATGCCCAGCCCACCTCTAATTCATTCACTCAGGAGGTACTGAGCACATGTCCTCCACTATACACTTGGGACACAGGAGGTACGAACCCAAACCACGGAGACCCCGGTCCTCATGAAGATACATGTGGTGAGGGAGGGAGAAGGAAAGGACTAGGCATACTGAGTGAGTCACACACCGTGTTCCAAGGTAAGAAGTCTAAGAAAAACAGGAAAAAACAAAAACACGATAAGGATCAGGAATTCTGTGTCAGGGGCAGCAGATTCATTATTAAATAGAGTGAGCTCAGGGATCGCCACCCGACCCCCACACTACATGACGGGACAGAGGAGAAGAGGCGCCTTCAAACTGCTTGCAAATATCAAACTGCTGTGCCCATCTTCACTGCCACAATGGCTGCTGGTACTGAGGAGCAAAAGAGGACTCCTCTGGGTCAGTATCACAGGAAAGACAGGTAGTTCGATATGGCTTGAATAATAATATATTTTTTTTAATCATATATTTGGATTATTTTAAAATAATCCAAGGTGACAAGAGAAAACGCACACCGTGACTGCCATGTTCCTACTTCACAGGTTTTAGCTTCCAGTCTCGAAGGGGTGCTTCCCTGGAAATGTCAGCCCCAGCTGTGGGTCGACAGGAGGACACAAAGAAAGACCTCCGGAGCCTGCTTGCTTCCGAGGCTTGGGCACGGAGAACAGGCAAGTGCAGGGCAGGCACTAACAGCGCCCCCCTGGGGCTCCTCAGCTGCGCGCAGAGTGGGGTAAGGCGACCCCAGGTGGAGGTGAGGGGCAAGTCGGGGACCCGGCAGAGAGGACCATGCCACCAGGCCCCGATGCAGCGCGCCCGCAGGCCAGGCAGCGGAGCACCTCACTGCCTCCTGCGTGCACAGCCCGCCCACCCCTGGGCCTCAGGCTCCTGGACTCTGGAAGGCGAAGAGTTTGCACCCACGGCTCGCGCCTAACCCGGGGCCTCAGGGAGCCCAAAGACTGTGAAGTGAGCAGGACAATCAAATACGTGAGTCCCGCCCTCACAAGCACGTGCAGCTCAATGAATGACTGAGTCCTGTCTGACCACCCGAACTGGCCCGGCCAGCAGGCTGCCTAACAGAAGGCAGAAAAACAGGACTCGGTCCTTAAGTAAATGGAACAGCACGGAAGTACTGTAAACACAGACTAATGTTTTCCAAATTGCAGGTTATAACCCATTAATGAGTTGTGAAATCAATTTACTGGATTGCAAATAGCCTTATTTTTAGTAACACAAAATAGAAGAGACAGTATCAGGAGGAACCATGGTTGTAACAGGGAATTTCCACTTCAGTTTTGTGCAGTGAGGTTTCTGTGGGTTCATGGTGCAGCTGGGGTGTGGGGGGCAGGAGCGCACTATCGGGAAATCTGGGAGCCCCTTATCCAGAGAGCTTGACTTAAGGGGGAGACGTGCCCTGCTCATAAAATTAGAGATATACACACACACACACGCAACTCATTTTCCAACAAGTCTCACATCTGTACAGTTGGTAAACAGGAAAGAACAGAGTGAAGTTTATATATGGGGACATACATATTCCAACGAGGAGTATCCCAGCCACACCCTCTGTCGAACTGCATACAAAAGCACTAAATGAAGACCTGACTTAGCTAAGTCCATGGAGAAAAGGAAAGGGGAAGCGGACACAAACCAAAGCACCCTGAGCTCAGAGCACACACAGTGATACACCTGGCACGCACCGGGCTGGCGAGCAAAAAGACGTTAGACTGCTCACCTCTGTGAAGCACGAGCTGCGGGGCCGTCGCAGAGCCACAGAAGAGGCGGTCAGCACAGGGGAGCCCCCGAGGAGAGCAGACCACACTGGGTGTGCTGACCGCGAGGACAGGGGAAGGTCACGGCTGGGTCCTCATGCCAACGCTGCAGGGCTGGCCCCTGAGCTTGGAGGAAGGGGCGAGCCACTCCCACGTGTGGCTGAGGCCCCCATCCCGCAGACCTGCAGAAGCGCCCGCCCTGCTGCAGCCCCTTATCTGAACCGCCCCTGGTCAGCCTGGGATGTCTCTCCCTGGGCCTCTCTGTACCCTCTCATCCGCGTTCAGATGCCACCTCCTGGCAGGGGCTGTGCCATTTCTAAAATACTCCCCCTGCTGGTCACTCCATGTACAGGCTAACAAACCCTGTTGGTTCTTCGTCTGTTATTCATCTATTTACTTCCTCCCACCGCAAGGTGAGAACCATCAAGAGGAGGGCTTGCCTTGTTCAGGCTACGTACCCAGAGCCTGGAATGGCACCCATTTTTTCTGAATGGATCGGTTCAGCTGTTTCAAGAGGAGAAATAAATTGCTCGTAACCTCCCTCTCTGCTTCCCCTTTTCCTGTCTCCTCACCACCATCATGGTCACAAAGGCAACTCAGCATTTATGCAGTACACCAGTGCTCAGAAAGCATGTTTACCTCCATTTCATGACTAGGCTCGGGGCTGGTGAACACAGCACAGTTACTACCCACATTTCTACTCGTAGAAACCTGGAAACTGAACCTGAGAAAAGGAAATAAATGGCCTGATCAAGGTCCTACAGCACAGCGGGCAGGTCAACCCAGAAATGCACCATCCTCTACAAACGTCCTTCTGTTCCACACTCATAACAAGGCAAGAAGAAAAGCGTGGCAGACATCATGGAGGAAGGCGTGTAGCCAAGGAGGGGAGCAGGCCAGAGGACACCACCCCCAGAGGACCCCAAATGCCGAGCCAGGGGCTTTCCATGGTAGTCCTTAGGCCATAGAGAATAGGTGAACATTTGGAGGAAGTAAGATAATCAGATAATGTCTTTAAAGAAAGAGATTTTCTCTGCTGGGAATATGGTAACCAGAATGGATTAAAAAGGAATATTACAAACACAGAAGGATCTTTTCTTAGTCCAAACAGGAAGTGCTTACAGTGTGAGGAGGACAGAAAAGAAAGTGGAGAGGCTGGGAGAGGGTGTGTATGGTGGGGGCAGAAATAAACTAAAGGCTTCTGAGATTTTCTTTTTTTTCCTCCAGTTTTGAAGATCTGGACATGATCTGAACATCCAGCAACATCATCTTTGGTATGTAATTTTTAACCCCAAATTTAAGGAATTATTATTGCTCCATGCTGACGTACTTTTAAGTTAAAAACTTGGTTCTGAAAACTGGCTGGAAACATGACTGTCTATACAACCTTATCTGCTACAGAAAACGTGACAGAACCAGAGATTTTACTGCAGGTTGACACGCTATCATGGAATTAAATGATACAAATTAGAGATAGAAACTGGAGAGACAACTAAAAAATCCAAATAATCTCTTAAGGATTGTTAAATACAAAAACCTTTGGTAGTGTTCCTTATAATGATTAAGTCAAAATAAGTGAAAGTAAGTGAAAAAAAATTGATATTTGAAAAAACGACATTTTGGAATAAACAAAATATAAATGCATAATTATAAGATGTTTCTAGAAATCCTTGGTATTTCTGTCCTATTGACTTAAATTCCTGGAAGAAAATCTCCTTTACAAAATTAAATAAAATTTAGCTCCAGAATAGAATTCATTCAAACTAAACTTACTCGAATTTTCTTTTATGAACATACAGATCTCTTTTATTTGTAGTTTCATAATATTTAGACCTGAACTGTGAATAAATCGGAGAAGCCAATGGCACCCGACTCCAGTACTCTTGCCTGGAAAATCCCATGGACGGAGGAGCCTGGTAGGTGGCAGTCCATGGGGTCACGAAGAGTCGGACACGACTGAGCGACTTCACTTTCACTTTTCACTCTCCTGCACTGAGAAAGAAATGGCAACCCACTCCAGTATTCTTGCCTAGAGAATCCCAGGGATGGGGGAGCCTGGTGGGCTGCTGTCTATGGGGTCACACAGAGTCGGACACGACGGAAGCGACTTAGCAGCAGCAGTGAATAAATCATGCCCTATAGATTTACTTCTCAGCAAAAGCAGAAAAAAAAAATCAACATACAATAAAATAGAGTTTATCAAATTTTCTGTGAGCAAAATAAATTTATATAGGTGACCACATTTTCAAGTACTTTTTGGAACCAATTCTTAGAAGCAATCTTTTATTTTTAGTTTTTTAAACAGAAGTACAGTTGATTTATAACAGGTGTACAACATAGTGATTCAGTATTTTTATAGATTATACTCCACCTAAAGTTATTACAAAATAATGGCTAAATTTTCCTGTGCTGTATCATATATCATTAGTATTTATTTTTAAAACACTCTTTCAAATTTGCTCTTAAAAACAAAAGTGTAAGTCAATAACACAGGAGGGCAATAATTTTTTAAAAGCAAAAATTAAGGTCAACTTGTCAACAAACGTAAGTCTGTGTCACAATTTCTATCCTTGTTATTTTATACATATTCTTTGTTAGCAAAGAATTTTTCCTGATCCTTCTACATAAGATTTTTATTGAGTCCAAACACCTTGTTGGGCTAGAGTTCAAACTTTAATTCTTGATATTCAATGTACTTTGCTTAGTGAACTTCAGTTTCAAACCATTAATTTCTACTTCACAGAAAAGACAGGCAGAAATACAAGATGCTTTCTTATGTTAAGAATACTTTCTCAAAATAACATGGAAAACAAAAATACTTGGGAAATAAATTATTTTCCTATTGATTCATTCATTGAAGCAATCAGTCTCATTGCTACTTCCTCACTGGCTGTGCCTCAGCGTGTTTTATGATTATGGGCATCCCCAATTCATGTGTGTGTGTGTGTGTACACGTGCACACACATATAAACTACATACAACTACATGACCCTAAGTGAATTGGTTTAGATAAAAATTGACATTCAGTTCAGTTCAGTCGCTCAGTCGTGTCTGACTCTTTGTGACCCCATGAATCGCAGCACGCCAGGCCTCCCTGTCCATCACCAACTCCCGGACTTCACTCAGACTCACGTCCATCCAGTCAGTGATGCCATCCAGCCATCTCATCCTAGCAATTCTTAATTATTAGATCTATTTAAATTTTGCTCTCTGAATCACATAATTTGGAATACTACATCCCCTGAACCTAGAGATGCCTATACATTTGTAAACCCCGTTGAGAACGTCTGTAAGAAGCAGTGGCAGGCAAGCTAAAGGAGTGCACTTCCAAAACTGGCTTCACATAATGATGCTGGGTCCTCAGGGTCAGGCAGCTACAGCATGTGCAGAGTGACAGCTCGCAGAACAGCATGGACACGGTACACACACGTGTGCAGGAACACACGCACGCATGTGCAGAGCAACAGCCTGCAGAGCGGCATGTACACAGCACACACGCCTGTGCATGTGTGCGTGTGTGTGTAATGATGGCCAAGCACTTTTAAGTATGATAGATTACTGACAGAGTGCTGTTAGGACATTCCGTTCAGGTGAGTAACAAAGTCAACGTGGGTTATCTTTCCTAAGGGCCAGTGGCACCGGCTTGGAACAGTCTTGAGTTTTTCTTCACAGAAGTCCTCTACTATTTGCATGGTAAGAATTGGAACTTCCAAATAAAACTTTATTCAAGTGCTATGCAAATTCATGCAGTTTTCATGGAATTTTATATCAAATTTCCCTATCCCCCTCAAAATTGCAATGTTCTATGAAAATAACTATGAAGTGAAAGAAATAACTAAAGCAGTACTACTCAGTATCAGTTGAAATTTTATTTTCTTAAAGTACTAGACAAAACTGAAACTCTGTGTGGCGGAAAAAGTATTATCTGCCCACAACTCCTTAATCTAGGGTCCAATGCTCTGTCATCCACCAAATATTGACTATATGCCACACACCATCCCGGATGCAGAAGAATCAAGCGACAGGTTCAAGGTCTCACAGAGCCTCAGCGACAAAAGTCAGAAAACTTTAAAAATGTCTAGTCACCTAATTTGCCTCGTTTTATTATTTTGTCATTTAGTGAAACTCATTCCTCATTAGACCGCTTAATTTTTATTTCTCACTTAAAAACAATAATTTTAAAAAATCAATTGTTTTCAATGAAATTATGACAGCAAAGATGAGGCATCATTAAATTAAAGCCAAATTATTTTTATCTTAATTCTTATTTGATGGTTACCATTTTGTCAAAGTCTTATGTTACAAGGAAACTATGATTTGAAAACTTTTAGGAGAAACTATCATTCCCTTTAAGTTATTCAGTCTAAAAATAATTTCTTCCCAGTAATTGCTATGTTAATGGAAAACCAGTTTACATTAAGGTACTGTTGGACTAGCTACATTCAGTTCTGTTTTAGGTACAAAGGACACTCGTATGTTATCAGCTCTAGAATCAGTAAATTACAAGTGTCTTCTACTTGTACTTTTACACTTTAGGGGAGTATTTCCTCCTGAGCCACAAATCATCTGTAGGTCCCCCCGCGAGTAATCACAACCATGTATGCTACTTTAATAAATTTGCAAACTACTCTAACATTTTTAAATGGTAAGGTGAGGTCTTCAAGATACAGTTTATTCTTCATACTATCTTAATATTATCAAACATAAAATAAAAGGGAAGGTCCATGGTAACAGTTAAAACTAGATTTTTTCACTGGCATTTTCTTTTACTAAGTGACTGCCTGATGGTCAAAGAGAAATGTCCAAGTGTCATATGAATGGACACATTATACCTGATAGGTTTCAGCTCAGGACCTAAGGATTTTTAAAATATTGATAGTATTTAGACGATAAGAGCTGGCATATAATTCGTATGTCCCTTATATTTTAATCACGTGGGTGGGGTGGAGGGAAGCAGACAGATAACTGAAATTATCTTGTGTCTCTTACCTAAAGAATGTGCAGCTGTGGTTTTGGAGCTGAAAAAACGGCCAAGCCCAAGGTCTCCAAGCTTGACCACCCCAGTGGCTGTAATGAACACATTAGCTGGTTTTATATCTGTGAATTAAAAGAAGGCATTGGGTGAAAAATGATGTCAGTGTAGGTATATTCAAGGGATTAAAAATACTTCTCATTATATAACTTAAAATATATGTTAAAAATGAAAGTCAGTTTGAATTCTGAACCAGTTATTTATTTTGAGTAATTTTCACATATCCTAGTATTTTTGAGTTCCTGGTCCTTTGATAGACAATCATCAATACAGGATGATGAGCACTATTAATTTTCATTTTAAATGTATTTTTTCCATTTTCAAATGAACTTCTGTGTAATTCAAAGCACAAAATAAATGTGTGGGCTTCTATCAGTTTTAAACACCCTGTTGCTGCTGCTGCTAAGTCGATTCAGTCATGTCCAACTCTGTGCGACTCTATAGACGGCAGCCCACCAGGCTCCCCCGTCCCTGGGATTCTCCAGGCAAGAACACTAACAGTAATTTATTGACATGTTTACATAAAATCAAAAAAGATGCAGATAATTACTTAGATGACATTATTTTAATTGCTTAAGTCAACTGTACTGAAATTTTTTTACATCCCAAAATGAAGGGATCACTGCCTCAGTGATGTAACCTTCATACATTTGGTCTGACCATTTGACTGGGAATCATGAATATATTATGAGTGAATGCTGAACATTAAAAATCTGAGTAGCTATAAGGTATACTGTTCATTAAAAAACAAACTCTTCCTTAAGCATATTCAACTGCTTTCCTGCATCTTTTTTTTTTTTTACTTTTACTAACATAATCAGTAAAAAAAAAGTTTAACAGAAAAATAACTAATTCTCATTCTTATTTAAAACCAAATATGGCTTTACTTAAAGGCTTATCATTCTGGTATTAATAAGATTATAATTTGGAAATAAATCACCTAAGAAAGCGTGATAACACAATGGCTGGAAGGAATTTATTCATAAACTGCCTAGTGCGCTTTACAACAACATGAAAAGCTTCACAAGCCTGGACTCACCCCGGTGCATGACTCGTCGAGAATGCATGTGATCCAACGCACTGCACAGCTGCACAAAGTATTTCCAAACGGTCCTTTCAGGAATTAGCCTCTTTTGTTTCTTAAAATGCTGTTTAAAAAATTAACAAGAAGATTAAAAAAAATTTTTCAAACTAGATTCTGACTTAAGTCAGAAAAACACCTATTCTCATCTACCTATTAGAAGCTAAAAAATATATGATTTTTCATAGTGAAATGATAGCAGGATTTGTACCTGATATCACACACCTTTAATTTCTCCCTACTGTATCTAAAGTCAGCATAGGCCATATCAGGCTACATCTCTGTGATGTCCACCTGTTTCAAAAATTTAACATCCATGTAAGGTGATTTCTTATCTAAAAGAAGGATGTCCAATTTAAGAACAGCCAGAATAAGAAAGTCTAGAGACCTGGAGGTAATTACATTCATTACAAGACAGGGCTTCTCTTGACAGAAGGTAGTGAAGTAGAATTCCTTTTAAATACTGAACCACCCTTGGTGATTTGAAATATCACTTCATTTATTAAAAATTAAATAAATAAGAGGGAATTGCATGAAGAGTTTTCATGAATATTTCCACTGCATATTCCAGGTCAAACCTGCACTTTGCTTTGAACAAATAAAACTAAACATGGGAGCAAAACATGACAGGAAGACCAGGGTGGAAAGCTGAGCGTGCACATCCTAGTTTGGTAAGACTGCACCATCATTCGTAAGAGGGGCCGTAACTGAGTACCCCAAGGGACATATGTGTGCCCATTTTTCTGCATTATATTTGTTGGAAGAATATACTAATAATATCCTAATTCAAGAACAAAGTCCTTAGTTTCATTTCATAGGATTTGTAAGGATTCTTTACATAAAAGTTATTTTTCAAAGCCAAAATGTAACTGGTTTCTTAGCAAAATTTGTAAATGACCAACATGAAACAGTACTGCATTTAAACAAATTTTCAGACAATTTTAACTTTTTAATATTTACACAGACATCAACATTTAAACATGTGCTTTAATGCACTTTATCTGATGATGTGACATTTTAGAAAGTTCAACTGTTTTGATTTTTTTTGGTAACTGAATATGGAGAAATGGTATTTCAGAGGATTCCAACACAACACACTCTGTCAGTCCCTACCCCTGTGACCAGATGAGGGCGGGCTGAAAGGAAAGACGATACAGGGAAAGAAAGCTGCCAGCTTGCCTACCTGGTGCTTAGCACAGGGTCAAGTCTACTGACTCACATGCACTCAGTGCGCCAAAGGATACCTCTTCAAGGAAAAGCAGATCACTTCAGAGTAATCTTTATCGTAACACGTACTATAGAAATGAACTTATTAGCAACTTCAATGACTATTACCTCAGTAGCAAAAAAACAAAAAACAAGTAACAATCAGAAGACTAGGTAAGAAGCAGACAGGGTTATTACTAAAATGGTAAAAACTCCCAGATCATGTTTCAGAGTTAAATCTTATTAACCGCAGCCTGCATCAGCATCAGTTTTCAGTCTATGGGGCAACAGTGCAAAATCAGTTTTAGACACATAATTTTCTTTCAGACTTGGAATGAGTCCAAATAAAGCCTATGTGCTCTCCCTGACGCTGGATTAGCATATCAGAAGACCGTTTGATGTCAACAGGAAGAGGGGGAACAGGCTTCTTTTCATTCAAAAATAAATATACCATATCATGTAAGTATCAGACCATGAAAGAATAATTTTATGCTTCAATATAGATTCTGAAATCATCATAATTAAAATTAACCTGACAGTTTACCTTTAAAGTTCCATTATGAAAAAATAAATTGTATATTAAAAACAGGGCACAATGAGAAAACTGCCCTCAAAATGGAAGATGGGATCAGGCCAAGGACTGTTTTCTTTCAACAAGTTAAAGATTTTAACAATGAACTGGCATCAATATAATGCTAGCTAGACAGAATGACTTGGCAAAATGTTAAGTATCCAAATTAGTAAAATGTTTTTGAAGGGTAATTTTATGAATTTGATTCAATCAATCATAAAATAAATCAAAAGCAGTTTTAACATGTCATTGGTTATCTCCCAATATTTTTTCCATGTCTATTTAAACATATAGTTTTTCAACCATCCTTGAGTAAAAAAAAAAAAAAAAAACAATACCTATGATGAGAAGAGCCTGTCTGTTCTGATGGTGGCACTGTTGGCTATCTCTTAAGAGGATGAATACAAAAAAGGCAATAAAAATTTGAATTCTGGTAAAATTTATATTAGCACTATAAAAGAAGAACTCACATAATGCCAATATATTTTTAAAAAAGCAACCTTCTCTTTACTTATTCTAAAATACACATATCTTTTTAAAGTTAATTATCTAGTCAAATAGCATTACTGTTCACAAATCCTATCTTTCTCTGAAAAAAAGACAATTTAGCTCCAGATTTGGGGGAAGAAAATGTAATACCAATATATAGGAATAAAAAATGTACATTTATTTGTCATGTGGTATGTTTTTAATAAAGCTAAATCATTTTAAAGGGTTACTATTAATAAAGATTTCTATGAAAAAAATTTAAAAGTCACTTTTACTATGTCATAAAACAGAATTTTAACCTCTTATATCTGAAAATAAAATATCTAAAAAGTCATGAAAGACAGAAATGAGCACCCAGATATACCTGATCATTTGAACAGAATTTTTATTGTCTTTTTAAAATTTTTAAGGTGGGTTCATCTTTTTTTTATGCAAAGCTTCAAATACTGTTTATTTTAAGAGCATATTTTCTACCTCCTTCAACATTCAAACATACATTGAACATTATTCATATCAGAAAAAGGAAACCAGATGTAACAAAAAGCTAACCGGTGTATTTGTAAAAGGCATATACAGACATCAGAGGATACGGTTCTCTCCCTCATGTGTAACAGGGTGACCAGCACCTCACCTAGGCGGAATCTGGCGTCCTTGGTAAAACACGCAGTGTCACTAAGGTGAGGCTGGCTGATGTGGGCCGCCTCCACGCCAGGGGGTTGGAAAAGGGGCACGGCTTTCTTTTCATTGTCAAACATCCTCTTACAAACTAAACGCCCCAAAACCGAATTATACAGCAGACCCTGCCTATCACGTAACAATTTGGGGAGGAATCACTCCTCAGTCTGGACACTCCCACTCCAAGCAGAACATACAGTTCTTATTTCTACGTTCTGCAATTCCAGCATTCCTCCTTGGGAAATCTTAGGAAAAATTTTTATCACTATTACACAGTATAAACTCACCAACAGAGAAAGAACAGAAAATTATCTTGTTGGATAAAAAAAAACAAGCTAATTTCTGTAGTGTATCAAAATATATAACCCTACAGTTTAGTATGTGCATGTTTAAAGGAGGACATTTCAGACAAAACACCCAGATTCATAGGGTCTGCTTCATGAGTGTGCGGCCCGCACGGTCACACGGGCCCTGTGCTAAGTGTAATGCTCTTTCACCAGCTAGAAATTCCTAGTCACTTGTTATGGGGACCCGAGACAGTGTAAGCCGGTCCCAGGAAGCACATAAGCAACAACCTTGGGAAACAATGTACTGCTGTAGTTAAAAAACAAAACCAAAGAACAACAAACACGATCCTGGGAGGCAAGTCGTTCCTGAAGAAGATTAGGAGAAACAGCAATTAAATAGTAGGAAATAATGAAGCCATATGAGAACTGGCATTGCAGGCACCAGCTGGTTTCCATCTCTTCCAAGTATCACAAGGAAGTAGGTGATTTATGTTCAGTATTAGGAACTACTTCCTGCTCGGGAGTGTCGTCAAACGTTTAATGTGCCACTCACATAATCCATATGCACCTTTCGTAACAGACCTGATGATGGGGCTTGGCAGTAACAGCTGTGTGACCTTGAAGAAGCCACTTAACCTTGCTGGGCTTTGGTTTCCTCACTATATTAAACAGTTTTGGAGATGAACAGAGTAAGTGGCTCCTGCTGCCTCTAAAATAGCTCAGTTACGAATAAAACACAAAAAACAAATGCCTGATTGGCACATTTTCACACTGAAAAATAACAAATTTTAGTATGTCCGGTCCTTTAAATCTTCAGCTAATAACAACAAAGCAAAAATAACAATCATAATACCTCCAAGATCCCCAGAGGTCCAGTTAATCCTATGAATAGTCTTCACATGAGATGACAGGTCAGATTTTTATAATAAGGTAATTACAAGGTAATTAGATCAAACCTTTACCAACAGAAGCAATATTATGTTCCCAAGCATCTCTGTAATTATAATGCATTTTTATAAGACTACATATTTCACAGTGTTTCTTTCAAAGATTTAAATGCAGAGAGACTGGATGATGGAAAAGACAGGATGCTTCTGAAAGTATTAACTGGCAGTTCTAAGTGTGATTTCTATTAGATATCAATCTTTCCATGGAAACATTTTTCTTCCAAGGGTATAAGAAGGTCTCAACAGACTAAAGTGTACATGTACTTGCCATATACAACTCTGGGTATTATATAAATGGGTAAAATAGTTATGTAGAATTTTGGTATGTGATACTAATTTGCAATGTGTGAACATTTTCTCTCTTGGCACTCTGAATAAAATTCAGGTATCCTAAGTTGCTTTAGAAGATGCTAGTAGAATGGGCCTGGCAACCAGAGGAGCACTAAAGAAAAAACAAAAAAACAAAAACAAAAAAACCTGCATCTAATTTTATCCTCTTTGATAAAATACTTCCCACCCAAGCTCTACTCTCTTTTTCCTTTCCTATAAATGTCAGAAAAGCTGTGTACTAAGCTGCTTCTAATTATAATAGACTATCAATGTAATCCATCCATTCCCCAAAATCAAAATCATACAGGTTAATAATAGAAGTGGAAAACATATTTTATGTTATGGTAGAAAATGTGAAACATAGGAGATTTTTTTTTTTCCCTGAGTAATTGAGCCTTGCGGCGGAGGGGGGGGGGGGGGGCGGGTGGAGAGAAAGAGAAAAACCCTATCTACCAAACAAGAAAAATGAGCTCCTATAAAGTCAAAATGTTCTTCCCCTAACCCCTAAAAGTTGCCTCCTAAATGTTAGTGTACCAGTATCAAGGAAACTTGGAATACTTTTTTATATCAGTGAAGAAAGGTGGGAATATATCGGAATCACTAGGAGGAGTGGCACTGCACTGCTGCCACATGCGTAGCCTGGGAGCTCCCAAGTGCCTGAAGCTGACGGGAAAATAAATGCCTGCAAATGCTGATGCTACTGCATTAGAGGACTAGAGACAGACGGTGAGACGAAAAAGTGGCAAGTCTGTCTGTAGGGTGACGTGGAAGGCTACAAAGGCAAACAAGAGCACTTGTCTCTCTGATGACGTCTTTCTGGTTATGTTAAACCAGACAACAGTGAAAAGAGAATACGGAAATATATTCTTAATGGACAAGGAAAACAGTGGAACGATAAGGAGCCAGTAAAAGTCTATCAGTAGAATATGAACGAAAGAAAATGAAACGAAGTCTGAACCCCTCCTCCCTTACTGGGCTACAGCTACCAGCACCGCTGTCTATCTGCATAAAGTTCACAAAGGCAACTTTCCACCAACACTACCTTCAAAAGGAGCAAAAAGTGCCCTTCTGATTTTTTCCTAAGTAAACACAGTTCAAAACTTACACACGGTTCAACAACTTACTCCCCTTTTCACTATGCTTACATTATGGCACATAATTTTCAGTTTATTAAAATCCCTAAGTTGAACACTATTTCATTACCAAACATCTTAGGTTTCAAAGAAAACCCAAGGGATATTTTATAAGCAATACTGCTTCTATTAAAAATAATGCTGTGTAACATACCCACATATGCATACCACACAGACATAGACCTTTTCGGTTACATACACACACAGGTGTACATGCATAATGTGTAGGTGCCTATGTATGGAATATTCAGTTCTACATAGCTTTTTCTAGACAGTGCCACTAATTTGTAACCGTAAGACTTCTGAATAATTTTGAAGACATAAGATAATGTAAGATAGGTGGCACCCTTATGTAAGAGACCCAGCAGGAAACAGCCTGTGCTTGGGAGAACTGGCCATTCTCCCTGTGGTCTGGCCCAGGCGGCACACTTTATGCCAGATGCTGAAATGGACAGTGTCTGTACTCTCCAAGCCATAAATTACCATCAACAAAGACAGATGGCACTGCTGGGGAGACTCTACTGCTTTAAGGAGCCAAAGGTCAAGAGTGTGGAAGACATTTCTAAGTGCTTTTCCTTCCAGTACAGCATCTAAATTTGGATAAGAACAGATAAGAATATGTCTGCAGATGTAAAAAAAAAAACAACCATACAAAGAAGGTGAACAAGATTTAAAAGTTGTAATAATTGTAGATAATAATTATCTCCAAGATTTGTTGATGTTTTCAGTAATTTATCAAAGTCTGTGGTGTACCCACCTCTCTCCCCTTGAGTGTGAGCTGGGTTACGTGATGAACTGTCCCCTCCGTATTAGGTTATCTTACGTGACAGAAAGGATTCTGCAGATGTAATGAAGACTCTCTAATCAGCAGTTTTTGAGTTAATCACTGGGGAGATTATCCTGGGTGGACTTGATCTGATTGGGTAAGCTCTTCAAAGAACTCAGAGAAATTCAAAGCCAGAGACTCTCTTGCTGGCCATAAGGGAGCAAACTGCTAGCTGCAGAGACAGACAAGTGGCCTCTCGGATGGCTCCCAGCTGACACTCGGGAGGCGAGCACGACATCAGTCACACAGCCACAAGGAACTGAATTCTCCCAACAGTCCAGTCAACGAGGAGGAGAACCCTAAACCTCAGATGAGATCACGGCCCCAGCTGGTGCCTCGATTTCAGTTTCTAGCATCCTGGGCAGAGAACTCACAAAGCAGGATGTGAACTCACTAACCCCCCAAATTGTGAGATAACATGTTTGTGTTTTAAGCAGTTTGTGGTAATTAGCAATTAAAAACAAACACAAAGTGCATTTCCACAGACAGCCAAAAAAAAAATACAAAAAATTAAGTTTATGTTTTATAAAGGAAAAGAGTCTTAATGCTCCTACCAAATTTAAAGGAAATGCCACACAAGTGGTAACCATAGAAAATATAAAGTTGACAATTTAAGAATAAGTCTGTATCTAAATATGTTATGAATAGGAAGAGAGGGCCTAACTCAGGAACAAGATGAGGGATCTCACTCTCTCCACCTCTATTCAGCACAGCCCTGGAAGAACCAGTCAGAGCAATCAGACAAGAAAACAAACGAACAACATGCATCAGAACTGAGTAGGAAGAAGTAAAACTGTCTCTGTTTGAAGATGACATCATTTTATAGGTAAACAAAATTCTAAAGACTCTATCAAAAAAGCAGTTCTAATCAACAAATTCAGTGAAGTCACAGGATAAAAAAATTAACAAACAAAAATCAGTCGCGTTTCTATACAGTTATAGCGAATCATCTGAAAAAATGAAATGCATTTCATTCACAATAAGACATTTAGGAGTAAGCTCAAAACCAAGGAGGTAGACAGCCTCTACTCACAAAACTACAAGATGAAGAAACAAATCAAAGACACAAATAAATGGAAAAGAATCCCATGTTCATAATCGGAATAATTAATATTATTAAAATGTCAATACTACCAAAAGCCATCTATAGATTCAACACAATCCACATTAAGATTCCAACGGAGTTTATCACAGAAGTAGACAAAACAATTCAAAAATTTATGTGGAGCCACAAAACATACCCCCCCCCCAAAGCCAAAGCAATACAGAGAAAGATAAGCAAAGTGGGAGGCATCACAATTCCTGATGAGACCCACATTATGAACTTACAGAAATCAAAACAGTATGGTACTAAAAACAGACACATAGACCAATGGAAAAGAACTGAGAGCCCATAAATAAGCCTAGGCATTTATAGGTAACTAATATTTGACACGGGAGCCAAAAATACTCAATATCAGTGCTGGGAAAATTGGACATCCACATGTAAAAGAATAAAACTGAAACCTTAATTTTCACCACTCACAAAAATTAACTCTAAACAAATTAAAGACTTAAATGTGAGACCTGAAACTGTGAAACTCCTAGAAGAAAACACAGAAGAGCTCCTTGACAATGGTTTTCTCCGATATGATGCCTAGAGCGTAAGCAGCAAAATAGCCAGTATGGCGACATCAAACTGAAGAGCTTATGCGCAGCAAGAGGGACAGCCAGAAAGCGAAAAGGCAGCTTACGGGACGGGAAAACGTGTGCAAATGCATCTGATGAGGGGTACTATCCAAAATGTAGAAAGAACCCACACAACTCAATAGCAAAAAATAACCAGACTAAAAATAAGAAGCCAGTTAACAAACAAGCAAAAGACCTGAGTAGACATTTTTCCAAAGAAGATAAAAGAATGGCCAAGAAGAACATGAAAAGATGCTCAACATCACTCGTCATTATAGAAATGCAAATCAGAATCGCAATGAGATACCATTTCATGCCTGTTAAAATGGCCACCAAAAAAAGACAACAGGTAACAAACACTGGTGAGAATGTGGGGAAGAGAACCCTTGTACACCGTTGTTGGGGTTGCAAATTGGTGCGGCCATTATGGAAAACAGTATGGAGGATCCTTGAAAAGTTATAAGTAAAACTACCATATGATCCAGCCATTCAACTTCTGGGAACATATCCAAAGGAAACGAAAACACTATCTTGAAAAGACATCTGCACCCCATGCTTATTGCTGCATCACTTACAATAGCCAAGATACAGTAACAACCTAAGTGTGCATCACTGGAAAAGACCCTGAGGCTGGGGAAGATCGAGGGCAGGAGGAGAAGCAGCCAACAGAGGCTGAGGTGGTTGGATGGCATCACTGACTCAATAGACCTGAGTTTGAGCAAGCTCCGGGAGTTGGAGATAGACAGGGAAGCCTGGCGCGCTGCCGTCCATGGGGTTGCAAAGAGTCAGACACAAATGAGCAACTGAACTGAACTGATTGGCCAATAAAGCAGTTGCAGTATGTATACAATGGAGTACTATAAAGTCATAAAAATGAGGATATCCTGTCATGTGCAAAATCACGGACAAACCCTGAAGGCACTGTGCTAAGTGAAATAAGTCAGACAGAGAAAGAAATACTGCATGATGTCACTTACACATGAAATCTAAATGCGCAAACACACACACAATCTCATGAAAAAAAAAAAAAAAAGATCAGATTTGTGGTCACCTGAGGCAAGGGGTTAAGTGACAGGGGGAACTGGATGAAGGGGGTCAGGAGGTGCAAACTTCCAGCTCTAAGATAAGTACATACCAGGGATGCAACGCACAGCATGATGCTCCAGACAACACTGCTGTCCGAATCAGTGGAACTGTTGGGGGAGTAAAGACTAAGGGTTCTCATCAAAAGAAAAAAAAATTTTTTTCCTTTTTTGCTAGGAACTAGGAATTGAGCTCCCAGTAAGGAGATCCAAGAAAAGTGTTCCCTTCAGAAAAGTTGTTAGTTTGCACCAAGAATTGACTGCACTGAAGAATCAGCACCCAAAGTGATTTCCTTGGTGGGTCTGAGGGTGAACATTCTAGCTTTCCCAGGGTGAGCACACTGTGTGCCAATAGACCCCAACTGACAGATTCCCACCCAGCGTATTACCCTGCAGTGTCCCAGACTGAAAATACACAAGCAGGACAAACTAAACCTTTCCAAGAAAGAAGCTGTATGAACTGGCTGTTTTCTGGGGGGTGAGTGGCACAACTCTACAGCTCATCATGAGCCTAGGTGTTCTGTTAGATGAGTTCCTAGTAAGGAGATCAAAGCAAGTATTTTCCTGCAGAGAAGTCATTTGCTTTCCCAAGAATTGATTCTAGTAAAGAGAGAATCAGCACCCATAGTGTTTTCTTGGGTGAATTTGAGAGTGAAACATTTTGGCATTTAGAGGGTGAGAATACTGTTTTGGCCAGCGGACCCAAATTAGCAGGTTCTCACCCAGCATTGTCTAGCACTGAATATACCCACTTGAGAAAAACTGAACCTTTCCATAAAGGAAGTTGTGTGAACTGGTAGTTCTCTAGGTGGTGAGTGGCATACCCATACAATGCATTATAAACCTAGGGACTTTATTAGATGAGCTCATAGTAAGGAGATCCAAGCACAGTGTTTCCTTCAGAAAAGTGACTTGCTTGTGCCAAGAACTGACTAGTGAATAGAGAATCAGCACCCAACGTGTTTTCTTAGGAGGGTTTGAAAGTGAAACGTTCTAGCTCTTCCTGGGTGAGAAGTGTTTTTGCAGGCAGATGCAGCTGGCTGGTTCACACCCAGCATATTTCCCTGCAGTGTCCCAGCACTGAAAATGCACTCGGGATAACTGAACCTTCCAAAAAAGGTAGCTGTGTGAACTGGTCGTTCTGTGTGTCGTGAGAGGCATACCCAGACAGCACATTGTGAACCTGGGTGTTCTATTAGATAAGCAGCTGGTAAGGAGGTCCAAGCACAGTGTTAGTCACTTGCTTGCACCACGGACTGACTGTAATGAAGAGAAAATCAGCACCCGAAGTGTTTTCTCAGGCGGGTTTGAGAGTGAAACATTCTAGCTTTTCAGTGTACCTTGATGAGATTGTGGATGTTAACTAAACTTACTACGATATTCATTTCACATACATACATTCACTCATACAGGTAAGTCAAACCAGTATGCTGCACACCTTAAACCTACACAGTCTCATATTTCAGTTACAGCTCAACAAAACTGGGTGGGGGAAGAGCTAGCCTTAAGTAATGATCTGAAATTGTGCCAAACTCTTGGCACAAAACAGAGTTCAATTTAAATTATCTGTATTGCATATGTCACTAACAAACATCTGTAACAATAACATTCACTTTCCTCTTAGCCAGTGAGGTGCGGTATGACAATTTTTCGGCAGATAAAAAACTTCTGAGTTTCCCTTCAAAGGATTTATTATATTGGGTTATATTTTGTTTTACTGATATTTTAGTAAAATATAGCTTTAAAAATATGTTAAATATATAAACTTATAATCTGACTTTCTAAAAGGCAATTATAAATATAAGAACTTATAAATAGTTCAAAGAATAAACTATATTTTGGAAAAATGGGCTACAAAAATTTTAAATATATTTTAAGAATATTTCTACTGACAAAGTGAAATGAACAAAGCTCGTGTTCATATAGTTCTGAGATTAGTCTCTCATCTCCTCTATACTAAGTCTCCATCACCAAATATGTTTCTTAGCAACAGAAAAGTGAAATATATAGTATTAATAAGGCATACTACAAAGTGGAACATGTACTGGTTCAATTTAGGATACAATAAAGAAAATGTACAGCATATATATCACAACTGGATAAACTGTAACCCAATCGCCACTCTGTAAGAATCTTTTCCTTTAAAATTCTGATTATTGATGATGAAGAAATACATGATGAAAAATTTTGGATTTCCTTTCATCTTAAAACTCATCTGGGAAGTATTTCATCTGACCACAGCCTCAGGTATTCCTCTGTCACTAATTAGAGAAATACTGAATATTTCAACTATAAATTGCTTAATTATATTTGTCAGCCTGCTCTAAACCAATTAATTATTTACTTGTAAGAATCTTTGATGCAATGCTATCCAGAGGTTCCTTCCTGGAATACAGACCAGGAGCGATCTTTCCGCTGCCACCCAATTAAGCAGGAGCTGAGACAGTGGGGTACGCTGTGATGTACGATGATTTACAGTATCACGTACCATCAAGAAATGAACCAGGCTCCTTACAACCCTCGGATCTATTGCTATCCTTTGCAAAGCATCAAGTCACTGCCACACTCCTTCATAAAAGAAGTCCCTATCATTTTTTATTTTTTGGTAACGTAGTCTCTTGTATAAAGAATGGCATAGAGCACAATTAGAGGGTTGAGAAAACAACATTAGCATTTCTTAGGGCCAAAAAGCCCCTTCTTGTATCAGAACGCAGTCTCCTCCCCTGCCACATTCAACTTGGATGTGAGCAAGTCCTCGTGGGACTCAAGTGTGAAACGGGAGGACACGGTGTGCCTGCTGAACCACCAGCCACGTTTCCCGATAGGCCCCTGGAACAGAGGGGCGGACAGAGGAGAGGGCATCGGGTCTCACACATACCGTCTCCAGACATTTCCTGAGTTGCTGCCATCAGCCAGGCGCTCCCTAGAAAATGAAAGCCCAGGGAGCAGAGCAGGCAGTCCCCACGCTCAACAAGGTCACATGGGAAATCCAGACAGGAGAACCACCCCACAAGCAAATGCACGATGGTGTAAGGAGTCCTGAAACACCATCCCTGGTCCTGGTCTAAGAGACCATTCCTGAGGAAGCGGACACGCCCCAGCCTGGGGACAGCGCACGGGGGGCGGGGGCGGCAACGGGAGGCGGGCCGACTGCAGCAAGTGTCCTCGAGCGCCTACCGGGTGCGGGAGGCCACAAGGCAGGCGGGCGCGCCTTCCCCCAGGGTCTCTTATGGACGGCTCCGGGGCTCAACGGGGCGCCAGGGCGGTCTGGGGGCAGAGGCCTTTCTTCTCTGTTTCTCTCTTCACCTCTCTTAGAGACTGACGGAGGAGAGGATGCCGCGTTCCGGGGCACAGGTGCCGGTCCTTCTCTCAGGGGATAGGGTGGACAAGGAGCTGCTGGAGAAAGCGGAGCAGCATTTGGAAGGAGGGGAGACGACTCTGAGCGCGGGCCAGTTCCACAGGGTCTCCCCGGGGGCACCGCGGTCTGGGCGGACGCGGGGGCTCGGATGCGCTCAGGGTGCAGACAGAGCTCCATGCTTGAGACAAGAACCGCATCCCCGGGAGCCTAGGGAGTCAGTGATGCACAGGAACCAGCAAGGCCAGCCCAGAAAGGAGGGGAAAGCAAACAGCGAAAAAACCCCGGACTGAAGCTCTGAAAGCTCAGTCAGGAAGGACCAGGAGGAACAGAACGACTCAGTCAAAAAGAGTCCAGAGAGGCGAGGAGAAAACCGAGGCGCTGCGGGACTGGGCAGTGGGGGGAGCCTCTAGGAAGGAGGGGGGAAAGGCTCGGGCGGCTGAGGACCGAGCAGAGCGCGCGGGCCCGGGGGTGTTTGAGACCGGGTCAGCACGGAGCGGCAGACGGTGGAGACACACAGAACGCGGGCGGCGGGAAGCAGAAGCCAGGCGGCAGCGGGAATGCCAGGACTGAAGGCGCAGGGCCGCCCTGGTCACCTGTCCGGACAGCAGCGCCCTCTTTGAACCTGACCTCGTCCTCCTCACGGTGCTGACCGACATCGGACATCCTGCACGTCCGCTCGCCTATCCTTCTGTCTTCCTGCTAGAGACGGGGTTCTCAGATGCATCAGAGAACGCGCGAAGGAGGGACACGTGTGTGCATGTGGGCATGTTCAGGTGCCAGGGGCCTGAGTGTGTTCACTGCCAGCACAGGAAGGTGCACTCAGGTCGGGGAACACATGACGGAGGTTTCTGATCCCCGCGGCAGGGACAGGACAAAGAACCCACGTGGGGGAACACACAGGAGCTCCCCCTGTCCAGCAGGGAAAGTGGCGACAGGGCCAGGCTGGTCCGGCGGGTGAGGCCTTGGGAAGGGGAAGGCATCCCTGACTGGTGATGCCCATTCCCTGTGAAGAGGAGGCAGGCTGTCATCTGTGAAGAGTGTGATGAAAAGAAAGGGGAGAAGCGATACTCAGAGCATTTAAATAGAGTAACGCATATTCCAGTAATACCTATCGAATAGCTGTCGCATATTCAGACAGCACAGGTAATTACATGTATGTGCATATACTTGTACCTGTACCTACAAAAACAAACACATGTACACACTGTTGCTGTCCAGTCTCTAAGTCGTGTGCACTCTTTGTGACCCCATGGACTGTGGCACGCCAGGCTCTTCCATCCTCCACTATCTCCCGGAACTTCCTCAAATTCATGTCCATTGAGTCAGTGATGCTATCAAATCATCTCATCTTCTGCCACCCATGTCTTCTCCTGCCCTCAATCTTTCCCAGCATCAGGGTCTTTTCCAATGAGTCAGTTCTTCGCATCAGGTGGCCAAAGGACTGGAGCTTCAGCTTTAGCATCAGTCCTTCCATTGAATATCAGAGTTGATTTCCTTTAGGACTGACTGGTTTGATCTCCTAGCAGTCCAAAGGACTCTCAAGAGTCTCCTCCAACACCACAGTTACATATACATATATATATATAAGCCCTTATAAGGACACGGTAATTATTAACCCAATTTCACAGATAAGGAGACTGGAGCTCAATCACTAAGACTAAGTACCTACATCACAGTACCAGTGCTTAAAGTTCTCCTCTCGCCCTCAGAAGCTCCCTGTCTAGATTAGGCTCTCTGTTGTAACCTACCACTCTAATTTATCCTACGCCCTTACAAAACCTACAACTTTGGTTGCATAGTTCTCTGAGCATCAGACAAATGCTTCTCTCTCCTAGACAATGAGTTCCAAGAAGGCATCTAACAGGAATACAGCACACAGTCAGTGTCCAGTAAATACAGAATTAAAGAACATATTTTTAATGGTTACAAATTGGTATAATTATTTGAGAGAACAATTTGGCAGTATTTGTCATGATTTAAAATACATATACGTTCAGCTGCAGTTCAGCTCAGTTCAGTCGCTCAGTCGTGTCGGACTTTTTGCAACCCCATGAATCGCAGCACGCCAGGCCTCCCTGTCCATCACCAACTCCCGGAGTTCACTCAGACTCACTGCCATCGAGGCCGTGAGGCCATCTAGCTATCTCATCCTTGGTCGTCCCCTTTTCCTCCTGCCCCCAATCCCTCCCAGCATCAGAGTCTTTTCCAATGAGTCAACTCTTCCCATGAGGTGGCCAAAGTACTGGAGCTTCAGCTTTAGCACCATTCCTTCCAAAGAAATCCCAGGGTTGATCTCCTTCAGAATGGACTGGTTGGATCTCCTTGCAGTCCAAGGGACTCTCAAGACTCTTCTCCAACACCACACTTCAAAAGCATCAATTCTTTGGCACTCAGCCTTCTTCACAGTCCAACTCTCACATCCATACATGACCACAGGAAAAACCATAGCCTTGACTAGACGGACCTTAGTCGGCAAAGTAATGTCTCTGTTTTTGAATATACTATCTAGGTTGGTTATAACTTTTCTTCCAAGGAGTAAGCGTCTTTTCATTTCATGGCTGCAGTCACCATCTGCACTGATTTTGGAGCCCCCAAAAATAAAGTCTGACACTGTTTCTGTTTCCCCATCTATTTCCCATTAAGTGATGGGACCGGATGCCAGGATCTTCATTTTCTGAATGTTGAGCTTTAAGCCAACTTTTTCACTCTCCTCTTTCACTTTCATCAAGAGGCTTTTTAGTTCCTCTTCACTTTCTGCTGTAAGGGTGGTGTCATCTGCATATCTGAGGTTACTGATGTTTCTCCCGGCAATCTTGATTCCAGCTTGTGTTTCTTCCAGTCCAGCGTTTCTCATGATGTACTCTGCACAGAAGTTAAATAAGCAGGGTGACAATATACAGCCTTGACGTACTCCTTTTGCTATTTGAAAGCAGTCTGTTGCATGTCCAGTTCTAACTGTTGCTTCCTGACCTGCATACAGATTTCTCAAGAGGCAGGTCAGGTGGTCTGGTATTCCCATCTCTTCCAGAATTTTCCACAGTTTATTGTGATCCACACAGTCAAAGGCTTTGGCATAGTCAATAAAGCAGAAATAGATGTTTTTCTGGAACTCTCTTGCTTTTTCCATGATCCAGTGGATGTTGGCAATTTGATCTCTGGTTCCTCTGCCTTTTCTAAACCAGCTTGAACATATACATTATTACTCAGCTATTTTATAGAAGCATCTGTAATCGTCTGTTAAATAGTGTGTATGAGACTGTTGTATTAAAATACACAAGGTTTTGTAGTAGAGCTTTCCTTAAACAAATTAAACAATGGAAATAGTCCAACTGTTTATCAATGAAGCAATAATAAAATGCACTGTGATATGTTTCTGAGAAAGAATATATGTATCAGTATATATTTTTCTATTTGTGTATGTCAGATATCAAAAAAGCAAGAGAGTTCCAGAAAAACATCTATGCTTTATTGACTATGCCAAAGCCTTTGACTGTGTGGATTACAACAAAGTGTAGAAAACTCTGAAAGAGATGGGAATACCAGACCATCTGACCTGCCTTCTAAGAAATCTGTATGCAGGTCAAGAAGCAACAGTTAGAGCTGGACATGGAACAACAGACTGGTTCCTAATCAGGAAAGGAGTACTTTAAGGCTGTATATTGTCACCCTGCTTATTTAACTTATATGCAGAGTACATCATGAGAAACGCTGGGCTGGATGAAGCACAAGCTGAAATCAAGATTGCTGGGAGAAATGTCAATAACTTCAGATATGCAGATGACACTACCCTTATGGCAGAAACTGAAGAAGAGCTAAAGAGTCTCTTGATGAAAGTGAAAGAGGAGAGAGAAAAAGTTGGCTTAAAACTCAACATTCAAAAAACTAAGATCATGGCATCCAGTCCCATCACTTCATGGCAAATAGATGGGGAAACAGTGAGAGACTTTATTTTTGGGGGGGCTCCAAAATCACTGCAGATGGTGACTGCAGCCATGACATGAAAAGATGCTAGCTCATTGGAAGAAAAGTTATGACCAACCTAGATAGCATATTCAAAAGCAGAGACATTACTTTGCCAACAAAGGTTGTCTAGTCAAAGCTATGATTTTTCCAGTAGTCATGTATGGATGTGAGAGTTGGACTATAAAGAAAACTGAGTGCTGAAGAATTGATGCTTTTGAACCGTGGTGTTGGAGAAGACTCTTGAGAGTCCCTTGGACTGCAAGGAGATCCAATCAGCCCATCCTAAAAGAAATCAGTCCTAAACATTCATTGGAAGGACTGATGCTGAAGCTGAAACTCCAATACTTTGGCCACCTGATGTGAAGAACGACTCATTGGAAAAGACCCTGATGCTGGGAAAGATTGAAGGGAGCAGGAGAAGGGGAAGACAGAGGATGAGATGGCTGGATGGCATCACCGACTCCATGGACATAAGTTTGAGCAAGCTTTAGGAGTTGATGATGGACAGGGGAGCGTGGCGTGCTGCAGTCCACGGGGTCACAGAGAGTCAGACACGACTGAGTGACTGAACTGAACTGTGAACATAGAATATAAAGTTGGAAAGGTTTTATGAACATTAAAAGTCAGTGGTTAATCTGGGAGATGAGAACATTAGGAGGAAAGTTAAGGATAGTCACCGTTTGAGAAAACTAATGAGAGACATTATGTATTTAAAAAAATAATAAATAAACCCTAGGCTTACTCAGAGAAGGTGATGGCACCCCACTCCAGTACTCTTGCCTGGAAAATCCTATGGACGGAGGAGCCTGGTGGGCCGCAGTCCATGGGGTCACTAAGAGTCGGACACGACTGAGCGACTTCACTTTCACTTCTATGCATTGGAGAAGGAAATGGCAACCCACTCCAGTGTTCTTGCCTGGAGAATCCCAGGGACGGGAGAGCCTGGTAGGCTGCTGTCTCTGGGGTCGCACAGAGTCAGACACCACTGAAGCAACTTAGCAGCAGCAGCAGCAGGCTTACTAAGTCAAATGAAAAGAAAAGTCACAACTCGGTGTTCAACTGAAATGCAACAATCCATAATCAGAGTGATTTTATTTGCTGAAGGACCTGGGGAGATCCCACAGGTCAGATTATCCCAAGTTAATAAATTACTCCTTCTCAACACAACTAGGCATTTGATCAGATCTGAAATATCATCCTGCAAAAGACTCCCAGGACTATAATCAGGATGTGAAGACATTCCACTCATGTGAAACTGCACAGTCAAACTTTCCGTTCTGCACACTGGGCAAGCTTTCTGTTATAGTCACTATGCTGAGAGAACCATCAGATCTACAGATTTGATAATACAACTTTCAGCCTTTAGAAGCGCTCCAAGGACCTGGAAAACCAGAACCAGAGTGTCTTCTATCTTGACAGGCAAACTGGTGGCAGCTCTGATGAAGGACAAGACCAGGACAGGCTGACAGAGGAGCCCATGGGGGAGGACGCAGGGATGACGGTGCTAACCCTCTGAAGAAGAGTTGCTTCCGTCTTCTACCAAAGCACGCTAAGCGGCTCTGTAAGCGTCTTACTAGGAATCAGTTGATACTTCTAAAAAGCTTTTTAAGTTGTTTTTTTTTCTTTTAAAAAAGTTTCCCAAATCATCTTCTACATGATGGATGCTTTAAGGGTCTAGCTGTCAGTTCTATAAATGGTTAAGTTACTACTCATCACCAAACACAATTCTGTTCTCAATCTATCTTATAAGATCCACTGAGTCAGTTGCTTAAACATTTTCTTGATAATGTCAACTTATGACACATGTGTTTAAACACGGAGCTGAGTTCATCACCACAGTAAATGTAAGTTCACACTGACAAATTTTTCCTCCTTCACTTGGCCAGAGAAACCTGAGCCTGCTGCCGACAGAGGTTAACAGGGCTTCTGTAAGGTGCTCTGGTCTAGAGTTGCTTGTCTCCAGCGGTCGGAGGACAGAAATATTCTCCCAAGGTAAATCCTGTAGGCGCAGGCACGCCTTGGCCACAGGCCAGGAACGGCAGCCTTTACGTGTGAAGGAGGAAAAGCACACTGAACAAGAAAGCAAACTCTAAAGCCAAGCACTCAGTCTAGGGTGAGACTCTGCAACCGAAACGGTCTCTTTTATCTGCTTCAGCAGGCATTTGCCCAATAGGGACTTGCCCACTTTCCTTCCCCCTGTAAGTAATTAAAGAACTCTTCTACCTAAAGGTTCAAGCAAAGAATTTTGCCCTCCGTTCCCGGTTGATCTGGTTCATGCCTGCGGATCAGTTATCTCTGGACTCCTATTGGTCCAGTTTCTTATCTTCAGTGTGGGTCTCTGTCTGAGTCCTGGGGGCCCGAGACACTCCACGTCCACACGGGGCCCTGTGGTCCCTGTCCTCTGGCAGGGATCATTTACAGCTGCTTTTATATGTATCATTCTCCATAGACAGCTGTTTTTCTAAGATTTTCTTTTGTGCATTTGCATTTCTTTCTTTGTTAATTAAATTGCAAAGACACACTTGGTTGGTGGTTAGCTCTCTGTGGCGGTGGTGGGAAGTCCCTAAAACAGAAAGCTGATGAGCAGTGAGTCATCCTAGCATGGGAGAGTCAGCTTGATAGTGTTCTGTGATAATGAGAACATTACCTTCCTTTTATGTAGACTTTTTATACTTAGAAATTGTAAACCTCTGTCCATCTCACAGATGAGGAAACTGGGCCTAAAAGAAGTTTACTGATACGACAGTGTTTAAGAGGCTGATGCCAAATTCACCCTGGAAAGCAGGATCGCTGCTAGCAAATGCAGACACCTTGATCAGGACATCTGCGAAGGCCTGGAATGGAATGCAAACTGTGTGCATCAGCATTTTCCAGGTAGAGACGGTCAGAGGTTTTCATCTGATCTTTCCAAAGGAGTTTTGTGATACAAAAATTCTTCAGGGCCTCTCACGGAAAACACATGGATTTTTACATCAGACAAACCTAATTTCAAACAGAGTTCTTCTATTTACTGGTAATGATACTTCTCTTCTCTAGGTGTCAAAATTACCTCCCCAAATCACTGTAAAGAGTAAACAAGATAATGCACGCAAAGCATCTAACACTGTTTCTAAAACCCCCTTGCGAGAACTCCACAAGGCAGACTCCCGGCTGTGCTCAAGTGTCTGCTGAGAGGCTGGATATACTGACAGACAACGGGCAGAGCACATGTAAAAACAGACCTTCGAACCACAGTCCGCAGCAACCTGGTCAGGAAGCCAACCTTTCCACTCTAGCAAGCAGCCCAAGAAGCCAGCCTGCTCCATTTGACTTGCAGGAGGTCACACTGCTCTCTCTGGTGACAATCCAGGAAGCTAAACAATAACTTCTGTTAACAATTAGTCCCAGATGGCCAGGACTCAGTAACTGACAGCTTCCCCAATTTCTGTCCCTGCTTCCAACTTAGGACAACCAGAGGAAGCCAAATAGACACGCGAGCCAGTCACCTAAGATGCCCAACTGCAGTGGGCTCTGTGGTGGCTTCAGCATGCCACGGTCACCCATCGGGACACACCCGAGCCCCCCTGCTTATCCACCGTAGAGACGCCGTCCTCCTCCCCTTGACTGGGAACCTTGCCCACACGCTGGTGATGGGGTGGCTCCTCTGCTGGAGCAGGCTCAGAGCTCACAGCCCTGACTTTCCTCATTCCATTGGCCTTGGCTGATTTCTGCACTGTTTTACGTCCATTTGCAGAGTAAGAGGAGGTTAGCTCGCACATGGACAGCCAAATGAAGAGCACGCAGGCCAGCCTGCCCACACCTGCACATGTTCCTAAGACGCCATTCTGGGCAACGGCGTGAAGCGGAAGACATGGGGTGGCAGCGAGCATCCAATGACATGCCCACAAACATAGCCACCGAGTCCCTGTCTCCCCTCACGTCTCAGGCCTGAGAACCTGAGGTCACAACTGCCGCATCAGTCCCGGGACAGAGAAATACACGTAACAACACATAATACAGCAATGGCCTCCTCTAACATAGTGTTCCTATGGGGGGGCACTCTTCGGAGTTCTGCTGTGAGTGTACACGTACGTACATACATATATATAAATATATGTGTGTGTGTATAAATTAACTGATCATTTAAAATGCCCCATGAAGTAGGTTCTGTCATTAGTCTGTCTTGGGGGAAATGTGGTGCACAGAAGAAGGTAAGTTAGGCCAAGGCCAGGGATAACCAGTTCTTAGGCTACTGTCATTAGGCCATTTCTGTAACTTGTAGGTGAACTTCAACCCAGTGGCTCAAACGGTAAAGAATCTGCCTGCAATGCAGGAAACCCAGGTTCAATCCCTGGGTCGGGAAGACCCCCTGGAGAAAGAAATGGCAACCTACTCCAGTATCTTTGCCAGGCGAATACCATGGACAGAGGAGCCTGGCGGGCTGCAGTCCACAGGGTCACAAAAGAGTCAGATACGACTGAGTGTTGCTCACTTTCACTTCCAGAAAAGGAAGTTAGATGACTTCTAAGGGGTCAAATCAGGGTGTGACATGCAAGACTGAGCGCAGGGCCCGCTCTCCTCTCGGCGCGTCCCTCCCACGAGCAGGGGCGGCCCGGCCAGGCTGCTCCACAGTCCCTGCCAGCCCCTCGGACTGACGCCCGGACACGTGGGATGGAGGGTGACCTTCGTGGAGAAGCCAAGCTGCAGAGCTGCACCTTCAGCTGATACACAACACACCCTCAGTCTTTTTCCAAGTTGGTTCTGGAGTGTTCATACATCCAAGGGAACCACTTCACCAGGTACCTAGCTTCCTAATCACAACCATCACCATGGCCTACCATTCATTACATGGCTACCAAATGTCAAGCATCGTGGAAAGTATCCGATGTGCCTATACATGCAACATACAACTCCCCAAAAAAGAAGTAAATCGTTAGTTTTTAAAAACAAAAAACAAAAAACAAAAAACCTTACCTTTATCATTCTGGATAGATCACCAGCATCGGCTAATTCCAAAACTATGTTCAGTTCATTATCTTCAATGAATGATGCGTAATATTTAATTACATTTGGATGGTTAAGTTGCTGAGAAGAAAAAAGGCATCAAAAAGTTTTCTTACTGTAAATTCCCTAGAGTCACTTACAGTGACTTTATAACTCAAGAATAAAATTGGTGACCATTTCATTTTTAAGTTACAGAAATCTTAACATGACTGTATTTTTCTTTATCTAGTGAATTTTGAAATAAGTATAATTACTGAAAGTAAAACTATACAACAATTATTTTTTAGTAATATTCTTAGAAATCATAGAGTACATTAAAATTTTTAAAAGTACTGCTATGCCCAATGAATATATAAACTATGCATATAAATGAATGACCAAATTAAATAGCCAATTGTTAAAAATTATATCCTTCTAAATGATAACTATTATTTAAAGGCACTCAATGGTAAGTGCACTTTCCCTTTTTATTTTGAAGGCTGATCCTAGTATAACTTCAGCCAGTGATAAAAATCTGACATCTACTATATCTAAATATTGCCTTTATATCAAATACTACAAACACTCTGAACCTATCTATGAGGCTGATTATTAAATTATCTTTAAAAAATTCACCTTGTAGAAATATATACATTAGTCTACACATATTTACAATCTTTTCTAACAATCTTTTCGTTCAATCTTTAACCAAGGTAACATAAGACAAATCATTTCTCAAAGAAAATTATTCATGAATTATCCCAGAGTATACACAGGCTTTTCTTCTCTTCTTCCTACTTATAGAAGATAGGTTTCCCTCCCACATTCTCTGTGATGATACACTATTTCTCTAACAAAGGTTTGTTAAAGCAGTCACTTCTTGTCCCAGGAAATAACTACAATAAGTAGAATAGTGGGAAGCATGGCTTATTTTGAGCTTGCTTTTTATCTTTTTTAATAAATCTGATTTATTTTAGGCACAAACAAAAATGGACAGCATAAACATCATCCAAGCTTTATTTGAAAGTTAAAAGTACAACATAAGCCACAGCATTCCTCAAAAGAAATTTCACTATAACAAATGCATGTGGAGGTAACTCAAACCTCAGACCTATTCTCTGAGTGGGTGAGAAACTGACTTTACACCACCCTTTTAAATGTGGAAAAAAGATATGGAAGTACTATTTTTATAATGTGAACCCCTTGGATCAGCTCACATTCTCAATATATCACACCAAATATGCGTTTGCATTATCTAACATTTAGAATATGTCTAATTGGGATGGTTAAGAAAAAAATTTCTTCCACATTTTATGTTTATGTCTATTTCTAGTTTGAAATGCGGGAGGGAGTTAATCCTACCAAACATTCCAATTAAATTAGTGTACAATGAATCCAAAAGGCAATATACTGATTTCAAATTTATACATTATTTGAATTCAGTGTGGCATAAGCTACATCTCAAAAACAGTTTTCTTTATAAGTGTGAAATCTTAATAAATCACTTTTATCAACCCACTCAGTTATGTTCAAAACAGTGAACATTTCATTTGTTATTTACCTTAAGGAGATCTATTTCTTTGATACAATCAGCACGTGCTTTCGCATCCATTAAATCAAATATCTAAAAATAAAATTCAGTATTACTCAATAAAACAGTAATCCATGGTTCAAACTACCATATAAGTCCACTGTAATAGTCTACACATAATTACACACACATTTAGTAGTGCACTTTCCAATTAGCATTTAGGAGCTATGGAGATCAACAGGTAATTTATCTCACGTTACTACTAGAGGGTATACGTTTTTCCCTCCACAGGCAGTCAGTATTAAAAGTGGGAAAAGAGAACAGCTACATATTTCATAAATAATACAAAATGCTTTAAAATATACAATCAAAAAAAATCTCTCAATGTTCCAAGCATGTGGAAAATTAACAGCAAAAGCAAGCATCATATGTTAACACATATATGTGGAATCTGGAAAAGCTGGTATAGACGACCTCATACCAGGAATAGAGGAGAAACAGAGGGGGTAGAGAAGAAATGCACGGACACCCGGGGGAAAGAGGGGGGGCCGGGGTGGGCTGGGAGATTGAGACCGACAGAGAGGCTCTGCCATGTGCAAGACAGACAACTAACGAGGGCCTGCTACATGCACAGGGGACTCTGCTCAGCGCTTAGTGCTTAGGCCTAGATGGGGAGGAGATCCAAGAGAAGGGATATACGTGTATACATGGCGAGTCACTGTGCTGTGCAGCAGAGATCAACACAACATTATCAAACAGCTACACTCCAATGAAAGAGCTTTACATGGTTACATATTTTTAAAAATACTTATAATTGAACTAATTTAGAAATACAGATTAAACTATCTTTAACTGAATTCTCAGTACCAAAAGTGACTTCCAAACAGTGAGGAATGAAATACTGCTGGCTCATTTAAGGCAAAACTAAACTTTGAGCCATAGATACATTTCACAGGAAATTCAAAAGAATTTTATCTTCCTTTTCTCTTGGGCAACATTTCAAGACAAAAATAAAAACTGTATCTTTAGCTTAAATCATTTCCAGACACAGATTCAAACCTGATTCCATGAGCAGGAAAAGACAACAGATATGGGAAAAAACAAAATCTGGATTTTCATAAACTGTTTACAGGGTTGTCTCTAGAAAGCATCTTCATGGCTCTACCCAAGTTTCTGTGGGTTTTTAAATTTATATTTGAGAAGAGCAAAGCAGTGTTTAGGGTAAGTGATTGGCTGATAAGCTCTTGGTATTCTCTGGATCATTTTAAAAGTTTTCTTTTGTCATCTTTAAATTTTGCCAGAATTATTCACAACTGGTGAAACTGAAAATGGTAACGCCTATACCTTTAGGAAGAAAAAGGCCTTCAAGTGACTTAACACAAATGTCCTTGAAAGGGCATCTATCAGAAGAAAAACACTTAGAATGTAGTAAAGAAAGTACTTAAAAATAGCACTAAGAGAGTCTGAGAGTGTTGTATCTTACTCTAAGTTAATCTTGCATAAATGGAATCCTAGCCAGGAGTCCAAGGAGAAGGCGATGGCACCCCACTCCAGTACTCTTGCCTAGAAAATCCCAGGGACGGAGGAGCCTGGTGGGCTGCAGTCCATGGGGTCGCTAAGAGTCGGACACGACTGAGCGACTTCACTTTCACTTTTCACTTTCATGCACTGGAGAAGGAAATGGCAACCCACTCCAGTGTTCTTGCCTGGAGAATCCCAGGGACAGAGGAGCCTGGTGGGCTGCCGTCTCTGGGGTCGCAGAGAGTCGGACACGACTGAAGCGACTTAGCAGCAGCAGCA
Organism: Capra hircus; assembly: GCF_001704415.2. NCBI lineage: Eukaryota > Metazoa > Chordata > Mammalia > Artiodactyla > Bovidae > Capra > Capra hircus. The sequence continues at coordinate 75,714,975 of NC_030823.1, read as the reverse complement.
GCAGCAGCCAGGAGTCGGAGCCCAGGGGAGCCTGGACGAATGGCCCGCGGCGCGAGTCCTGTTCTGCGGTCCCCCACCCGCCGGCCGCCCTCGCCCGCACGGTCCCCCTTCTGCCCGGGTTCCGTCCTCGCAGCCCCGGCCCGCAGTAGGGTCCAGGCCCCTCTCCTCCGCCCGCGGGGCCTGGCTGACCGAGGGGGCGGCCTCTCCTCTGCCGCGGGGAGAACCTCGGCCGTCGGCCGCCAACTGCGCGCCCGCGCTCGCCGAGGGCAGGGAGACCAGACCGTCCCCTTGTCTGAAGGGCGGAAGTCGGCGCGGGAGGAGGTAACCCCCGGGGGAAGGGCTGCGGCTGCTCAGACAGAAAGGAGAATGTGCGCTCCAACACAGGCCCCGGGGCTGCAGGGGCCGCGGGCCGGCGGGCGCAGGGGCTCCCCAGGGCCCTCGGCCCCTCTCGGCAGGCGCCTGCACGTCCCAAGGCACATCAGAGACAGGCCTCAATGCTTCCTCGTGGGCTCCTAAGGTCCCGGCAAAGGACGGCAAGGAACTGGATACCTGTGTCCTTTATTAAAAAACACGAAACCCCTGTTTCCAAGGGGATGCCCCACGTCCTTAAAAGCAGAAAGCCTGGGAGAGGTACCACCGGAAATCCATGCTTTGTTCTGACTTTCCGAGAGCTTGACGCTCAGCCAAGTTTAGTCAGGGCTTCGAGGGGTTCAGAAGCCACCGTTCGGAAGTTCGGAAGTCAGGGAAGGCGAAGGCGGCAACTGAGCCAAACCCTGAGGGTGAGACCTGCCCCGAAAGGCGTGGGGGGAGGAGGCGCCATGGGAGGAAGATGGGGACCCCAGGCAGAGCGGGACCGAGCCCGGGCAAGGAGACGGGGTGGGTGCTGGAGCGGCAGCCACGGGACCCCGTGAGGACGGCAAGGGGTGAGACTGGAGGGAGGAGGGGGCCCCCCTGGAGCACAGGCAGGGGGGAGGGGAGCAAGAGCGGCCACGACGGGAAAGCGCGGACGCGTAGCAAGGTGGGCACTTTCCGCTGAGCTTGAGGGCACACGCCGGCTAAGGCAAGTCGCACTCTAGTCATGCACGCCTGCTGGTTTGGTTCTGCTTATCCTGTGGCAAAAATACATCCAAGTAGGACGTGCAAGAGAGTACATCTCCAGAGAGAGGCGAGCAGTGCCCCTCGGGGCTGTGGGCGTGGAACAGGGACTCCGGGTGAAAGTGGAAATGAAGAAACACGCGGCGAAGAGAAACCCTGCCCGGGGCTGAGCAAGACCGGGCGATTCTGAAACGGAAACATCCACGTTGCTCTCATAGCTGACAAAGGTCCAAGTAACATAACCAGACAACTGAGGTCAGACCTGAAGTAAGAGGTCTAGGGGATGTGGGCCAGTGTGCCGTGGTCAGGGTGAAGTCAGAGACAAGCAGGGGAGAAGGAGAGGGGATGTGGACGCCTGAGACAGAACCCCCGGAGCGCAGTGAGGGCCTGGACTAAGCAGACAGACCAGGTGCCAGTGGCTGGCCTGGGGAGAAACCAGGATTCCTGGTCTCGGCAGAAACAAGGAGGTGCTGGGAGCTGCACAAGAAAATAAGAGCAGGGGCTGAGAACACACTGTAAAAAGGAAAAAAAAAAAAAAGAGGTCCTGCAGACTGGAAGACTAAGGACAAAGATGGAGCCAAATATTTAACTGGGATAAATTCCATAATCACAGTGAACTCTGAAAGAGACTGCATATATGGTCATAAAGGGTTAGAAATATATTAGAATCACTGCATGCATTACAAAAGAAACTATCCATAAATTTTTAAATGCATGAAAATCCTAATTGCAATTAGGACTGCATGCAAAATATGCAGAATGTAGAATCGAAAATTAACACAGGTAGAAAAGCATTAATATGCTTTAAAAAGGGATAGTTTTTTAAAAGCTTGAATTATGGAAAATTTGACTTGCAACTGATTTTCTTGATGAATGCTTTAAAATAGCTATTAAATATATGCAAATATGGGGCATCCCTGGTGGTTCAGATGGTAAAGAATCTGCCTGCAATGCAGGAGACCCAGGTTGATGCCTGGGCTGGGAAGATCCCCTGGAGAAGGGCATGGCAAGTCACTCCAGTATTCTTGCCTAGAGAATCCCATGAACAAGAGGAACCTGGTGGCCTACAGTCCACAGGTTCTCAAAGAGTCAGACAAGAATTAATGACCAAACGATGGATTAGCTAAGTATAACTAGACATTGCATGGACCAGATCAAAACAACTGGCTGCTGATCTTCCGATACAACTGCGGTTCTAAGACCCAGGCCAAGTGCCCCGGGAAGACTTTCTCAACCTCCCTCTCACTCTGGGCTCCTCAAGGCTGCTCCCGCGTGGTTCCTCTCTCACTGTCTTGGCTGCACTTGCACTGGGATCCCTGAGTCCTGTTATTTCGTTCATCTTGGTTCTCAAAGCCTTTGGCACTAACCACTGAACACCAGATGCCCACTCCCACTGGAGGAGCAGCAGGAAGGGAGGCCGGGAGGCAGGGCAGCAAGGCCAGCCCGTGCCCCCCAGTTAAGGAGCACCTTAACGGTGGCGAACAAACCGTGACGGGATGGGGCAAATTCTCCAAAAGACCCGCTAGTCTTGTCACCACCGCAGGCTCCCAATCCCTGCATGATTTCGAGAAGGAAGGTGCACTCAGCACACACTCCCTCCCTTGCACACGCAGGTACCAGGCAGACATCCAGGAAAGTCACCGGGGCTTCCAGCAAGCCGGTCACGGCCAACTGAAACCTGACACGCGGACAAAGCACAGAAGCACCTGGAGAACGACTCGGAGGAGGCTGGACACTGCTCCTGCAGAGTCTCATGAAATATCTGTGAGCAGAGCAATGAATTATAGATGCAACATTTCAACACAGGGACTCCTCCAGGAAGGGTCCTGAATTAGCTGGAAACAGTGACGCAGCCCTTCAGACCAGTAAGAAGCCTTAAAATAACAAACTGCAGGAGGAAATCCAATGTCTGGTTCCTGGTGAAGTTTCTGAAGAGAGGCTAGGATTCTTCAGACAGGAAAGGAGTCTGGTCAATGGTATTTTAAAACATTTTCACACTAAGCTGCAGAGGTGGCTTATTAAAAAGGAAGAACCCTGGTCTCTCTTGTTCAGCACAAGTGCAATATAGCACAAAAATCAACAACATGTCTGAAATGCAAATACATTTCTTCTTGTAAAGGTTCAAGATAACTGTTCCCTAATTACATAAGCTAAGAATATCTTCGCAGCATCATTCCTCTCTTGCGTATATAGGGAGTTATGCTTAAGCTAGAAGAGGTCCCAACTGCAACACAACAAAGCAGAGAGGAAGGCTCATTGCTTCCATCTCGGGCACATACAAAAGGGAGATTCCTGCATGAGTTCGCCAGGAGACACACAGGACCTGACATGAACGTGACAAATACTGCGACGGCACACAACCGTACACACCCAAAACTAGTAGCACGCAAGAACAGGACACTCCACACACGACAGGTAATGCTACACACGAACATGCAGGTCCACACCCTGACTACCGTACGTGTAAAGATGAAAGCGTAGCCACACACCAACACGTGGCAATATTTAATTCACAAATGCAGAAGCAAACAACGGATTCATTCAGAATTTACACCGATGTGGATAAAACTCTAGAGAAAAGCAAAGGAATGATACACAGAAAATTCAGGACGTGGTGACCTGCGAGGGAAGGGAGTGATGGATGTGTCTGAGCCATGTGGTGGGTATGAGGGCATCTGTTTCAGTCTTGACCTCTGACATGTGTGTCCTGTAAACACTTTCATAAACATTTACTGTACAAGGGAAAACTGTTCACCTCTGCTGGTGATGGCTGCTGCAAGGACACTGATCCTTCATGAAATTAAACAGTAAGAGGAAGAGGACACTGAGGTTTCACAGGACTCGACAGAGAAAACAACACCAGGTAGCAGAATAAAACAGGAAGTCTACAGGCGAGTGTCAACAAGAACGACCTTCTCCCTGAAAAGAGAAGTTATACTGCAGGACGGCAAACACACACTGAGGCAGAAAGGTGAGAGCGCTCCAGAGGGGAGGCAGTGGGCCCGTCGGGGCAGGGCTGGGCCAGAGGAGCTGGGCAGACCTGGGCGCCTGAGGAGCCCGCACACAGCCAGGGTAGGAGGTCAGGGCCGATGCCAACACAGAGTGGGCATGGTAAGCGGGACAGCAATCGCCTACGTTCACCTATCTCATTTCTCGTCTCCTCCAGTAGATAAAGTTCACCTTGGTTTTCTGTCTTTTACTGCCAGGCTGGTTTTCCAGCCTGGTCTCCGAGACCCGCCCCGGAGTGTGCCCGCCGAGTCCTTGCTTCAGGCGGTGCATTCCGTGAGTCAGGTTTCCGTGCTCGATGCCTGCAGCTGAGGCTACAACGTGCAGCCACACACCCAGCTAGGAGCTGTGGGGACAACTCCAATATGCCTCTGAAAACCAAGAGCTGCGAAAGCTTTTCTAAGACCGTCCCAGCCATGACTGATCTGCATGAACAGAGCCAGCTCAATTTTAAAAGTAGTCTTACAACTAAAACGTGATTTCCACCATACACAGCACTTAATGCAAGCCTTTACAGGACAATCTTTACTCTCTCCCATCATTCTCAACTCGAGACTGTTGTGACCCAATCGTTCAGGACGTACTTTTCTCTATTTATTATTCACAGCATATAATTTTACATGGATTTATAGAATTAAAGTCATCTTACCTGCACTTTTTTTAAAGCTACTGGTACTCCATCCAAGAGACAGGCTGCCCTATAAACTTCGCTAAATTGCCCGCGACCGATTTTCTTCTCTATTCGAAAGTTGGCTAACGTATTATAGCCCATATCCGGTCGTAAGGCCTTCTGTAATTAAAAAAGTCAGGAAAGTTTTCAATCACACAATATGCACACAATTGTCAATTGTCTTCACTTATGTAGGTGATTTCTATGGTAAACCTGCAGACAGTCATTTGTTTGACAGGTATTTATCAAACTATTCATATTATATAAAAACCAACACACACATTCACTCAGTCAACCTGCCAACTAGCACATGAAAACCTTTTAAACTTTCTGATGATACTTAACTTCTGCAAAGAACAATTCCAGGGGCAGCAAGACTACCACCTTATCATTACATTTTTTTTTAAAGACCTAAGTTTTTAAAAGCAGAATATTAAGAGGAAAGTAGAGAGGTTCCCGGTACACCCCTACCCTCACCCGGGCACTGCTTTTCTCGTTATCAACACCCCATCAGAGCCGGACCCTGGTCACCACTGAACCTACACTGACAAGTCACTGTCACCCAATGTCTACAGTTAACACTGGGGTTCACCCTTACTGCTGGATACTCTCAGTTCAGTCGCTCAGTTGCTCAGTCGTATCCGACTCTTTGTGACCCCATGGACTGCAGCAGGCCAGGCTTCCCTGTTCATCACCAACTCCCGGAGCTTACTCAAACCCGTGTCCACTGAGTCGGTGAGGCCATCCAGCCATCTCATCCTCTGTCCTCCCCTTCTCCTCCCCCTTCAGTCTTTCCCAGCACATTCTATGGGCGTGGACAAATGGACAACCACCTGTATCCATAATCAGAGTGCTTGCGTGCATGCTCAGTCGCTTAGTTGTGTCCAACTCTTCGAGGCCCCATGGACTGGAGTCTACCAGGCTCTTCTGTCCATGGGCTTGGAGTGGGGTGTCATTCCCTTCTCCCGGGGGTTTTCTCAATCCTGGGACTGAACCTGCATCTCCTGCATTGGCAGGTGGATTCTTCTACCCCTGAGCCACCTGGGAAGCTCCCCAGAATTTTAGCATCATAGTATATTTTCCCTGCCCCAAAACCCCTCTGTTCTCTGCCTGTTCAACCCTCGCTCCCCACCAACACCTAGCAGCCACCAATCTTTTCACTGGACCCATAGTTCTGCTTTTTCCAGAATATCACATAGTTAGAATCATACAGTATGTAGCCTTTCAGATTGGCCTCTGTCTCTTGGAGAAGGAATGGCAACCCACTCCAGTATCCTTGCCTGGAAAATCCCATGGACGAAGGAGCCTGGTAGGCTACAGTCCACAGGATCGCAAAGAGTCGGACACAACTGAGCGACTTCATTGTCTGTCTTTCTTTCTGTCACTTAGTACATAAATATCTTTTAAACAATATATTTTTTGCTGTTCGTTGGGAAAAGTCATTTCTTTTTGAAACTCACACCTTTTAGTACTCATTAGACAGAGAAGGCAATGGCACCCCACTCTAGTACTCTTGCCTGGAAAATCCCATGGAAGGGGGAGCCTGGTGGGCTGCCGTCCATGGGGTTTCGAAGAGTCGGACACGACTGAGCGACTTCACTTTCACGTTTCACTTTCACGCATTGGAGAAGGAAATGGCAACCCACTCCAGTGTTCTTGCCTGGAGAATCCCAGGGGTGGCGGAGCCTGGTGGGCTGCCGTCTATGGGGTCGCACAGAGTCGGACACGACTGAAGCGACTTAGGAGCAGCAGCAGCAGCAGACAGCAGGCACTGGACTAGCCCCTAGGGAAACAGATATATCCTAAGAAGTGTTTCTGCTCTGAAAGAGCCCACGTGGAGACACGAAGGGGCCTCAACTGTGCCGAGTGGGATCATGGGGCCAGGGGGCGGCATCACCGCGGGCCCCTCTGGGGGTGGATGTGCTCTGTCCGCTGTCCTAGTTCTTCCGTTCCTTGCTTACAGACTCAGTCACCCATCACCCGGCCACAGGACAGACCTGCGCTGCGCGCCCACGGGGCTGAACGCTGCCCAGCGCGGAGGCCACTGCACACGCCCTGGGAAGGCGGCCTCTGCAGGGCCTCACGTCACTCCTGCTCCACCTGCAGCATCTCAGTCTGCTGAAATATAACAGCTCAGCCATCACGTGTGCCTTTCCATCTTCTCTTTCTCTGGCCACTCATGGGCCTCTCCCAGATCCCGGGATTCCCGATAAGTAGACCCTTCTTGGCCTGGTACCACTCTGCTCACATCTGAATGGGCCGTCTCTACTCTGGACCGACTCGAAGTAAACATAACATTCTTGCGGGGCCTGATTAAGGCCGAACATTAAAGACCTACTGGTTCAAACAAAGGGCACATGGGTTCCTAAACCCACTAAGGCAGCTTGAACTCTTAGTCCTCAAATAAACCTTAGTTAGGGCTGATGATCCCATGACGTATGCAAAAGGCTGTTTTGACATATGGGCATCACATTAACCCCTAATACATGCAACCTTGTCCATGTCACTACACTTATCATGCTAGCAAAAAAACCTGTAAAATTCTGCTGGACTTGCACTGCCATTCACATGCAACGTTTATCAAAAAAGAGGGGAAAAGTAACAATAACTTGTTACTGTGCATTGCTTTTCTTTCTTCTGAAAAGTCCAAAATAAGAGAAATACCACTCTTCCTTTAAGAGATGCAAAATAATCAGAATACAAGTTTCACAAATTCATTATGTGAATATAAACCATAAATAACTGCCAGAATAGAATAATAACACTACTACAATAAAAAAGGTCCCATTTTGGCACCTATAATGTAACAGGTCCTATAAATTAGTACTTTTTATGCTATTTAATTCAATTCTCATGATGATCCTATCAGTTCAGTCGCTCAGTCGTATCCAACTCTTTGCGACCCCATGAATCGCAGCACGCCAGGCCTCCCTGTCCATCACCATCTCCCAGAGTTCACTGAGAGTCACGTCCATCGAGTCCGTGATGTCATCCAGCCATCTCATGATGATCCTATCAGACAGATGTTATCACACCAGATCTATGGCTAGCTGATGCCCAAGCCCCAGTTCCCAAGCACGGGGTTAGTCATACAGCCACCTACAATATAATAAATATTACAGTACCCTATGCGATGATCCACAGTATGTTTAATTTTAGTCTTTTCGATGAGTAAAACAGAAATGGGACTAGAAACACACATACCGAAAATGAAAATAAAAAATAGGAATGAAATCATAAAATAAAGAGAGGCTGCTTGCCACGCTGTTCAAGTATAAGATTTCTTTTTGTGGTCACTGAGATGAATTTACAACTGTCACTGTAAAGTGAAGTGAAAGTTACTCAGTCCTCTCCAACTCTTTGTGACTCAATGGACTATACACTCCATGGAATTCTCCAGGCCAAAATACTGGAGTGAGTGGCCTTTCCCTTCTCCAGGGGATCATCCCAACCCAGTGATCAAGCCCAGGTCTCCCTCATTGAGGTGGATTCTTTACCAGCTAAGCCAACAGGGAACCCCAAGAATACTGGAGTGGGTAGCCTATCCCTTCTCCAGGGGACCTTCCTGACCCAGGAATTGAACCAGCGTTTCCTGCATTGCAGGTGGATTCTTTACCAGCTGACCCATCAAGGAACTGTCCCCTACTTAACAAAGGAAACCTAACAAAGTCTCACTTCTCAGATACCGTCAGTGGATATTAGCAACTTCTAGCTTTCATAACTTCATTTCACTTGAGGAGAGACTTTCAATTGTCCAAGCTTTTCTAACAAATGTTTGTTTGTTTTTAATTTACACACTAGGACAGACTGCAACATCGAAGAGGTGGGTTTCCTTCCTCTCGTCCAAACATCTAGACCGCTCCTCCTCCAGATGAAAACGTGCCGGTCTCCGGTGACACTCGGCTTCCTCGTGGGGAATGCTACCACGCAAGCCCTGCACGCTCTTCAGGCCTGCCAGGGACCCCGCCCCTGTCCGCGCGGTAACTGACAAACGCGCGCGCAGGGGCTGCTGAGGCGCTGCGATGACCGCATGCTGAGCGCGGAGGCCGGCTAATACGTTTTGGCATGCACGCGCGTAATCACACATTTACATATGCAATGACCTATATTTGCATGTCAGATCACACACTGTCTGGGTTTATTAAGGCTGGGCGCCTCTCTGTGCGTGGCCGCCGGAGTGGCGAGTGAGGGCCAGAGGGCGGCGTTTTTTTGGCAGCGGAGGGATGAGCTGCCACCCAGGATTAGGCTGATTCGGCCTGAGCATTAGACACTTCATTAGACGTAATCTGTTTAACAGTGGGCAGTGTATGTAAACTTCACAGCCCATTTGCGGCACCCTTTCCCCCCGTGGCCTTTCTTCAAAGGGCAGCGCAGCTGACTGACAGCCTGTCTCATCTGCTCCCATGTCCTGTCGCCCGGCATAGACGCGCGGAGCAGACACGAGACGGAGCTGGGCTGCACATCTCGACACCCACGCCCCGAGGCTCGGGCACGCTGCGGCGACCTGCGGAAGGATCAGCCTGGGCGCGGGGTGGTCTCCTTTATGTGGCCCGGCAGGCGACACACACCTGGGCAGTGATTCTCCGACGCTGTGGCCGGCGCCCTGCTGCATGCGGATGAGTTATGTGCCCGGTAAACAGCACTGTGTGAGGTGCTTAAAATAAAAGAGATGGCATCATCAGGCCAGTGCCCATGCAAGTAAAGAACTATTTTTAGGGAAGAGCTATATTTTCTTTTTTTTTTTTTTTTGGATGTGGTCCAATTCCCCATGTTTTTTAACTAAGCACCTGAGTTATGCTGGGGAATAAAATAACTCAGCAAATACTGAGATGCAAATTGGATACAAAATAAAGCAAGTAAGTACACTGCAACTGCCTTACTCTACTCTCCACGCAGTGCATAAACGGGGTCCCAGGCCCTGCAGCCCCTTCACCACCAGGCTGTGTGTCTGAGCCGCTCGAAATGACTTCTGGAATAACGTGAGTCATTTAAAGGATTTTCAGCTTTTATGAAAGTTCACCACTCTGCCTCTTCCATCACACACTGAGCCCACCTACACCTACAGCAGCAGCTCACTCCTCCACACACAGTGTCCAAGTGACCTGGCCTTCTGGGGACCTGTGCTCTGCACATGTGGCCCACTTCTGCTCACTGTGGAGACCCATCTGACGGCCCTTCTCAGGGGCCCCTGCCCTGGGCCCACAGTCTTCAGCAGCAGTCAACTCTGCAGACAGCCGTGCAAGCTCAGGCACTGGTCTGGGTTCCAGATCTCATTGGCTTTTAATTATTTGTTTACATGGGTCTATTTCTCCCTCCAAGCACAGCTTCTCAAAGGCAGAAACCAAGCTTGTGTCCACGAAGCCACATGCCACGAAGGTGGCGTGACATGAAACAGACAGTAAGTATTTACTAAATAGGTGAACGTAGCTGAAAGAACTCCCTCTGCCCTTAACAGCTTCCAACGGGTGAGACGAGACTTGCCTTGCACCCCTGCCAGGTCAAGAGCCTTGAGTGCTAATCCCCTGTCCCTGCTGGGGTGATATGCGAAGCCCTGAATACTGCCGTCTGAGGCCTGACCTGACAGGGATGGTGCTTTAGTCACCAAGTCAAGTAAGACCCTTTTGCGACCCCACACACTGTAGCCCACCAGGCTCCTCTGTCCATGGGACTTTCCAGGCAAAAATACTGGAATGAGTTGCCATTCCCTTCTCCAGGGGATCTTCCTTTCCAGGGACTGAATCTGAGTCTCCTGTATCGGCAGGCGAGTTCTTTGCCACTGAGCCACCAGGGAAGCCAGGTTCTCACAAAGCCCCAGAGAAGCACAGGGTCTGCCAGTCACTCCACAGGGCTGGGCTGGAGCCTCACATCTGATTCTCAGTGTCTTTCTCAGCTGGGCAGCTGCCCAAACCTTGTACCCACTCCTCCAGGGCAGGCGGGAGCCCACCTGAGGGCAGCGTGCGAGTGTTACCAGGGACAGAGCCTTGCACACGCACGTGCTCACTGTCACCTATGCCCCTTCCCCGGGGCACCTGCGGGCACAGCCTGGCACTGACCCTCTCTACTCACAGCCTCCTCCAATTCTAGGCATCAAGACTGAAACTCCCTAGTTCTGACCTCGATTTTTTTCTTTGGCCCTCCTCTGGGCCCCCAAAAGCTTGAATCAACAGCCAGACTTCCTCGTGCCAGCAGCCTCTCTACTAGGGTCTCCAAGCACTGCCCAGCCCTGAGCTCGCCCTCCAGCCAGACACTCCTCTTGCCCTGATCCATGGATGAACACAGCTGGACTCCTTGCATATAAGGCTCCTTGGAGACATACACTATATCTAAGTAAAATTTTCCTGCCCAAAGGCCGTCTAATTACTGCGAGGGAGCAGGTAATACCTAAAACCACGTGTGGTTTTAAGTCGGCTTCTGGCTGGAACATGGTCACACTCAAGTTTAAAGTCGCAGGCAAACTGAAGAGAGCAACTGCTTGAAAGCCTGTAAACCTTCCAAGTTTGAAACTGCAAGCTCTTGGTGACAAAAGAAACTGAGGGACATGACTAGTTCAGCACAGAGTAGTTTCCAAAATCACGAAATAAAGACCACACACTCCATAAAACATTTTTCAAACGGATTCTTTTTTGGATTAAGTCTTAAAATGTAACTATTCAACATGGATAATATAACTGCAAGCTTATACAGCTTTTCTTACTGTTTGATTGTTTTTACTGGTGTCATTTCATTTCTTAATTACTAACGGTAAGACACCCATGACTCCTTAAATAGAGGGCATGGTTATGACAGACGCTGGAAGCATGTGCATTACATTTTTGTGGTAAATTATGTTTAATCTCCTGAGATGTGTGAATCCGCAAGTTAAAAGAATCCTAAAATCTCAGAAAAGTAAAATAATTACTCAAAATCACATATGACGACTAAAAAAATCAAACCTGAGAGTGAAGGAAGCTTTATGTAACACCTTAAATGTCCGGCATTCTCACTAAGGAAACTCTTGTTGATCTGAATGTGCTTTAATTACCTACCACCAGATCATGCTGACTAATTGGGATTAACTTCTCCGTGTCAGTCCCCTCCTGCACATAAATACTTTTCATTTCAAAATAAAACACAGTCTGTTGTGCCATTGGCTCATACTCTCACAGGTGCAAACTCGTTAAACAACGATTTCCCAGGACTAAATTAATTTCTCTAATTTCTTTTAAATTTGAAGGCAAGAACGTTTAATGAGCAGTAAGATAATTCAGGGTAACATGATGATAATAGTTCTCTCTGGGGAAATCAGAGGAGCCCCGCCATGGACTCGACAGACTCTCCAGGGAGAAAATCCTGTCCTGACAATTCCTGGAGGTACTGTTATCAACGATCTAACGTACAAGCCAGGATTAACAATACTTAACACCATTAACAAGGTTTTCACTATTACTGCAAACTCATCTCTTACTGGTGATTTTCATCTTACCAACTGTGTAATCTAACAAATATTATACTTTATGTTAATATTATTAAATGTCTCCAAAATTTGAAAGTAACGAAACTTACAAATGCCCTTCAATTTTATTTGGCAATGAAGCTCATTCTATGGATGATCTTTAAAGAGACATTACTCAGCTCCCAACTACACAAACTGGAACGCCCTTTTGACAATATCTCACACAGAGCTCTTACACACTACTTTCTATGTAAACCTCAACAGAAATTTAAAAAACATGTTAAAACAAAAACATCACAGGTGCCAGCAATCTAATTAGTCATTCTTCTTCCCATTTGAAAAATCATCTCCCAGAAATTTGTTAAGCTATTTCAAAAGTAACCTATTCCTAAAGACACTAAAAGTCTGAGATTTAAGTCAGCTGGAATGATATACCATTAATCATTGTAACTGGCTTTTTATCAAACAGGAGAGAATTCACTACAGCATAAGAAAAATGAGTGATCAAATACAACCGATTATTTAAATATTTATAAGATCTTGGTATTTGTATCATTTAACCATCATTAGTTATACTACCTAGCATGATAATTACTATATCCAAATTATGTAACCAAAAATACCGGTTACCTCTCCTGGCATTTCAGGACCAGGACAGAGATACTGGCACCAGCCCAGTGAGCACCAGCAGCTGCAGCTGGTGAAATTCAACACTGCGACCAGAAGCCTTTCACTGCAGCAGAGACAAATGGAAGATGTTTTCTTCAATTTATTCATTTATTTCACAGTTATTAACAGAGGATGGGCTTAAACAAACATGTAATCCAAAAACAGTAAAAAGGCAATAAGCAATATTAGTATCTGGGAGAAGGAAATGGCAACCCACTCCAGTGTTCTTGCCCGGAGAATCCCAGGGACAGAGGAGCCTGGTGGGCTGCCGTCTAGGGGTGGCACAGGGTCGGACACGACTGAAGCGACTTAGCAGCAGCAGCAGCAGCAGCAGCAAGATTAGTATCTAATATTTAGGTACTATGCAGAGAAATAAAAGAGTGATATAATAGGAAATAAATGATGGTTATTTTGGATTGGGTGATACTAGGATGACCCCACGGAGGTGGTGACATTTTGGTTGAGATTAAAAGACCAGAAGGAAAAGAAAGTGCTGGAAAGCAGCCCTGGGAGAAACCTTCACGGAGCAAGGAGCGAGTTGTGTCGGAAAAACACTGGCTGGAGGGTGGTGAACACTGGGGTCGCGGGTAAGGACCGGGGTCAGAGGTGAGCACGCTGAGAGCATGGGTGTGGGCTGTGGGTCTGCAGCAGAGGGGCTCGGAACTCAAGACCCTGACCCTGCGCGGAGAGAGGCAGGGAGAGGAGGAGAACCAGAGAGGGGGAGAGCGGGGAGAGCACGGAAGGCCTGGCCGGACCGGACGGTGACAGCGAGGAGCGCGCTGCGGGCGGGCCGGGACACGACCCCCAGGTGGACCCCGAGGACTCGGACTGCGGGAGCTGAACACAAGGGCGAGGGGCGAGGAACGCCGGACGCCAAGGACGGCTCATGGGCTCGGGGCTTGAGCACGTCGACGGGGGAGGGAAGTCGCTGACTAGGGTGTGTTGGTAACAGGTGTGACAAAGGACGGAACACGACACAGAAGCAGGCACGGCAGAGAGACCTGTGCGCCGAGAGCGCTGCGTGTCTCTGCCGCACGCGTCCTCGCCCACCGAGACCCAGCATCTCGTCCCCGCCTCCGAGCGCCGTCCACGTGCCGGGCACAGCACGTGGGCTCCACGGCCGGGACTCCGTAAAAACGAGTGCTCCCTAACCCACAGGGCGGAAGAGCGAGGCGTAGGTGTTCCAGCACGCAGCCAGGAAGTGGGGGTATCCAAGCCCTTACTCGGGGCAGTGCAATGTCAGGGCTCAGGCCCTAAGCCACCCTGCTAAACGTCAGCCCTCCTATGTCCTCCTGGTCCCTCAGACGGGACCCCCGTAAATGCTGGGGTCCGCGCGGCGCCGAGCTCAGCCCTCTCCGCTCGCTGCGCTCATCACGGGGCCACGCAGCCCCGCATCCTGCCTCCTCCTTGCTGGGAGATGGGGTGGGCGTTCACTGATCCCGTGTGCTCCCGACGCCCTACTGGGTACCCCATCAGAACTCTCCTAGGAAGTCCTCCTCTTCCACCTCCCTGTTCTGCACTGAACGAGATCCGGTCAAGGGAGGAAAAGAAGGCATAATTAAATGCAGTTCATAAAGCGTTCCTGGAAAAAGAAGTACTCCTCAAAACTTCAAAATCAGGGTAACATTTGTTCTATGAACACTTCGTGAGAGAGCTGTGTGAAGCATACCCACAGGTACGGTGAGAAAGCCATAATATCCACATAATGGTCTAAAGGGAGACAACATGTAAAGGAATCCTAACTGTAAAATGATACAACTGATTTCTAACAAATATACTAGATTCTATACATTCAACGTTGCCCTTCAAACAGGCACAATGGGAGCATGCGGACTTATTTCCAGAAAGGCTTCTGATACTGAAAATCCATTTGAAATCCCTCCTTGGACTGTAATCAGTTTGTGAATCATGAAAACTACTGGTCTCACTTAAGAAGAGATCTTCTTCTGATCAAAAGAAGAATACCAAGACAATTTATTTTTTCCACCAAGTACAAGCTTGGCTCCAAAGGATTTCTAAATATTCCAAATATCAAATTCATCCTCAAAAATGGAATCATTTTCATCACTGATTTTATTAAAACTACATTTCAGGCTCTGAATGCAGTTCCAAATAGAATTGGGAAACTATTTTGATTAATGTATCATCTGGTCCCACCACTTCATAGGAAATAGATGGGGAAACAGTGTCAGACTTTATTTTTGGGGGCTCTAAAATCACTGCAGATGGTGACTGCAGCCATGAAATTAAAAGACACTCCTTGGAAGGAAAGTTATGACCAACCTAGATAGCAGATTGAAAAGCAGAGATATTACTTTGCCAACAAAGGTCCGTCTAGTCAAGGCTATGGTTTTTCCTGTGGTCATGTATGGATGTGAGAGTTGGACTGTGAAGAAGGCTGAGCGCCAAAGAATTGATGCTTTTGAACTGTGGTGTTGGAGAAGACTCTTGAGAGTCCCTTAGACTGCAAGGAGATCCAA
The DNA here is from genome assembly GCF_001704415.2 of Capra hircus. Taxonomy (NCBI): domain Eukaryota; kingdom Metazoa; phylum Chordata; class Mammalia; order Artiodactyla; family Bovidae; genus Capra; species Capra hircus. The sequence goes on along the minus strand of NC_030823.1, from coordinate 75,699,623 downwards.
CCAGTCCATTCTGAAGGAGATCAACCCTGGGATTTCTTTGGAAGGAATGATGCTAAAGCTGAAACTCCAATACTTTGGCCACCTCATGCGAAGGGTTGACTCATTGGAAAAGACTCTGATGCTGGGAAAGATTGAGGGCAGGAGGAGAAGAGGGCAGCAGAGGATGAGATGGCTAGACAGCACCACCGATTCAGTGGCCATGAATTTAAGTAAACTCTGGGAGATGGTGGAGGACAGAGGAGCCTGGTGTGCTGCAGTCCATGGAGTCACAAAGAGTCAGACACGACTCAGCAACCAAACAACATCTTTGAACACATCAGACTATTCAAACAGACATGTCCAAGACAGCAGATGGGAGAACCCTTACTGTATTCCCATTCTTTTAAAAATCATCTAAATTTCTCAAGGATTTCCTTTAAAAGCTGAGAAACATCTAGCCCTAAATACATGAAGTATGAACAACCAATCTAAATTCAAAACTCAATCAAGCTTTAAATATTCTGATGTCACTTCTCATTTGACAGAGTTCTTTTTAGTCTACATTACCAAGTCTTTTCCTAAAGTAGCTTTCAATAACTAAAATCCATATAATATTAAGATAATTAGGCTGATCAAAATTAAGCTTTCATTTAGAGATTAATTCATTCATCCAACAAATATCTGGATACCCATGACCTACTCATTCATATAAAGTATGGTCTGCAGAAGTGAACAGTGCACAGCTGGCATAGTACATTCTTATTTATTAGAAGCGTATCAGTGTAGGAAACTACCCAGTAGTCATTATTTCCCTGAGAGTAATCTTTCTGCTCTCTTCCAAATTACATGCTTCCTCTAGGATAACACTCTTCTTATGACCTCTGCCATGTAGCTCACATACATAATGAGCCTTTATGCTGATTACAGTCCACTGTAGCCAACCAGGCTCCTCCCTCCATGGGATTCTCCAGGCAAGAGTACTGGAGTGGGTTGCCATTTCCTTCTCCAGGGGATCTTCCCGACCCAGGGATCGAACCCTGGTCTCCTGCATTCCAGGCAGACACTTTAACCTCTGAGCCACCAGGAAAGTCCTGATTACAGCCCATTAGGGACTAAATCTCCTTGAACAGCTCCTGAGACTGTGATCAAAGTACCTGAAATATGAAGTTGAAAGAGAGCTCAGCATAAGTGAGATATGACTGAATCTGTGTCCAAAATAGGGAAAGACACAACATGCAGCTGGAGAAGAAAAAGGAGCCCCATGACGTGAGACCCTCTGCATCGCACAAGAGAACGCAGAGCCCTTCCTCAAGCCCAGAAATCACCGTTTCTCGGACCTGTGGCTCAGCGGTGAAGGATCCACCTGTAACACAGGAGCAGCGGGTTCAATCCTGGGTCGGGAAGATCTCCTGGAGGAGGCATGGCAACCTACTCCAGTATTCTTGCCTGGGCAACCCCATGGACAGAGGAGCCTGGCGGGCTGCAGTCCATAGGGCTGCAAAGAGTCAGACACGACTCAGTGACTAAGCAACAACAAGAAGTAATAATGATAAAACACACACTTTGGAAAGATGACTCTTGCTACAGTGTGAAGACTGAACTAGAAATGGCAAAATGAGAGGAAAAGAGACTGGTTCAGAAGGTTCCACAATAATCCAGGCAAAAGGCGGCAGTAGGCACAGTCAGGATGCAGAGAACTAGCAGATTCCAGAGGTACTTAAGGAGTAAAGTCAAGACAATGTGAAAACGGCCTGCATATAAAATAAATGACTCACCTGACTGCAGAGCGAGAGGGGCCGTGCTAACAGTCACAGGCAAAAGGACAGCCTTGGGCAGAAGGCAATGCAAGCCATCCTGAAAGTAGGAGCTTGCGGGAACTACGAAAACATCGAGAGTCACAGCGACTGAGATCAGACTGGCCAAGAGACAGGTGAGACGCTGCTTCTGTGAAACCAAAGCGGGAGGCAGACCCGGCTTCAATCCCAGCCGCCCTGCTTACTGGCTAAATGACCAAGGGCGAGTCAGATCACCGGTCTGAGCCTCGGTCTCTTCGCTTGTGAAGTGCCACTGATAATGCCTCCTGCGGCTGGTGTCAGGAACGCAGCAAGGCCCCTACACACGAACTTCAAGCTGCAAACTTTCCAAGATGAGGCCCTGCCTCTCGTTCCAGCGAGGAAGCAGAACCTGTGCCGTGGACGCCAGGCGTGAGCAGCGTCGCAGCCTGCCCGCCGCCACCCCGCCGCCACCCGTCACTGACGGCCCTGCGGCTCTCCCGCCTCCCACCCTCTCCCTCCTCCATCAGTGACTCCTCCCGCCTGCCCACTGGATGCCAGCCCCTGTGCCAGCTGCTGTGCTGCACTACTGTGCTGTCAGGTTGAAACCGTTTCCTCTACTTTCTGTGTTTGGTGTTTATACATTATTGGCCTGGAAAGTACTGTAAACCCAGTACAGCGCAGTACTATATGGGTGACTGTTAGCCGGGTACCCAAGCTAACGCTGTTGGACTTATGAACACATCCTTGGAACAGAACTCGTTCGTGTGTCGGGGACTTACTGTAGCTGAAACACATGTTCACGGGGTTCAGCGCAGGGTGGGTGCTCTTGGAAGAACTCTCAGCAGCAGGGCTTCTGTCCTGGACAAAAGCCAGATGATGCTGAGAAGGAAGGTGGGGGCTGGGGGTCAAGCGTCCAGCTAGTGTGAGGGCTCAAAAGGAGGTTGGGAGACAACAGCAACAAGGAAGGTGAGCGCCCTTCCTTTGGGAGGTGGAGCCTCGAGGAAGCGGGTCTTGCCCCCGTCACCCCAAAAACAAGGAGAAGTCATGGGCTGGAAGAGGCTCTGTGGATGGAGAGGTGGCCCCTGACCCCGGACTCTCATGGTACACAGCTTATTATTAATATCATCAGAGAATCAGCAGCCTCCAGGGGAAACAGTGGCCTTGGGGCAAAGAGGTCTGTTCCAGCCAAGAAGCTTAAAGTGACGGCCGGCCAACCTCACCGCTTTCTGGCTAGTCCCAGACAAGACGCTTGTACCTTCCCAGGAACCAGAATGAGGAAGGCCCCTCTTTCTACCTGTACCCCTGGGATGCTTTCCCGCCTTCACAGGGAGCCAAAGGGTTACAAACAGTAACATCTTCAAGTTTACAAACAGTAAGTATGACCTAAGTCCTGGTGATGATCATAATTAAAATAAATCCACCCTCTAGACACACCCAGGAATTCTTAAAATTGTGCTCTGATTATAACTGTTTCATATTTAACTTTATGATAAAAAACGAAGGCAGCAGAGTGCTCAATGACCAGAAATCAAAATAGTCACAAAATGTTAGCTGCAGACTTCCATCGTTTAAAATCAGCCTCATACTAAAATGTAAATATCTTACCATTTCTGTGTCACCATCAATGATACAGTCTGCAGCTTTTTTTAATTAAGCTATAATAAATTTGTCGTTCCAAAAACAAGAGTCCAAAAGGAACGTGAACATAACAGTGTGCAACTCTAGTCAAAATATCCTGTCAGTGCTTTTGAGGCTTTAGTGGAAGGAGGCAAAGAAGGAAAACAGGAAGGAAACGGAAGGTGACAGAAAAAAAAAATTCCCTGAGTTCAGTGAATGACAATAATGACAACAAAAAAAATTAACAGAGCTACATAAATCTCACATCCTAGAGCATGGGAAAAAAGGAACTCATACGGCACTAAAAATGAGGCCACACAGTCCGCACTGCAGGGTCAGAGTATTCATCTCAGAACAAGAAAAAGAAAGACACACGGAGAATATACATCGCATGTCATCATACAGGGAGTGGGTGCCTGACACTGAGAAACCTGACTTACTCGGTTCCCTGTTTCGGTGCAGACACGTGTTAGGATCACAACAGAGAAGGAGCCGCTCAGCTAACCGCATGCTGCCTCATCACCCTGTTGTTCGGGCCAATGGTGTGGAACAAAACAAAAGGAGGCTGTCAACCCGGAGCAGAAGCTGTCCTTTGCCAGCTTTTTAAAACCCTGCTCCTGAGAGCGTTCACATTTTTCAAAGACTTAATCAGCAGTAATGCTCGTGAACTCTTGTCAGGTAATCTCCCACCATCGGTCTGGGTGCAGAGACAGGGGTCCCCTTGCCACCCCCCGCCTGCATGGGCGGCACCGGCCTATTTCCCAGGAGAGTGGGGGTACCTCTGCCCACCGGGGGGCAGAGGCAGGATGAAGGGAACCGTGTCAAAGAGACACAGAGCCACAGACGCAGCTTTAGACTCGTGCTGCATGGCAGCCGTGGGTCCCAGGAAACCGCGCCTCCTGGCTGGTGAGTCAGCAGCAACAAAAATCAAAGTGCTCCTTTTCCTTTCCTTTGGAATTTGGAGCTGTTCAAAACAGAATTTCAAAATCATGACACAACTGCCTAATTTCAGAAGCGCTGCTTTTACCGTCTGCACAGAAACAATATACAAAACAGTAATATCCATCTGTGTCTGTGTGTGCGTGTGTAAAACTGGCACGAAGATACAGCTGCATCTAGTAGAAACTGCATACCATGATCTTGGATATTTTATGACCATAATATAAACTACAGATGGCAGATTTGAAAAAACAATCCTCTTGAAATTAAAATGCTGGTCTTCCTAAAGCTCTTAAGGGTCTCTTTTGTGCATACAGCACAGAGACTTCAGACAAGTGTAACAGAGGGAACAACATAAAATTCAACGAGGTAAAGGGCCAGCAGACACCCGCTCGCCTGCCTGCAAGCGATGAGGGACCTGTAGCGTCACAGTGCACCCCGAGAGAGCAAGACAAAGCACAGACCCTACCCTAACCCGATGGGAAAGATGAGGTTTCATGTCCCTGTGCAGTGACAGGGCTCAGCAACACCAGAAGAGATGTTACCAAGGGTGCATCATCAGGGCTCCAAGAAAAAGTATGACATTCACAAAATCAGAAAAAGCTTCACAGTGGAGACAGCATTTTAGACAGTCCTTGAAGGGTGGGCAGATGTCAAACTCTGGGGAGGGAGAAGAGGGGTCAGGCAAGATGAGTAGTCACACAGGCAGAGAGTTCAGCTCAGGCGCTCAGGCGTGTCTGACTCTCTGTGACCCTATGGACCACAGCACACCAGGCCTCCCTGTCCATCACCAACTCCCAGAGTTCACCCAAACTCATGTCCATTGAGCCGGTGATGCCATCCAGCCATCTCATCCTTTGTTGTCCCCTTCTCCTCCTGTCCTCAATCTTTCCCAGAATCAGGGTCTTTTCAAATGAGTCAGCTCTTCGTATCAGGTAGCCACAGTATTGGAGTTTCAGCCTCAGCATCAGTCCTTCCCATGAACACCCAGGGCTGATCTCCTTTAGGATGTACTAGTTGGATCTCCTTGCAGTCCAAAGGACTCTCAACAGTCGTCTCCAACACCACAGTTCAAAAGCATCGATTCTTCACAGAAAAGACGGCAGTATTTCCTGGGCTGTGCCTCAGACACGGATTCTGAGAGAAGCCAATATATGCGCTTACAAAACAGTCCACAGTCAAATAAGTTTGGAAAACACTACCCCTGCCTGGAAATTCACAGTGCACACCTCTCTGAGGAAGCAGCTGTGCAAACCCAAGCCTCCCAAACTCATCTCACTCACTGCAAAGCACATCTGTAAAAGACCAATCGCAAAGTACTGAAACTGAATCTGCGATTTTAAAACTTCCTACGATCAGAAGTCCAGGACCAGGTGACCTCGCAAGCAAATTCTACCAAATATTTGGAGATGAGTTAACACCTGAAACTATTCCAAAAATCTGCAGAGGAAGGAACACTTCCAAACTCACTCTATGAGGCCACCTTCACCCTCATACCAACACCAAAAATACCACGAAAGAACACCTATGGATTCTTATTTTTAGAATGACTTGTATCAGGCAGAACTGGAACAAGGTTAGCAGAGTAAACCTGCGGCATTGTACAAGGCCTCCAACACTGAACTGAGAAACCGGAATTTATGAACGACAGCTGTGCAGGGGTGAACGTGATTTCAGACACGTCATCATACGCTGGGGCTTCAGGGTGAGCGTCCACAGGCAATCAGCACAGTAAGTAATTCATTTCAATAGTGTGTGTACACCTTCTGCCTAAACCTTCCTTTAGCTTCACCCTATGGTACAAAAGAACGAGCTAATACGTAACAGGAGAAACACACTGCTGGTCAGAGAGGACGAGAAAAGCCACAGTGAAGACGGCGCTGTGGGCAATGCGGGACCCCAGGCTGAGGCGGAGACAGGCTGAACACAGGCACCACCTCGCCTCCACTCCTCCCCGAGTCCAACAGGAGCTCCCAAACCTGCAGCTCATTCAAGTCAAAGCTACAGCTGCCTCCATTTTTTGTTTTTAAATATATGTCCATGAGAACTAAATATTCTAAAACAGTATTTTATATTGGAAACAATTCTGATTTAAGCTTGGAAACTCATAATCAGCGTGTTCAGCACCTTATCCCTAAAGGAACTGTACAGGTTCTGCTTCCTTCCTCACTGTACCTGTATCCACTTGTGAGCGCGCGTGCTCATGCACACATATACACACACACACACAGTCTCAAGGCAGCCTTTATCAGAGCAAGTTACCTGTGGCTGGAACTGAGGAACAGGTGGCCCTTGCATTCCTTGTGATTGCTCATCCATTGTCTGAAGCAACAGGAAATTCTGAACTCTGCAAAAAATGTTGAGTCAAACTTTAAATAATGCAATCATTACCATAACACAATTCACACTTGAGATGAGCCCAATGCTTCAAAAATGGCCATTAAGACATTCCCTACTCTCACCTGCCATTTGCTAAATCCAAGCACTGTTTGGCTAACACAAACAGTCATTGTCTCCACTCATTTTCTCAAAAGCAGCAGTTCCTGCTTAGAAAATCCTGTTTTATGCGATGAAATCCTCTCTTCTCCATTATGTTTTACAGATCACAGAGGTTCCCCCACTCCCTCCCCAACAGGAGAAGACAATCACCATGGAAAGCTTCCTGCAGTCATGAGCAATGCTTCAGATTCCCAAATCGCACCTCATCTCCCACTCCACAGACGTTAGCACTTGTGCTCTTCAGGTCCAAATGAACTGCTTCCTGTGATTTCCAGGCCTACGTTTAGAAACCCAGTCCTCCTATGAGGACTTATGCAGACCTTCCTTGTGATTATAAGGCGTCCATCCATTAATTCAGTAAACACAAGCTGAAGACCATACACCAAGTCCTGCACAAGGCTGAAGAACTGAGCTAGAAACGCAACACAGCAAACACCTGTGTCCACCTCTGATTCTACACAACACCAAGAATCTTTAGGCTCTTCATAGCTGTAATTTTATAACTAAAATCTGTGGGTTAAAAAACTAGGGTCCATTAGGATCAACAGATAGAGAAACTAAAACACATTTTCACTTCATTATACCCTTTAAAAACCTGTGAAAAGGTTCTAGACATGGGGCATTTGTATTGCAAATATTTTTCCCATCCCGTGACTTGTCTTTTAAAAACCTTCCCAATGGCATCTTTTAATTAACTTGTTAACTTTTGAAATTTAACAAGTTCTAATTAACCAATCTTTTCCTTTACTACCGTTAATGCTTTTGTATACAAAATGCTTAAATATTTAAGAATCATTTTCCTACTGTATATTCACACACATTATCTTCCAACATAAGCTTTATTGCTCTTTCATATTCCTATCTGCAATTGGCCTGGAATTAAAGTTTTGTACAATGTAAGGTGAAGTCAATATTCAGCTTATTTTTCCACATGGCTATCCAACTGACTTCAAACAATTTACTGCAAAGATTATCCTTTATCTTCCCATGTCTCACTACACTATACCAGCCTCAACATTTATCAAATGACTGCACATATATATACTATACTCATGTCTGGTGTAGTTTTATTATAAAGTCTAGATATATGCCTAATCATATTTCTGATTTTAATATAAAGTTTAGAACCAGCCTATTTGTTTCTACTTAAAAAAAAAAAAAACACACTACTGGGATTTTGATTAGGATTACAAGAACTCTATAGATCAATCTGGAGAGACCTTTCATTTTAATAACACTGGGTCTTCAAACCCATAAACATAGGATATCTTATTAATAGGTTTAATTTCTTTCAAGAATGGTTTTCACTTAACAAACTGGTCTTTCCCATATTTTTTTTCAGGCTATTTCCTAAGTATACCTTGATACTATAAGTGTTTTTATTTCAACTTTCTGATAGTGTACAGAAATACAACTGATTTCTGTATATTGACCCTTTATCTTACAAACCTGCTAAGCTCACTTCATGGTTCAAGTAGATTTTTTTTTGGTAGATTCTTGTCTTATTGCAATGGCTAGAACTGCCAGTACAATGAACAGAATCAAAGGCATCCTTTTCTTGTTCCTATCTGAGGACGAAGGCGTTCAGCCATCTACCACTAAGTATAATGTAAGATGGGCATTTTATAGATGCCCTAATTTATCAGGACGAGATAGTGCCCTTCTATTTTCACTTTGCTGGAAGATTTTATAAAGAAGAGATGTTAGGTTTTTGTCAAATTCTTCTGTGTCTGAACTGATTAAACACTTTTTTTAAATGCTGAATTTTGGTGGCTCATTTGTTTTGAATTTTGAACATTTATTTTGGCAACTGTTCAGCCAATATTTCTGGGATGAACCCCTATTTAGCCATGATATATAATCCTATTTATGTATTGTTGGATTCAAGTTTATATAGTGTTAGATTCAAGGAGGAAGAAGAGGGAAGGAGAATTAGAATCCTGGTAATGAATTAGAATACCTTTTAGTATGAAATCTGAATCACTAAACAATCAAGAAACAATTATTTAAGGCTACACATTAAGGCTACACTGATTATTTAAAATGTGTATAAGCAACAAGGACACTTTTGCAAAAAGGTAGTATAAATTAAACAGTATCTCCAGCTTAGGAAAAGAAAAACTATTACAGGCCAACTACACATCCAAGATGATGTCTTACAACTTATTGCTATTATTCTAATGCAGGACAGATTATTGCTCAAAATTGCACATTTCAGAACATCAAGATATTTTCATTTTTTAAAGCAAGGTGACATCAGAATAAAGACTTTTGAAATTTAAAAAATAAATCTATATCATTAAAACCAGTATTTCACATCTAGTGCCCCATATAATTTACATGAGACAATCCATGGAAAAAAAAAAAAAGGCCTCCTGGTCCAAAACCTCTGTGAAATACTACTTGCTATATGAAGCTCTCTTAGAGGATCATAGTGAATACTAGCACACTAAAGGATCCAAGCAGGCCAGCAGCTAAAACAGGAAACAAACAAAAAACTTCATTTACATTTAACTTATTTAGTCACAAAACACTTTCCTTGTGCAGCATATTTTAATAGTCCACAGCTTGCCTAACTGTAAGAAGATGCTATGAGAAATGAGCTAGATTATAACAAAGTGGGTTTCATCATACCTCCTGATGTGTGCAATGCCTAAGCAAATAAAATTATGAAGAAAAGAAGGCAAAATGAAAAAAATAAATAAAACACAAAAAAAGAAACATAAAATTCAAAGAAATCTTAGAAGTGACTAGCAGTCTGCATCACTGGGAAATCAACTCCCACACCATCCCAGACAAACAGCCCCTGCTTAGTAAAGGAAAGCCTGAGTGAAATTCTCATACTGCACATAAACCTGGTAATACAATGAAGAAGGAGCAAAAAAATTTTCTTTGCATAATATCTAACATGGATCCAGGTGTCACTCGATTCTAACTGCTTCTGTTGAAAAAGAAAATATCAGTGTTTACATGCTGATCTAATATTATCATATTTTCAAAGGCCATATATGCTTATATATTATCTTCCAGGTAACCCCCTCATAAATAAAGACACTCAATGTATAAATGTGAAACACACATTCGGTCTTCTAGTTGTGAGTTCCATGCTGCAGGGACCTGTGTTTGCTGTCCACAGCTCTGTCCACAGTGCTTAGGCCAATGCCTGACACACAATGAGTGCTGAGCGAATATTTACTGAACAAATGAATGAATGTATCGCTATCCAAACATCAGGTAATAACTGCTACAGTTTAATGAGTCTAAAATCAATGGTGAGTAAAATTATGATCCAATTCAACAAATCTGGCAACCAGTCTTCCATCAAAAAAGGCCGCCCAAAGAAGATGCTTCCTGAACTGGGTTTTAAATAAGGAGGAGACACTCACACAGGTTAGATGGGGCAAGGAAGACAGGAAGTCTGGGGAAAGGAAAACACACATCAAAACATCCAAAAGCAGAGCACAACATCATGTAAGTAAAATGAAAACTGGCAAGTGGTGAGAGATAGCTGGGGGAACTCAGGCTAACTTTTATGATACCCCCTTTATTCAACTGCTATCAGAGAGCCAATGCCGTGTTTCAAGCAGCTAAGAGAGGGAAGTGCCCTTTCTGAAATACAATCTTTCCTGCCGTATGACAGAGAGGGGCTCACAACCACAAGACAGACTTGTCAAGAAGCGACAGTAACAATCCAGACAGGAGATGATAAGGGCCCTCACCAAGGTCCTCTGACTTGACCTCAACCAGCATTCAACACAACTATCTCATTTTCTGGAAATGTTCTGGGCCCCATGGACTCTCATATAATCACTCCTTTTTCTGAGTTCTTTTTCCAGTCTAACATGTATGTCCAAGTGCTGTATGATGTGAATCTTCTTGTTTTTTTTTTTAAACCTACATTCTTTCAGGTCATCCTTTCCAGTCCCATGACTTGATTGCTATCCATCTATGATTACTCTGAAATTTATCTCATCTGTTCTGAGTTCTGAACCACAAACACCAATATCCAAATGACCACCTAGTATCTTCACAGTTTTTGAACAGAAGATTCCATCTGCCATTTCTAAAAAAAAAAAAAGTTGCTAAGTTCTTTAATCATCTTTCTCTCCTTATATTATCACCACCTACTCAGCTGATCCAGCCCAAACCTCTCAAATTTCTGCATCTCAGGACCTCTTTATCTGAGAACCCCAAAGACCCCATTTTTTGCTCACGTGGGTCATAAATATCCCTTTTCTCATATTAGAAATCAAAATGGAGAAAAGTTTAAAATACATACTAATTCATTTACAAATAACAGCAATAAATTATTACATGACTGTAACATATTTTTATGAAAAACAGCTATCTTTGCAAATATTAGCTAGAAGAGAAGCACTATTTTACATTTTATTAATTTCTTTAATGTCTATCTTCAGAAAAGAAGCAGCTTCTACATTCAAGTTGTTGAGATGTGTTGTTTTGGCTGAGGTGTATTTTTAAAAATCTGGTCTTACACAGATATAGCCAGAAAACAGAGGTGTTTTTTTCATACCCACTGTGGATATTCTTCTTTAACACTACATCAAACTTGACAAGTGGCAGATTTGTAAAGGTTAACTGCAACATGGACTCTCAAAACTTATCAATGAACTTTTGTACTCTGATGTGAAAGTCTAATGGGCTCTCTTGCCCTCTAAATAGATCCTCTATTCATGCATGATCTTACAACATCCGTGCATGTCACCTGGAAAACTTTAGCTCCTTGAGTTACACAGATCCACTGAATGCTGACCATTTCATTATACAGCATTCATAAACACACTCAATAGTGTCACCACTCATCTCATCAGAAATCTTCAAGTACCAGGAAGATGTCAAGGTCAGAGTGATGAATATAATTTTTCCAAAATTCCAACCTTCACTTTAGAAGTTCAAATTTCACCATGAGGAACAAATAATATCACTTGTTTTCCCTTAAATGACAGGAAAACGTCTACAGAAGTCCCAAGTTTGAGTGTCTGTTTTTGTCTCAAGTGAAAACAGTGTCTGGTGAAAACCTGAGCTGGCCAGTCCAACAACTGCAGAGATGCGCGTCCTCGACGCAACTCCATCTGCTGCCACGAGGCTTCATGTCGCCCTCCCGCTGCACCACGCAGATTACAGGACTTGTGCTCGAAGGTAGAAATGTGATAAAAAATAATACTCTAACTGCTTCATCAAATACAGGTTAAAAGGAAACTCGCCTTTTTTATTACAACTTTATACAGGTAGATAAGACAAGGACTAGCAGTTTGGTACTGCTGCCCCAGTTTGAGCTGAGGCATCTGTGCTTTTGCAAGCTTATTTGTTGTTTAGTCGCTAAGTCGTGTCCAACTCTTTGCGACCCCATGGACTGCAGCATGCCAGGCTTCCCTGTCCTTCACTATCTCCCAGAGTTTCCTCAACTCATGTCCATTGATTCACTGATGCCATCCAACATCCCATCCTCTGTCAGCCCCTTCTCCACCTGCCCTCAACCTTTCCCAGTCTTTTCCAATGAGTCAGCTCCTTGTATCAAATAATGTCTTAGTATTACAAAAATCCTTTGTGCAGACCACAAGAATGAACCTCAAGGACCCCACCCAATTCCAAACCCCCACGGTCCACCAAAGTGGACAGACCACACTTTCCGAAGCTCTGGTCTAGTCAAAAACCTAGAATTCATCCTGACTGTTCCCTTTCCATCATCTCTTTGCTCCCCACTCCAACACATCAGGAGGTACCATTTGCTCTATTTCTAAAAGAAATCTGAAATTTTTCCATGCTCCTCTAGCGCCACTAATACAACCCTACAAGGTATCTCTGTATCTCTGCCAGGGATTACCTTCATATCCTATGAAGTGGCCTCTCTTTCTCCACTATTCTCTTCGCAGGGATATTTGAAAAACACAAATCAACTCCTGATGCTCCCATTGCTCTTGGGTTAAAGTCCCAACTGCTTGCCAAATACTGCAGGGCCCTCCCTGTAAATCATCTCCAGCCACCTCTCCCACAGCAGGTCATCCCAGTCTCTCTCATTAACTCCCTTCCATCAACACGAACCCCTCTTCTGTCCCTGAAACCGCTGGCGTCCTCCCTGGCTTCAGGGCCTCTGTGCTCGCTGTCTCTATGCTAAAAATCCTCTCCAAAGTAGGACCAGACCTCCCCCAGCCCACTTACCTTTCACATCATCACTCTATTCAGGTCTTCTGCTCATTTTTAAAATTTATACTGAGTTGTATGAGTTCTTTATATATTTTTGGAGATTAACCCCTTATCAGACATGTCATTTGCAAATATTTTCTCCCATTCAGTAGGCTCTTTTCATTTTGATTTCATTCTCTGTGCAAAAGCTTTTAAATTTGTTTAGGGTCCATTTATTTCTTTTTGCTTTTGTTTCTCTCACTGGAGGAGATAGATCAAAAACTATATTGCTAAGATCAGTGTCAAAGAACACACTGCCTCTGTTTCCTTCTAAGACTTTTATGGTTTCAGTCCTTACATTGAGGTCTTTAATCTATTTTATTTTTGTATATTGATAAGAAAATTTTCTAATATTATTCATTTACGTACTGCTGACCAGTGTTTGCAACACCATATATTAAAAGAGACTGTCCCTCCCTTATTGTACATTCTCATCTCCTTTGTTATAGATTAACTGACCATATAAGCACGGGTTTATTTCTGGGCTTCCTACTCTAGTCCACTGATTTTTGTGTGTATTTCTGTCCCAGTTCCATACTGTTTTGATTACTGTAACTTTATAGCATAGTCTGAAATCAGACAGCATGATACTTCCAGCTTTGTGCTTTTTTCTCAAGAATGCTTTGGCTATTTGGGGGTCTTTTGTGTGAAAGTGTTAGTCACTCAGTCATGTCCAACTCTGTGTAACCTCATGGACTGTAGACTGGCTTCTCTGTCTATGGGATTTGCCAGGCAAGTATACTGGAGTAGGTTGCCATTCCCTTCTCCAGGGGGATCTTCCAGACCCAAGATCAAAGCTGGGTCTCCTGCATTGCCAGGCAGATTCTTTGCAGTCTGATCACCAGGGAAGCCAACTTTAGGTAGTGTAGTAATACCAAATCTTGTTTTAACAGCATTAATGTCTGTTTTATTTATCCCAGTTTTTGTTGTGGTTCCACACTAATTTTAAAATTATTTGTTCTAATTCTGTGAAAAGTGTCATGGGTATTTTGAATAGGAATTGAATTAGATCTGTATATTGCTTTGGGTAGTATGGACATTTTAACAATATAACTCTTCCAACTCATGAATATGGTATATCTTCCCACCTATTTGTATCATCTTCCATTTTTTTCATCAATATTTTATACTTTTCAAAGTATAGGTCTCTCACCTGCTTAAATTTATTCCTAAGTATTTTGTTCTTTTTGATGGCATTGTACATGGATTTTCATGATTTCTCTTTCTAAAGATAGTTTCATTATTAGTGTACAGAAATGCAACAGACTTCCGGATATTAATCTTGTATCCCGCAACCTTACTGAATTCATTTATTAGTTCTAACAATTTTGGGGTGGAGAATTTTAGGGTTTCTTATATACAATATCATGTAACCTATTGCTTCTTCCCTTCCAGTCTGGGTGCTTGTATTTCTTTTCCTGGGTCTGATGGCAGTGCCTAGCATTTCCAATATTGTGCTAAATAGAAGTGGGTAGAGTGGGCATTATCTTATCCCTGATCTCAGAGGAAAAGCTTTCAGCTTCTCATCACTGAGTATGAAGGAAGCTTCGGGCTGTCATTATGGCTTTTATTATGTTGAGGTGTATTTCCTCTATACCAACTTTGTTGAGAGTTTCTATCATAAATAGATGTTTAAATACTACAAATATTTTCATGTAGATCCACCACCTCAGTACACATTAAAGTAAAACAATCTTCCCATATTCTTGTGTGTAGTCACATATTTTGCAGAAAAGAAAACTACAAAATTAGGAATCTGAATCTCAAGATATAAAAGCTGAGTGACAAACTATTTTTATGCAGTTGTGTCTGCCAGTGAACTGAAATTTCATAATTCACATGACCCTGGTAAGAAAATTATTAAAAATCAAAATACTATGTATATAATAATAAATAATACAGCCCTCAGGGACACAGTATGATATGGCCATCTTAATTTAAACACTGAAACACTTACAGCACCATTCCCTAAGTGAAAATAATACCTTTCCTAGTTCCCATACTTTAATAAATGTGTTAAATACAAAGCCCTGAGACAGTTAGAAGGAAATTAAATCATGCTAACTATATACTTTTTTCTGCATAATACTTGAAATAAATACCTTCAGTTAATATATTCATCTTAGACAAAATCTTCAACAAAATGAGAATCTTTATTATCTGCAGACATCCTCAATGAATTTCACCTTTAAAAATTTTTAATTTTTACAGATACTGACTTAAAAATCATACATTTCAAAACACAAACCTGACTTTTTGTCAACTATAAAATATAGTACTGAAACATATGTAATAGAATATAAAAAGATGAGACTTAAATATTTATTTGTAAGAAAATCATTTAGTGAATTTTACTTGTGATCATGATGTTGGTCAAAAAACCTAGCTTAGCCATTAAATTTTAAAAAGGTAATTATAGTTAAAGGATGCTGAGCTAAAGAAAAATATTTCCTTCATTCTGCAACAAAAATTACCTAACAATGAAGACATAAAGGCCAGTCAATCTTGCAATCTTTCAATTCTAACTTAAAGCTTTAGCAAATCCAAATCATAATAATGGATATGTATTGGTTCTGTTCATTAAAAATCTTTCTCCTTCTGTTTCCACACACATATTTTGACAGTTTCATCACTACCCAGGTTCTCTGCAACCAATGTAGACCTAGTACAAAATCCTAAATATTAAACTATGTAGCAGCAATCTGAAGACAGATTTAAGATAAACAATGATCAATTATATGGTTCCTTCTCTAACTAACATATACTTTTCATTTTACTAAAGACTTCAGAAGTTATTTCCTGCTACTCATTACAGAACTTTTAAAAAAGTATTCTCAACAAAGGCAAGTTAAAAATTGCAATCCAAGTATAAATAATAAAATAATAGCACTGGGGAAAAAAAAGTAGATCTAATTCTAGTTTTAAATCGAACACTACAGTTTCATTCATAAAGCAGAATGTCCTATTTTAACATTGTGTATAGTTTATAGGCACAAAGAAATGACATTAGAAATAAATATAAAACATGTTGAATATTACTGATAAAGAAATACAAATTTAAACAATGACAAAGTATGCAATTGCTAACCTTTCAAAATGACACATATTTTTAAATTACATGTAATGCTTACATATATGTAATAACCTTTCTAGAAAGCAAAACAGAAATAAACATTAATAATCATTCATACCCTTTTACTCAGTACTCTTAATCCCACAACTCAGTCCTAAAGAAATAAATCAGTGACTGAATTCTGGATTACATACAAGAATGTATATTAAAAGACATTTATCAAAAAGGAAAACTATGAACAACATAATGGTCCAACAATAAGAAAATGTCTCAATAAATTATAGTAAATACAGAAAATGGAACCCTAGACTGACCAAAAGTTAATAAAAATTGCAATGATAGTTAAAGATGTACCCAATACAATGTGAAACGAAAAAGCAAGATTCAGAGACAACTTCCATGTTGCTGCTGCTGCTGCTGCCGCTAAGTCAATTCAGTCGTGTCCGACTCTGTGCGACCCCACAGACGGCAGCCCACGAGGCTCCCCCGCCCCTGGGATTCTCCAGGCAAGAACACTGGAGTGGGTTGCCATTTCCTTCTCCAATGCATGAAAGTGAAAAGTGAAAGTGAAGTCGCTCAGTCGTGTCCAACTCTTAGCAACCCCATGGACTGCAGCCTACCAGGCTCCTCCGTCCACGGGATTTTCCAGGCAAGAGTGCTGGAGTGGGGTGCCATTGCCTTCTCCGAATTTCCGTGTTAGGTATACTCAAAGTATGCTGTTTTTATCACTAACAATTAGACAATCATGCACTTGTTTAAGCTAACTATCTTACCAAAATATCAGCCAGATGAGGGTAGGAAATTGTCTATTCTATACATCACTGCACCCCCTTGATACCCGGCACGGAATTAAACATACAGTGAATATATAGTCATCTATAATTCTAATATTAATTCATAACATATTAAATCAAAAATAGCAAGTTACATAAGTATCTTAACAGTTGTTGTTCTCTTTTTTAAAGTACATTTGAATTACATGTATGGGTATAAAAAATAATACAGGCAAACTCCACTTCCATAATGGCCAAAGGACAATTCAGAGAATCCCCTACCCCCAGGAGGACAGTTAGTTATACATATGCTTTTTAATCTACTATAAAGCATCACAGTTTGGAAACAGGGAAGTTAAAGGACCAGTACCTGAAGGGTGGAGGAAAACCCAGATATGGGGGTCTACTATCTGGGCACTCCCCACTGAGCACTGGGGCTGCAGAGCACTCCCCACCCCTGCAGACGAGAGCACCAGTGCAGTCCACAGCTCCCCACCAGGCCTTGGCGACACCCCCGCCAGTGGGCTGGGACGACCTTCAGGGCATTACATCCCCTGAAACTGGACTGAGGTCATCTCTGAGAGAATGGGCTTCCCAGGTGGCTCAGGGGTAAAGAATCCGCCTGTAATTCGGGAGACAGGGGTTCGATCCCAGGGTCAGGAAGATCCCCTGGAGGAGGGAATGGCCACCCATTCCAGTACTCTTGCCTGGAGAATCCCAAGGACAGAGGAGCCTGGTGGGCGACAGTCCATGGGGTCGTAGAACCGGACATGACTGAGCGACTAAGCACGCAGGTACACACACAGAGCTAAACCCCCAGGCACCCGGCAGAAACGCCTGCAAACACACCCTGGAGAAAGAGATTGTCTCAGGCTTCAGATCACTTCCACTATCAATCTTAAACATAGAATTTCAGACAGGTAACAAAAAATAATCAGGCACTCTAGCAAACAAGACCACACAGACAAAACCCAGCACGGAACAGACAGGATGAAAGCTCTCTCGGAGAGAAGGCAGAAGGCGCAGGAAGCAAGCACAAATGCGACGGCGGACATTTGGCAGACATTTAAGTGAGTGTTATCGGCATGAGCCAACAGATAAAAGTGACAGCAGGGCTGAACACGTGAAAACCACCACGTGAACAGAAGGCTACGTGGAGATAAAGCGCTGTGAGGTTCCTCTTAGAATGTCTGGGAAAGAGAAAGGTACAAATTAACACTATCTTTACCTTGCTAGTCTATATATCTTGTCTAACACTTATGTTAGCACTTTTTTCATTGTAGTATAATTTATATACAGGAAAATTTCCATTTTCCTGTAAGATTTTCATACATTTTGACAAATTTAGCCTTGTTAACTGCCACCAGAAACAAAATGAGAAGGTCTGTCGGCCCATACAATTCTCTGTGTCCCTTCACAGTCAAGCGCCCCCCCATTCCTGGCAACCGCTCATCTGTATTCCGTCCCTTCCTTTCCCCTTTGCCAGGAGAGCGTGCGGATGGAGCCACCCGGAACGCAGTGCTCTGAGCTGGGCCTCCTCTGCTCAGCCCAGTGTCCCTGAGACACGTCTGTGCTGCTGCAGTCTGCTCAGCCGTTCTGCTCGCTTACCCATTCTCTAAGCAAGGGCATCTGTCTTGTTTTCCAGCTCTGGGAAGTTACAAATAAAGCCATGGTAAACATCTGCGTACCGGTTCACACTAAGTTTTCACTTTACACAGGTAAATATCTAGCAAAGAGATTACCTGGGTAACGTTAAGATTTTAATAAAGCTGCTTGCAAAACAGAAGGTCTTTATCTGGTATGCTGAGAAGTAAGAAAACGAACAGTACCTGCTACCAGTCTGCGTTCCGCACAGCTCCCTGCGGTCTCAGTGAGTGGCTCCTTCCTCATTCATTCTTTGTTTACTCTAGGGAGATCATCGTAAAAGACAGGGTATCGTATTTGCCTACAGGATTTGTATTTCTGTCAAGTCATCATGTGGGAAACAAGGAAATAAGAGAGAGAATTTCTAATTAAAATTATGGCAAACTGAGAAATGTGTTGAACCTTTCGCTTTTCTGGAAAGGCAGACATTACTGCCCCGTGATTATTCACTGACTCAGAACTGGCCTAAAATAAAATAGATAATAGGGTGTGAAAGAATGTAAGTGCTGTATTTTCACACTGAACATTGAGCCCAGTATGAGGACAGTTTGTTTATAAATTCCTATTCCTACTCCTATAAAATGCATACGCTTGCTGACTAGTCAATAGGAGTGAAATATGGAAAAAAGTAGAACACAGCCAGCCAGGGATATGTTTAAGTAGTAAAATATAAACTTTCTGGATACGGAGTAATTTACGGTGAACTTTTTTTCAAGAAAGTGAAAAGAAGAAAAGTTCAGTACACTCGGTCAATACGTCCTTCTCTGAACTAAATCTTTTTAGGGCCACTGCTACACTTCAAACATGCTCCCGAAAACATCTGAAAAGAAGGGTTCGACACGAGAAGGCAGAGAAGCGTCCACTGAAAAATCATTTTAACGTTGTTTTTTGGTAAAGAATCACTGAAAAGTAACAAAACAAAGGTTGAGATAATCAGGGCCAACGTTTTCATTATGGTTCTTGTGACACCTGCTGGTTTGATCTTATCTTCGTCCCTAATATACATCCATGTGTGAGACAGAAGCATTTTATATACAAACTCTGTAGCACATGAAACAGAATCCTGAGATTAATCAAGGGACCAAAGAACCAAAAACGTAATGAGCACACGTCAGCCAACTAATCACTTCTCACAGCCACTGAGTTACTGAAATCAGTGTTGCTGGGTTTACTAGAAGTCACTTCCCAATGAATTTAAGTGAAAACAAGCTGTCTGTGACGGAATACTTTGATTCTACCTTATTATTTAATTCTGATACTAAAGTTACATTTTTAACCTTCAACTGCAAAAGACAGTAGAGCATGCTATTAGAATTCAAAAATGCCAAAAAGTAAACGTCTTCAAATATATTATCTAGGATAATTTCCTGGTTTGTTTTCAGCAAGTCCAATATTGTGTCTTTGTAAAATAAGATAACACACATCCCTAACTAAGTCAGTCCTCAAATTTTTACGCCCTTCCCTTCCTCCTCCTCTCTCCTAAATCCATTATAAAATATGATGTCAGAGGTTTATGATCACAGCTACCACTGCACCACAGTCTTTACTGCTGATCACATCGGAGATCACGCAAAACACCTGAGTGTATGAGAACCTCCAGATGAAAGAAACTCTTCAGGATTATAAAACTGTAATAGAACTGCAAGGAAAAAGGTTTTCTGACACTGGATTTCATAATGCTAAAAAACGCTTCATTCCAGTTGACTCACCCTCTGAATAAATATATCAAACCTGAAAAAAATTAAGTTTCTTCTTCCTAGGATCTTTGCTGTTTCATACCGCTAACATTAAAAAAAAAAAAAAAAAGTAATGTCTCTAAAGAAAAAGAAATACTCCAGTAAGTCATCTTTTTACTTGCTACTTTTTCCCTAGTTCAGCAAATCTAATAAGCAACAGGCTCCACACACCACCATTCAGTAGAGGCTGGATTAATTCAAACCCAAGACGGTGCTCAAGGATACATAAGACGAAGTCAGACAATGTGCAGTGTAGGTTGCGAGTAAACACATTTCCTTCACTTCTTAAATATGCATTGATGCAGCAAAGAGTTGCTTAAACCTAAATGAGACTTACTTTCTAACAGCCCGTTCTGAACAGAACCAGTCCTGAATGCAGCCTGTGAATCAGTTCTCAGCCGTAGCTGGCTACCAGGTCTGTGCTGTTGCTGCTGTTCAGCTGTCTGGCCCACCGCCCTGATTCCCAGCCCCTGATTCCAGCTGATCAGTCTGGAGTGGGACCTGTATCTCTCCGCTGAACAATATACACAAAAGGTACACAGAGGAGGACGGTGCACGACTTGGTTTGTGAACTACACGGTGTTAGAACCTAACAGGCTATGTCCCACTTTGCCCTGGTGTCCGGGGCATCACTGCAGCTGGGGTGACCAGCTCTCTGGCCACCAAACCTGCCCTGCAGGCCGGGCCCACCAACCGGGCTGCGTCAGACACGGCAGACAGGCGGCTCACGCTCCTCTGTGTGAGTCTTAACTGGACCCAAACAGAAAGAAAAGGGGGGTGGGGGGTGGTGTGGTTATTCCAGGACACTGACCAGTGATCTGGGGAGGAGTGGGAGGTGGGGGTGGTGGACGGGGCAGGGTGGAGTAACCCCAGTAGGAGCTCCAGACTCTCTCAGGTGGATTTCTGTTATTAACATGTTATTATTGTATGTTTGCCTTTTTTAAGTAAAATTAGAAGGAACATAAACACCTCTCAGCACACACAGAAGTCTCTTCTGAATGTCTTCCCCCTCCCTATTTAAAACAGATCTAAACGGATCATCCATTGGTTTCAAAACCATGTATTAGGATCTAATTCCCTAAATTACAATGTTTGGAAGAGTCATGTCAGACCATACTTACAAATGAAAATCTGAGTTTGATTTTTAAAACAACAAGTAAGTATGTCTAAGCTGTTGAGCCTAAGAGCCATCACGCATCTTCCTTTCTGTGGGTTCAGCCCAGCGACCGGTCAGGGCTAAGACGTGCGCTCCTCTCTTGAGCCCTGGATGGGTCGCCAGGGTGCACCCACCGCTGCGTTCCTGGAGAGGACCTCTAAGAAAGGCTCGGGGAAGGAAATCAGGAGAGAGGCAAGAGCAAGGAGGAGGAAGGCGCGGGAAGAAGGGAGGCCAGCGAGGCAGCGAGGCCTGGTCTAGGCTGCACCAATGCTGCTTTTCCCGGACCCAGGGGTGGGGCGCGGGCGGCCCTCCCATCCTTTCAGCTGCAGGCCTGTCCTGATGGGGAAGTGTTCCGGGAATGGGGGCCGCAGTCCTCAGCAGCCCTCACTGTGGTCCCCACTCCCCGGACAGGGCTCTCGGGCTCAGAGGCGCAGCAAGAGTGGCCAAGCGAACAGGAACCCCATTCTCGGTGGAGACGGAAGCACAGCACACACTCCTGCTGCCCTCGGGCAGCAAGGTCCCCGAGTGCTGGGGTGTCCTGTGTGGCTTCTCCAACCTCCTCCAGCGCAGGAGGAGCTGGACTTGGGTCACGTTGGGGAGACCTTCACTCCCAGTCAACTGTTTCTGTTAGAAGATGCCAAGTTTTCACTCTCTTTGTATCACGCAACACATGTGCCCCCCAAAATAACCATGAGAGCAACTGACACCCCAGGATCATGGCTCCAGAAACCAGGCTCATGAGGCGCGGACCCAGACGAACATGAACCGCAATAAGCTGACCCGCAGGTGCTCCAGCGTGGATGCGGGTGCACACCGCACCATCTATTTCAGTTCAGTTCAGTTCAGTTCAGTCGCTCAGTCATGTCCAACTCTTTGCGACCCCATGAATCGCAGCACGCCAGGCCCCTCTGTCCATCACCGACTCCCGGAGTTCACTCAAACTCAAAGCCATCGAGTCCGTGATGCCATCCAGCCATCTCATCCTCGGTCGGCCCCTTCTCCTCCTGCCCCCAATCCCTCCCAGCATCAGAGTCTTCTCCAATGAGTCATCTCTTCGCATGAGGTGGCCAAAGTACTGGAGCTTCAGCTTTAGCATCATTCCTTCCAAAGAAATCCCAGGGTTGATCTCCTTCAGAATGGACTGGTTGGATCTCCTTGCAGTCCAAGGGACTCTCAAGAGTCTTCTCCAACACCACACTTCAAAAGCATCAATTCTTTGGCGCTCAGCCTTCTTCACAGTCCAACTCTCACATCCATACATGACCACAGGAAAAACCATAGCCTTGACTAGATGGACGTTAGTCGGCAAAGTAATGTCTCTGCTTTTGAATATGCTATCTAGGTAGGTCATAACTTTTCTTCCAAGGAGTAAGTGTCTTTTAATTTCATGGCTGCAGTCACCATCTGCAGTGATTTTGAAGCCCTCCAAAATAAAGTCTGACACTGTTTCCACTGTTTCCCCATCTATTTCCCATGAAGTGATGGGACCAGATGCCATGATCTTAGTTTTCTGAATGTTGAGCTTTAAGCCAACTTTTTCACTCTCCTCTTCAATTTCACACAAGGATTACCATCTCTGAGAGCCTAAATGGACTTTGGAAATCAATGGCGGGGAGAGAAATGATTATAAACGCAGTGTGAATGCATGCAAACTTCATATTATTTTATTCTAAAAGCACTTGCGGTCCAAATGTGCCGAGTCCAGCTCAAAACCAGAAGCAGCCACAAGATTTTTTTGCAACAAATTTTTGTTTCTGTTTTTTTCCTTCACCCTCTTCCCTCCTGACGAGAGAGTGACATTAGCTAGGAGGGAGACTGGGGAGAATACTGCTCCCCTCCACCACCCAGGCCCCCAAGACTCCCGGCCAGACCAGCCTGGTGGAACCATCCCAGCAAGACATTCCCAGCGGAGACTGCCTGGGAGGCTATTCCAGTGAGACCCCTGGTGAGCAGGTGCCAGGGAAGGTGGGGGGCGAGGAGTGCACACCACGCTCCAGAGGTGCGACCATCATCGGCGTCCAGCCCAAGATCACACCTTCCTGAGCATGGAGCCTCCACACAGATTTCGGCACCTTCCCTGAGACTGGCAGGGGAACGCCAGGCTCCCGGGGTGCCCAGGCAGCCCTCCGAGTGAACAGAGGTGGAGGCCGCGTTGGTTCGTGCTCCCGAGGACACCAGAACCTGAGCAGGAAAACTGATACGTGTGAACACCCGGCTCCTGTGTGTGCTGGGGCAGCCAACGCGGACTGCAGCACTGCTGAGGCCACGCCTGAGCTATTTCTGGTCTGGAAGGAGGCCTGGCGCAAGCACCTCTGACTTTCCACATTCAGCCAGGGAGAGTCAGCAGCCCGGAGGCCTGAGACGGATGATTGTAACCAGGTGTCCTCAGACGTGACATTTCAGCTCGGGGCTGAAGCTAAACCACGCTGTTCTCTGCACTGCCACGAGGGTTATTAAAAGCCCTGCTGAACAAAGGGCTCTCCCAGGCTGATGACTCCCAACCGGCAGGGCCGCACACCAGTCTCGTCTCTGCTGCACTCTGAAACGAAGCTTCAGGCTGACCTTCCCACGCTCCCTGTCTGCGGCCCAGGAGGGTAGGTGCACCGCCCAGTCCTGCTACTTCCTCAAGGCTCACACAGCCCCGAGGAGACACCGTGCCTGCCAGGGCCACTTGCCCTCTCCCAGCAGAGTATCAACAGGGTGAGATTCAGACACAGGAGAGACAGAAGCATAAAAAAGCTGTGCCCAAAAACCGAAGGCAGGAGAAGGGAACAACAGAGGACAAGATGGCTGGATGGCATCACTGACGCCATGGACATGAGTCTGAGTTAACTCCTGGAGTTGGTGATGGACAGGGAGGCCTAGCGTGCTGCAGTGCATGGGGTCGCAAAGAGTCGGGCATGACTGAGTGACTGAACTGAACTGAACAAGAAAGACAGAGGCTTTTTTTTTTCAGTGGCAGCCAATTTCATAGCATGTTAGTGAAGGATTCTGTGAAGGAATTCAGTCACTTAAGTCTGATGATCTAAAGCAGGGACTGGCACCCTTGTTCAGCGAAGGGCCAGAAAGCAAACATGTCCAGGCTCACAAGCTGGTATCAGTCACTGAACCCTGATAGCAAAGCCACCATGGACCATCCGCCAAGCAATAGGGGGCAGTGTTCTCGTGTAACCTCATTCAGGACAACCAGCTGGGGCCACATTTGGCCACAGGCCATAGTCTGCCCATCCCTGAGCTAAAGCACATATCTGTCACACTTTGGCTCAGTGAACATCCAGTACCTGGGAAATACTGCATTGGCGCTTTTAATCTGAAACCCTCTCCGGTAACCTTGGAGCCTGCCCACTCCACTAAGTACTCCACTACATACTCTGGGTTTATCAAAGGAATAAAGTCAACCAATGAGATAAAACAGGATACAGACCTATTACATTCATACTAAAGTTAAAACCGACCTTCCCTGGCGGCTCAGTGATAAAGAACCACCTGCCAATGCAGGAGACCCGGGTTCGATCCCTGGGTCGGGAGGACCCCCTGGAGAAGGAAATGGCAATCCCCTCCAGTGTTCTTGCCTGGAGAATCCCATTGACAGAGGAGCTGGGCAGGGTCCACGGGGTCACTAAGAGTCAGGTACAAGTAAGCACCACCACCGCAGACTGAACTGTTGTGTGGCTGCCCCACAGGGTTAATTCTGGTAGGACTCACTTCTGCTACTCCCCCCCTACCACAATGGAGATACAACCCTCTTCCACTAAAACCCCACAGATTAATAAAATAACATACAATAAACCATAGTCTGTACATCACAGACCACAAGAGTTACAACGTAAAAACTAGGAATCACAACAACTCAACATTTAATGAGTTTAACATTCAGAAAACTAAGATCACGGCATCTGGTCCCATCACTTCATGGGAAATAGATGTGGAAACAATGGAAACAGTGTCAGACTTTATTTTGGGGGGCTCCAAAATCACTGCAGATGGTGACTGCAGCCATGAAATTAAAAGACGCTTACTCCTTGGAAGAAAAGTTATGACCAACCTAGATAGCATATTCAAAAAAAGAGACATTACTTTGCCGACTAACGTCCATCTAGTCAAGGCTATGGTTTTTCCAGTGGTCATGTATGGATGTGAGAGTTGGACTGTGAAGAAGGCTGAGCGCTGAAGAATTGATGCTTTTGAAGTGTAGTGTTGGAGAAGACTCTTGAGAGTCCCTTGGACTGCAAGGAGATCCAACCAGTCCATTCTGAAGGAGATCAGCCCTGGGATTTCTTTGGAAGGAATGATGCTAAAGCTGAAGCTCCAGTACTTTGGCCACCTCATGCGAAGAGTTGACTCACTGGAAAAGACTGATGCTGGGAGGGATTGGGGGCAGGAGGAGAAGGGGACGACCGAGGACGAGATGGCTGGATGGCATCACGGACTCGATGGCTGTGAGTCTGAGTGAACTCCGGGAGATAGTGATGGACAGGGAGGCCTGGCGTGCTGCGATTCATGGGGTTGCAAAGAGTCGGTCACGACTGAGCAACTGAACTGAATCCACTGAGTTAAAACAGAAGTAATCTCTGTTAAACTTGATGTCCGTTACGACTTGTTTCTAAACACGTTAAAAATATAAAAGATACTAAGGGATACACCAAATAAAATAATATCAAAGGCACCACACCCCTCTAAGCCTAAAAAGCACTGTATGCGTGCATGTTAGTTGCTCAGTCGTGTCCGACTCTCTGTGACCCTACGGACTGCAGCCCCCAGGCTCCTCTGTCCATGGGATTCTCCAGGCAAGAATACTGGAGTGGGTAGCCATGCCCTCCTCCAGGAGATCTTCCCGACCCAGGGATTGAACCCGAGTCTCCTGCATTGCAGGCAGATTCTTTCCCATCTGAGCTACCAGGGAAGCCCAAAACAAAATACTACATAAAATTTATGACTGGGACCTCCCCAGTGATCCAGTGGCTAAGACTTCCCACTCCCAACTGAGGGGCCCAGGTTTGACCCCTGGCTGGGAAACAAGATCCCGTATGCCACAACTAAGACTTCACAGGCCACAACTAAAGATTCCGCACGCCACACTGAAGAGCGAAGATCCTATCTGCCCAAATTGAGCCAGTGCAACCAAGTAAATATTGTTTAAAAAAAAAAAAAATTCATGACTATCCCTTTACTGTTTACCTAATAGAAAACACAGCAAAAACTTTCTACTGATTTAGAAAAGTCAATATTCTGACAACTCCCACTTGCTGGAAAGAAAACAAAATTTAAAAAAAGAAACCATTCTTCTCTTCTTGGGCCAATCTTCTAATAAATGATAGGAAGAAAGAAAACAAAACACTTTCAGAAAAAAAAAAATGCTGAATCTCTAAAAGTATAATTATAGTGATAATTATTCATTTAGAAAAATTATTAGTTTAATTCTAGCATTCCAGAAAACAGCATACTCAATAAACACAGGTTTTATTAAAGCCTAAGTCATTCAAAAAGCCTTAAAGAAAACTAATGGCATAAAAACTCCTCATCTCTGACAGTTCAAGTGGGCTTGCTCGCCTTTTGAGAAAGTTTCAGTGAGTGGACGTAGGAAGACTGAAGCATGCTGAAATTCGGACGGGTCTTGTGAGTCTGCCACGTCTGCCGCAGCGGACAGAAACCTCCAGAGACCGCCCGGAACCTGCCTCCACTCCAGGGTTGCACGGTGGATTTGGACGGCAATCCTCAGCACTGGGGGTGCGCGAGGGCGTTGCTGGGTATCTTGTATGCATCTCCAGAAGAACTTGGTGCTACGGTAATATTCTCATCAGAACACTGTCTTCTGGATTCATCCGAGTTAAGCAGGGGACAAGCACTTTCGGAAATAGCGCGTAGGAAAGAATTATTGGTGGTGCTGGGAATGGTGCATTTTATGTGTCGGGTTGACTGGGTCACAGCTGCCTGGGTCTTCGGTTGGACATGATTTCTGAGCATCCGGGAGAGAGTTTCTTGCGGAGGCTGGAGTCTGAGCGCGCAGTTAAGCCACCTGTCCGCCCACACGCACGCCGGACCCCAGTGCGGGGGAGCATCGCCCACCCTTCCAGGCCCGCGGAGGACAGACAGGTGGGGATAGGAGGGCATCCCAGAGCTGCAGAGCCTGAGCCCTGGCCCGGCAGGGACTGCCCCGCCGCACGAGGGGTCCTCAGGCCTGCAGACTCGCCCGCACCCATGCTGCTGGTTCAGGAGCCTCCGGCCTCGGATACAACACCACCACCGCCAGCTCCTCTGGGTCTCCAGCTTGCAGATGGCAGACCTGGGGCACCCAAGCCTCCGTGACCACACGAGCCGATTCCTCACGACAGCTCTCTCTACACGTGTGCATCTGTATGTGTGTGTGAGTGGGTACAGAGCTAGATACGTGGCAGGCTACATATTAAGGTAACCACATGTACAGAGAAAGGTATAACTGGAGTGCGTGTTTATATACATATCCTCTTGGTTCGGTTTCTCTGGAGAACACGGACTAATACAGCACTGTGCTCTTAACAAATTAACACGTCTGTCTGTACTGTGACGGCCATATGGATCAAGTAATTTAAGTAAACACAAAACGATGACACTCACCCCTTCTTTTTCTTAAATCAGTGGAATCTAAACTTTAAATTTTAAATGATACAAATTCTTTATTCATTCTAACAACTTCTTAAGACACATTCAAAGCCGTTTAACTGAGTCCTTACATTTTCTATTTTTTAAAAGTGTATCATCAGCGCTTAGTAGCTATTCTGAGCGGAGCCCCTCCAGGAATGAATAAAATAAATTTCAGTGGCTGGTCCCTAGAGAATAAATATTTTGAAATATCTTAAAACATAAAATCTGACTTCATCTTAAAAGCCCTTAACGTTCATCTGACTGTTTAAAGAGGACTGTAAGTGGGTCATAGGATATGTGTTCCCACACGAAGATCTGTATACAAATTGTTCCCTGGAAAGAATGTTTAACCAGAGGTTATAAAAACCAAAAGCAGGATTAACAATGGAAAGTCCAACCGAACGTCAGCTGACCCTGCGACGCTCTAGCCGGCGGTGTCCTGGGCCTGCTCACTCTGGGTTCAGAGGGACGCTCAGTCCATCTCACTGCAAATATGCAAGTGTCTTTTCCCCTCAATTGTGCACTCAACATAACTAATCAAAGAATAAGACACTGGTTTATACAATCAACAATCAATTACGTTATCATTAACCAAAGGCAGCAAGATTCTCAAATGTCTGTTTCCAATGACAGCCCTGGGTTCGGGAGCTCTGACCCAACTCGAAGTGAGCCATCCAGGGGCCATCCAGGCCCCTACTCTGCTCCAGGTCAGGACCCCGGCAGGAGGACGGAGGCTGCTGGGCTGGTGCCTCCTCAGCGCTGGCTCCATCTCTGAGTCTCCCCGCCCACCTTCAGCACCCTTGGCGCAGCTCAGGCCAACCTGATCACTTTCCATGGACTGCAGAGTCCAGGCGGTCACTCTGCCGCTTAACTTTCGAGTCTCAGTATTGACTCCTTTCCAGCCTGCAAGACAGCCACTAAATAACAACAATAAAAGTAAGACAGAGCGGCAGCTGTGCAGTGCTGCGGTGGCGATTAATTATATCAGATATCAGATCGATATATCTATCAATCAGACTGATTATATTCTTTGCAGCCAAAGATGGAGAAGCTCTATAAATCAGCAAAAACAAGACTGGGAGCTGACTGTGGCTCAGATCATGAACTCCTTATTGCCAAATTAAGACTTAAATTGAAGAAAGTAGGGAAAACCACACCACCATTCAGGTATGACCTAAATCAAATCCATTACAATTACACAGTGGAAGTGAGAAACAGATTTAAGGGACTAGATCTGATAGAGAGAGAGCCTGATGACTATGGATGGAGGCACGTGACACTGTACAGGAGACAGGGATCAAGACCATCCCCAAGAAAAAGAAAGGCAAAAAGCAAAATAGCTGTCTGAGGCGGCCTTACAAATAGCTGTGAAAAGAAGAAAAAAGCAGAGGAGAATAGTAAAGATATACCCATGTGAATGCAGAGTTCCAAAGAATAGCAAGGAAAGATAAGAGAGCCTTCTTCAGTGATCAATGCAAAGAAATAGAGGAAAACAACAGAATGGGAAAGACTAGAGATCTCTTCAAGAAAATTAGAGATACCAAGGGAACATTTCATGCAAAGATGAGCTCAATAAAGGACAGAAATGGTCTGGACCTAACAGAAGCAGAAGATATTAAGAAGAGGTGGCAAGAATACACAGAAGAACTGTACAAAAAAGATCTTAATGACCCAAATAACCATGATGGTGTGATCACTAACCTAGAGCCAGACATCCTGGAATGTGAAGTCAAGTGGGCCTTAGGAAGCATCACTATGAACAAAGCTAGTGGAGGTGACGGAATTCCAGTGGAGCTGTTTCAAATCCTGAAAGATGATACTATGAAACTGCTGTACTCAATATGTGAGCAAATTTGGAAAACTCAGCAGTGGCCATAGGACTGGAAAAGGTCAGCTTTCATTCCAATATCAAAGAAAAGCAATGCCAAAGAATGCTCAAACTACAGCACAATTGCACTCATTCCACACACTAGTAAAGTAATGCTCAAAATTCTCCAAGCCAGGCTTCAGCAATACATGAACCATGAACTTCCAGATGTTCAAGCTGGTTTTAGAAAAGGCAGAGGAACCAGAGATCAAATTGCCAACATCCGCTGGATCATCAAAAAAGCAAGAGAGTTCCAGAAAAACATCTATTTCTGCTTTATTGACTATGCCAAAGCCTATGACTGTGTGGATCACAATAAACTGTGGAAAATTCTAAAAGAGATAGGAATACCAGACCACCTGACCTGCCTCTTGAGAAACCTGTATGCAGGTCAGGAAGCAACAGTTAGAACTGGACATGGAACAACAGACTGGTTCCAAATAGGAAAAGGAGTACAACAAGGCTGTATATTGTCACCCTGCTTATTTAACTTATACGCAGAGTACATCATGAGAAATGCTGGGCTGGATAAAGCACAAGCTGGAATCAAGATTGCCGGGAGAAATATCAGTAACCTCAGATATGCAGATGACATCACCCTTATGGCACAAAGTGAAGAAGAACTAAAGAACCTCTTGAAAGTGAAAGAGGAGAGTGAAAAAGTTGGCTTAAAGCTCAACATTCAGAAAACAAAGATCATGGCATCCGGTCCCATCACTTAATGGGAAATAGATGGAGAAACAGTGGAAACAGTGTCAGACTTTATTTTTTGGGGCTGCAAAATCACTGCAGATGGTGACTGCAGCATGAAATTAAAAGACGCTTACTCCTTGGAAGAAAAGTTATAACCAACCTAGACAGCATATTAAAAAGCAAAGACATTACTTTGCCAACACAGGTCTGTCTAGTCAAGGCTATGGTTTTTCCAGTAGTCATGTATGGATGTGAGAGTTGGACTCTAAAGAAATCTGAGTGCCAACGAATTAATGCTTTTGAACTGTGGTATTGGAGAAGACTCTTGAGAGTCCCTTGGACTGCAAGGAGATCCAATCAGTCCATCCTAAAGGAAATCAGTCCTGAATGTTCACTGGAAGGACTGATGCTGAAGCTGAAACTCCAATCCTTCGGCCATCTGATGCAAAGAACTGAGTCACTGCAAAAAGCCCTTGATGCTGGGAAAGACTGAAGGTGGGAGGAGAAGGGGACAACAGGATGAGATGCTAGATGGCATCACCGACTCAATGGGCATGAGTATGAATAAACTCTGGGAGTTGGTGATGGACAGGGAGGCCTGGCATGCTGCAGTCCATGGGGCTGCAGAGTCTGACACGACTGAGCGACTGAACTGAACTGAAAAACAAGATAAAACGACAACCACCTGTTCTTCACACAGTACCCTGGCATTTCAAACCTTTAAAGGAAACTGTAAAGGCAAGAGGAAGTTCAACAAATCAGAATACCTACTTCGATGAATTTAGTGTTCTATTTCATCAAACACACAACCAAGACTCCTTTATAGCTGAGTTCATTACTAAACTGAAAACTAAGTAAGATATTCAAAACTAAGTAAGTATTTCAATAGCTACGGAAATAATTTCAAATACATCCTTTCACAGGTAAAAATAATTTCCATGAGTCAGTTTACTGTTCTAAACTTACTGACCGTAAGTTTAAATAAAACGACCATTAGAAAGGTGATCTGGTGACATAAATCTTCTGGCTCGTTGAAGAAGCGCAGCCTAAGTTCTCTCTTCTCTGCACCATGTAACTCCTTTGAGATAAGGTATCTTCGAGAGCCAAGATTCTGGGTTCATGTTTTAACAGAGAAAATGATTTACAGATTTTCATTTTCACATTCAGTATTTCTGCATGCACCCAACGGTATGGCCTCAGGAAATTGAAATAGAAATGACAGGTTACCTGGAAGACAACCAGCAACCAATCACCAATCAAGCTGAACAAATCCTTTCTTTTAATAAAACCCAGCTCTATATATTTATACATAACTTTTTATACCAACATTGTTTCCAGTGAAACAAGTAACAAGACTACCTCTCTCCCCACTCTGGTCCCTTTCATCAGCTGTTGTTCCCGCACCAATTTGTAGGTAAGCCTTAAGCAACCATCATATTAATACGATGCAAAGGACCACCGCCACATGCAGATGACGTGAAAAAGAGATCTGTTTCTTTAGCAAATTCAGTAATTTGCAGCTTTCTGAAACCAGTTCCCTGGGTGACACCTCACAGCTAACAAGAAAGCTTAAGATTACACAAGCAAATGTACATGTAAATTAACTCCTACTGATAGCTCAGTTGGTAAAAAATCACCTGCAATGCAGGAGACTCTGGTTCGATTCCTGGGTTGGGAAGATCCGCTGGAGAAGGGATAGGCTACCCGCTCCAGTCTTCTTGGGCTTCCCTGGTAGCTCAGCTGGTAAAGAATCCGCCTGCAATGCGGGAGACCTGGGTTGGGTAGATCCCGTGGAGAAGGGAACAGCTACCCAGTCCAGTATTCTGGCCTGGAGAATTCCATGGACTGTGTAGTCCGTGAGTTCACAAAGAGTCGGATACAACTGAGCGACTTTCACTTTCAGTGTGTGTTGCTCACATACATATTCTGTGCTCTGTCCAGAACTCTCATTAGTGTGAGAAAAGTTCAGAATAACTGTTTTTAATGTTTAAATCAGGTTGGCCATGATTGAGAACAAGAACACTTTAAAAACAGAGGGAAAACCCTCCTTGAGAGCCTGTCCTCTTGTCTCTCCACCATCAAACCTATTTCCACAACTCAGCAGCCATCAGAAGGTCACCACGCCAGGCAGTAAGCAATCACAAAAACAGTTTCCAAACCCATGAGACCCTGGGAGGGAGGAGAAGAGCCATGTTTTCCAAGAAAGGAAACACTGAAATCGGATACCACGGTGAACTTTTGAGGAGAACCTGATCAGTAAGGCCGGGCAGAATCACACGGGCTACAGACGCTCGGCGGGCTGCAGGGGAGACGGCGGCGCTGTCAGTGAGCACAGCTGATGCGTGGACAGCTGCACAGTCAGGACAGAAATAAAAACTAAGCAGCTGATTGGGAGGAAGGCCCTGGGGAATTTATTTTCAGGTTCGTTCAAATCCACAATGGGAAGCTGGTCAGCATGATTATAAATCTAATCTTCGGGCATAATGTGACTTTTAGGATTTTCGGCAATTACCATTATCATACCAACTTTCTCTTCTTCATTCTCAGATTGACTTGTGTTTCACCCAATTTCATGAACACTGATGCTCATGGACACAGATTAAGTGTTTCTGATGGCTTTCCTATCTCCTTGGTCAGCTCACGGACACTATTTATCAGGGCCTGTGATAAGCAGACACGTTCTAGGCACAGGGCATCTGGCCTGCACAAAAGTGACAGGGCCGCCGCCCTCGGGGTGTCTGCAATCTGGTCGGCAAAGCTCACCATGAGGGCCAGTAATAAGCACGGTCCGCGTGACCCGTGAAAAAGGCCAAGTGATAAGGGGCATGGAACAGTCTGGGGGAAGGGGGTGGGGGTGTCCAGGAATCCTTCCACTGAAGCCTCAAGGGTCAGGGGAGGGGGGTTCACTTCGGGAGGGAGGCAGAGAAGAGGAAGAAACAGGGCAGGCGGGACTCCTCCCAGCAGCAACCCCCGCCCCCAGATGGGGTGTTTGGTCTGTTCTCACGCACAGAGAGGATCCCCTTCACGGATGGCCAGGGAAGGCTGCATCCTTCTGTGCCGAGACACCACATTTCTGAAACTTCAACTGTTCTTATATCAGAGCACTATAGTTCAAGAAATGAGATTCTAAGTTCTGCAAGTCAGAACAAACTTTAAAAGAGCCATCAAGAAAGCTTTGCCGGGGGAAGTTCTAAATTGGGAGAACTCATTTCCTCCCTCCCAGAGGAGCACAAAGTGAAAGTTTCACATCTCAGGTAGTTTCACGAGGCTGACCCACACCTAACAGGGGGCAGCCACTGAAAACACTTCTTAAAAGCAAAACACCCACCAGAAAACCTCACTGATCTCAGCTGAGGACACAATTCCCGTTCATGACAGAACCAAGTTCAAATACAGATGAGTCCAGCGCAGTGCTCAGTCATGTCCCACTCCTTGCAACCCCATGGACTGCAGCCCATAGGCTCCTCTGTCCATGGGATTCTCCAGGCAGGAATACTGGAGTGGGTTGCCATGCCCTCTTCCAGGGGGTCTTTCCGACCCAGGGATCAAGCCCAGGTCTCCTGCATTGTAAGGAGAATTCTTTACCATTGACCCACCAGGGATACAGGGATTAGGTCAAAAACAGAATCACTAAGCAAAAAAGCTTCTTTTCTGAGAAAAGCAAAAATACAGAACGGTACAGTACATGCTGAGCAGAAGACACTCCCCAGAGAGGAGAGGCAGGCGGCCACGCTCGTGCCCTCCCTCTTCACAGGCGAGCTTGCTTGTGTTTTGAAAAGAGCAGAGTGAAGACACTGTTTTTAATACAGATTTTCCTAGTAGCTTTCCAAAGGGCACTGTCACTAGACTTTCCCAGAACCACCAGTAACGCTCTCCTCTGGCTTAGGACGCTGTGTCGTGACGTCACTGGACCTAAGGACAATCTTGTTGGCACAGCCACCATCGTGTCTGCTGGGTGTGGGTGTGTTCCGGGATTGGCAAAGCCACTTCAAACACAAATCAATTTCGTTTAACAATCCTCGGGTCAACCATTAGTCACAAAATATTCCAGATTTTTGGATGATCTAGAGAGAAAATGAAATTTCTCTGAATATATAAGCAGTTTGACTATTTTAAATTGAAAATAGATTCCAAATTTTCCAATAAAGCCATTTAAA